>NC_143033.1:60396128-60721753 GCF_057628025.1 Oncorhynchus mykiss | reverse complement strand
TTTTTCTAGATTTTTTTTCTAGATTTTTTTCTAGATTTTTTTTCTAGATTTTTTTCTAGATTTTTTTTTTAGATTTTTTTTCTAGATTTTTTTTCTAGATTTTTTCACTAGATTTTTTTCTAGATTTTTTTTCTAGATTTTTTTCTAGATTTTTTTTCTAGATTTTTTCTCTAGATTTTTTTCTAGATTTTTTTTCTAGATTTTTTTTCTAGATTTTTTTCTAGATTTTTTTTCTATAATTTTTTTCTAGATTTTTTTTCTAGATTTTTTTCTAGATTTTTTTTCTAGATTTTTTCTAGATTTTTTTTCTAGATTTTTTTTCTAGATTTTTTTTCTAGATTTTTTTTCTAGATTTTTTTCTAGATTTTTTTTCTAGATTTTTTTTCTAGATTTTTTTCTAGATTTTTTTTCTATAATTTTTTTCTAGATTTTTTTCTAGATTTTTTTTCTATAATTTTTTTCTAGATTTTTTTTCTAGATTTTTTTTCTAGATTTTTTTTCTAGATTTTTTTCTAGATTTTTTTTCTAGATTTTTTTCTAGATTTTTTTTCTAGATTTTTTCTAGATTTTTTTTCTAGATTTTTTTCTAGATTTTTTTTCTATAATTTTTTTCTAGATTTTTTTCTAGATTTTTTTTCTATAATTTTTTTCTAGATTTTTTTTCTAGATTTTTTTTCTAGATTTTTTTTCTAGATTTTTTTTCTAGATTTTTTTTCTAGATTTTTTTTCTAGATTTTTTTCTAGATTTTTTTTCTAGATTTTTTTTCTAGATTTTTTTCTAGATTTTTTTTCTATAATTTTTTTCTAGATTTTTTTCTAGATTTTTTTTCTATAATTTTTTTCTAGATTTTTTTCTAGATTTTTTTTCTAGATTTTTTTTCTAGATTTTTTTCTAGATTTTTTTTCTAGATTTTTTTCTAGATTTTTTTTCTAGATTTTTTCTAGATTTTTTTTCTAGATTTTTTTCTAGATTTTTTTTCTATAATTTTTTTCTAGATTTTTTTCTAGATTTTTTTTCTATAATTTTTTTCTAGATTTTTTTTCTAGATTTTTTTTCTAGATTTTTTTTCTAGATTTTTTTCTAGATTTTTTTTCTAGATTTTTTTCTAGATTTTTTTTCTAGATTTTTTCTAGATTTTTTTTCTAGATTTTTTTCTAGATTTTTTTTCTATAATTTTTTTCTAGAATTTTTTCTAGATTTTTTTCTAGATTTTTTTTCTAGATTTTTTTTCTAGATTTTTTTCTAGATTTTTTTTCTAGATTTTTTTCTAGATTTTTTTTCTAGATTTTTTTCTAGATTTTTTTCTAGATTTTTTTTCTAGATTTTTTTTCTAGATTTTTTTCTAGATTTTTTTTCTAGATTTTTTTCTAGATTTTTTTTCTAGATTTTTTTCTAGATTTTTTTTCTAGATTTTTTTTCTAGATTTTTTTCTAGATTTTTTTTCTAGATTTTTTTTCTAGATTTTTTTCTAGATTTTTTTCTAGATTTTTTTTCTAGATTTTTTTTCTAGATTTTTTTCTAGAATTTTTTTCTAGATTTTTTTTCTAGATTTTTTTTCTAGATTTTTTTTCTAGATTTTTTTCTAGATTTTTTTTCTAGATTTTTTTTCTAGATTTTTTTCTAGATTTTTTTTCTATAATTTTTTTCTAGATTTTTTTCTAGATTTTTTTTCTATAATTTTTTTTTAGATTTTTTTTCTAGATTTTTTTTCTAGATTTTTTTTCTAGATTTTTTTTCTAGATTTTTTTCTAGATTTTTTTTCTAGATTTTTTCTAGATTTTTTTTCTAGATTTTTTTCTAGATTTTTTTTCTATAATTTTTTTCTAGAATTTTTTCTAGATTTTTTTCTAGATTTTTTTTCTAGATTTTTTTTCTAGATTTTTTTCTAGATTTTTTTTCTATAATTTTTTTCTAGATTTTGTTTCTAGATTTTTTTTCTAGATTTTTTTCTAGATTTTTTTTCTAGATTTTTTCTAGATTTTTTTTCTAGATTTTTTTTCTAGATTTTTTTCTAGATTTTTTTTCTAGATTTTTTTTCTAGATTTTTTTCTAGATTTTTTTTCTATAATTTTTTTCTAGATTTTTTTCTAGATTTTTTTCTAGATTTTTTTTCTATAATTTTTTTCTAGATTTTTTTCTAGATTTTTTTCTAGATTTTTTTTCTAGATTTTTTTTCTAGATTTTTTTCTAGATTTTTTTTCTATAATTTTTTTCTAGATTTTGTTTCTAGATTTTTTTTCTAGATTTTTTTTCTAGATTTTTTTCTAGATTTTTTTTCTAGATTTTTTTCTAGATTTTTTTTCTAGATTTTTTCTAGATTTTTTTTCTAGATTTTTTTCTAGATTTTTTTTCTAGATTTTTTTCTAGATTTTTTTTCTAGATTTTTTCTAGATTTTTTTTCTAGATTTTTTTCTAGATTTTTTTTCTATAATTTTTTTCTAGAATTTTTTCTAGATTTTTTTCTAGATTTTTTTTCTAGATTTTTTTTCTAGATTTTTTTCTAGATTTTTTTTCTATAATTTTTTTCTAGATTTTGTTTCTAGATTTTTTTTCTAGATTTTTTTCTAGATTTTTTTTCTAGATTTTTTCTAGATTTTTTTTCTAGATTTTTTTTCTAGATTTTTTTCTAGATTTTTTTCTAGATTTTTTTTCTATAATTTTTTTCTAGATTTTTTTTCTAGATTTTTTTTCTAGATTTTTTTTCTAGATTTTTTTCTAGATTTTTTTTCTAGATTTTTTTCTAGATTTTTTTTCTAGATTTTTTCTAGATTTTTTTTCTAGATTTTTTTCTAGATTTTTTTTCTATAATTTTTTTCTAGAATTTTTTCTAGATTTTTTTCTAGATTTTTTTTCTAGATTTTTTTTCTAGATTTTTTTCTAGATTTTTTTTCTAGATTTTTTTCTAGATTTTTTTTCTAGATTTTTTTCTAGATTTTTTTCTAGATTTTTTTTCTAGATTTTTTTTCTAGATTTTTTTCTAGATTTTTTTTCTAGATTTTTTTCTAGATTTTTTTTCTAGATTTTTTTCTAGATTTTTTTTCTAGATTTTTTTTCTAGATTTTTTTCTAGATTTTTTTTCTAGATTTTTTTTCTAGATTTTTTTCTAGATTTTTTTCTAGATTTTTTTTCTAGATTTTTTTTCTAGATTTTTTTCTAGAATTTTTTTCTAGATTTTTTTTCTAGATTTTTTTTCTAGATTTTTTTTCTAGATTTTTTTCTAGATTTTTTTTCTAGATTTTTTTTCTAGATTTTTTTCTAGATTTTTTTTCTATAATTTTTTTCTAGATTTTTTTCTAGATTTTTTTTCTATAATTTTTTTTTAGATTTTTTTTCTAGATTTTTTTTCTAGATTTTTTTTCTAGATTTTTTTTCTAGATTTTTTTCTAGATTTTTTTTCTAGATTTTTTCTAGATTTTTTTTCTAGATTTTTTTCTAGATTTTTTTTCTATAATTTTTTTCTAGAATTTTTTCTAGATTTTTTTCTAGATTTTTTTTCTAGATTTTTTTTCTAGATTTTTTTCTAGATTTTTTTTCTATAATTTTTTTCTAGATTTTGTTTCTAGATTTTTTTTCTAGATTTTTTTCTAGATTTTTTTTCTAGATTTTTTCTAGATTTTTTTTCTAGATTTTTTTTCTAGATTTTTTTCTAGATTTTTTTTCTAGATTTTTTTTCTAGATTTTTTTCTAGATTTTTTTTCTATAATTTTTTTCTAGATTTTTTTCTAGATTTTTTTCTAGATTTTTTTTCTATAATTTTTTTCTAGATTTTTTTTCTAGATTTTTTTCTAGATTTTTTTTCTATAATTTTTTTCTAGATTTTGTTTCTAGATTTTTTTTCTAGATTTTTTTTCTAGATTTTTTTCTAGATTTTTTTTCTAGATTTTTTTCTAGATTTTTTTTCTAGATTTTTTCTAGATTTTTTTTCTAGATTTTTTTCTAGATTTTTTTTCTAGATTTTTTTCTAGATTTTTTTTCTAGATTTTTTCTAGATTTTTTTTCTAGATTTTTTTCTAGATTTTTTTTCTATAATTTTTTTCTAGAATTTTTTCTAGATTTTTTTCTAGATTTTTTTTCTAGATTTTTTTTCTAGATTTTTTTCTAGATTTTTTTTCTATAATTTTTTTCTAGATTTTGTTTCTAGATTTTTTTTCTAGATTTTTTTCTAGATTTTTTTTCTAGATTTTTTCTAGATTTTTTTTCTAGATTTTTTTTCTAGATTTTTTTCTAGATTTTTTTTCTAGATTTTTTTTCTAGATTTTTTTCTAGATTTTTTTTCTAGATTTTTTCTAGATTTTTTTTCTAGATTTTTTTTCTAGATTTTTTTCTAGATTTTTTTTCTAGATTTTTTTTCTAGATTTTTTTCTAGATTTTTTTTCTAGATTTTTTTTCTAGATTTTTTTCTAGATTTTTTTCTAGATTTTTTTTCTAGATTTTTTTTCTAGATTTTTTTCTAGATTTTTTTTCTATAATTTTTTTCTAGATTTTGTTTCTAGATTTTTTTTCTAGATTTTTTTTCTAGATTTTTTTCTAGATTTTTTTTCTAGATTTTTTTCTAGATTTTTTTTCTAGATTTTTTCTAGATTTTTTTTCTAGATTTTTTTTCTAGATTTTTTTTCTAGATTTTTTTCTAGATTTTTTTTCTAGATTTTTTTTCTAGATTTTTTTCTAGATTTTTTTTCTAGATTTTTTTTCTATAATTTTTTTCTAGATTTTTTTCTAGATTTTTTTTCTAGATTTTTTTTCTTGATTTTTTTCTAGATTTTTTTTCTAGATTTTTTTCTAGATTTTTTTTCTAGATTTTTTTTCTAGATTTTTTTTCTAGATTTTTTTTCTAGATTTTTTTCTAGATTTTTTTTCTAGATTTTTTTTCTAGATTTTTTTTCTAGATTTTTTCTAGATTTTTTTTCTAGATTTTTTTCTAGATTTTTTTTCTAGATTTTTTTTCTAGATTTTTTTCTAGATTTTTTTTCTATAATTTTTTTCTAGATTTTTTTTCTAGATTTTTTCTCTAGATTTTTTTCTAGATTTTTTTTCGAGATTTTTTTTCTAGATTTTTTTTCTAGATTTTTTCTCTAGATTTTTTTCTAGATTTTTTTTCTAGATTTTTTTCTAGATTTTTTTTCTAGATTTTTTTCTAGATTTTTTTTTTAGATTTTTTTTCTAGATTTTTTTCCTAGATTTTTTTTCTAGATTTTTTTTCTAGATTTTTTTTCTAGATTTTTTTTCTAGATTTTTTTCTAGATTTTTTTTCTATAATTTTTTTCTAGATTTTGTTTCTAGATTTTTTTTCTAGATTTTTTTCTAGATTTTTTTTCTAGATTTTTTCTAGATTTTTTTTCTAGATTTTTTTCTAGATTTTTTTTCTATAATTTTTTTCTAGAATTTTTTCTAGATTTTTTTCTAGATTTTTTTTCTAGATTTTTTTTCTAGATTTTTTTCTAGATTTTTTTTCTATAATTTTTTTCTAGATTTTGTTTCTAGATTTTTTTTCTAGATTTTTTTCTAGATTTTTTTTCTAGATTTTTTCTAGATTTTTTTTCTAGATTTTTTTTCTAGATTTTTTTCTAGATTTTTTTCTAGATTTTTTTTCTATAATTTTTTTCTAGATTTTTTTTCTAGATTTTTTTTCTAGATTTTTTTTCTAGATTTTTTTCTAGATTTTTTTTCTAGATTTTTTTCTAGATTTTTTTTCTAGATTTTTTCTAGATTTTTTTTCTAGATTTTTTTCTAGATTTTTTTTCTATAATTTTTTTCTAGAATTTTTTCTAGATTTTTTTCTAGATTTTTTTTCTAGATTTTTTTTCTAGATTTTTTTCTAGATTTTTTTTCTAGATTTTTTTCTAGATTTTTTTTCTAGATTTTTTTCTAGATTTTTTTCTAGATTTTTTTTCTAGATTTTTTTTCTAGATTTTTTTCTAGATTTTTTTTCTAGATTTTTTTCTAGATTTTTTTTCTAGATTTTTTTCTAGATTTTTTTTCTAGATTTTTTTTCTAGATTTTTTTCTAGATTTTTTTTCTAGATTTTTTTTCTAGATTTTTTTCTAGATTTTTTTCTAGATTTTTTTTCTAGATTTTTTTTCTAGATTTTTTTCTAGAATTTTTTTCTAGATTTTTTTTCTAGATTTTTTTTCTAGATTTTTTTTCTAGATTTTTTTCTAGATTTTTTTTCTAGATTTTTTTTCTAGATTTTTTTCTAGATTTTTTTTCTATAATTTTTTTCTAGATTTTTTTCTAGATTTTTTTTCTATAATTTTTTTTTAGATTTTTTTTCTAGATTTTTTTTCTAGATTTTTTTTCTAGATTTTTTTTCTAGATTTTTTTCTAGATTTTTTTTCTAGATTTTTTCTAGATTTTTTTTCTAGATTTTTTTCTAGATTTTTTTTCTATAATTTTTTTCTAGAATTTTTTCTAGATTTTTTTCTAGATTTTTTTTCTAGATTTTTTTTCTAGATTTTTTTCTAGATTTTTTTTCTATAATTTTTTTCTAGATTTTGTTTCTAGATTTTTTTTCTAGATTTTTTTCTAGATTTTTTTTCTAGATTTTTTCTAGATTTTTTTTCTAGATTTTTTTTCTAGATTTTTTTCTAGATTTTTTTTCTAGATTTTTTTTCTAGATTTTTTTCTAGATTTTTTTTCTATAATTTTTTTCTAGATTTTTTTCTAGATTTTTTTCTAGATTTTTTTTCTATAATTTTTTTCTAGATTTTTTTCTAGATTTTTTTCTAGATTTTTTTTCTAGATTTTTTTTCTAGATTTTTTTCTAGATTTTTTTTCTATAATTTTTTTCTAGATTTTGTTTCTAGATTTTTTTTCTAGATTTTTTTTCTAGATTTTTTTCTAGATTTTTTTTCTAGATTTTTTTCTAGATTTTTTTTCTAGATTTTTTCTAGATTTTTTTTCTAGATTTTTTTCTAGATTTTTTTTCTAGATTTTTTTCTAGATTTTTTTTCTAGATTTTTTCTAGATTTTTTTTCTAGATTTTTTTCTAGATTTTTTTTCTATAATTTTTTTCTAGAATTTTTTCTAGATTTTTTTCTAGATTTTTTTTCTAGATTTTTTTTCTAGATTTTTTTCTAGATTTTTTTTCTATAATTTTTTTCTAGATTTTGTTTCTAGATTTTTTTTCTAGATTTTTTTCTAGATTTTTTTTCTAGATTTTTTCTAGATTTTTTTTCTAGATTTTTTTTCTAGATTTTTTTCTAGATTTTTTTTCTAGATTTTTTTTCTAGATTTTTTTCTAGATTTTTTTTCTAGATTTTTTCTAGATTTTTTTTCTAGATTTTTTTTCTAGATTTTTTTCTAGATTTTTTTTCTAGATTTTTTTTCTAGATTTTTTTCTAGATTTTTTTTCTAGATTTTTTTTCTAGATTTTTTTCTAGATTTTTTTCTAGATTTTTTTTCTAGATTTTTTTTCTAGATTTTTTTCTAGATTTTTTTTCTATAATTTTTTTCTAGATTTTGTTTCTAGATTTTTTTTCTAGATTTTTTTTCTAGATTTTTTTCTAGATTTTTTTTCTAGATTTTTTTCTAGATTTTTTTTCTAGATTTTTTCTAGATTTTTTTTCTAGATTTTTTTTCTAGATTTTTTTTCTAGATTTTTTTCTAGATTTTTTTTCTAGATTTTTTTTCTAGATTTTTTTCTAGATTTTTTTTCTAGATTTTTTTTCTATAATTTTTTTCTAGATTTTTTTCTAGATTTTTTTTCTAGATTTTTTTTCTTGATTTTTTTCTAGATTTTTTTTCTAGATTTTTTTCTAGATTTTTTTTCTAGATTTTTTTTCTAGATTTTTTTTCTAGATTTTTTTTCTAGATTTTTTTCTAGATTTTTTTTCTAGATTTTTTTTCTAGATTTTTTTTCTAGATTTTTTCTAGATTTTTTTTCTAGATTTTTTTCTAGATTTTTTTTCTAGATTTTTTTTCTAGATTTTTTTCTAGATTTTTTTTCTATAATTTTTTTCTAGATTTTTTTTCTAGATTTTTTCTCTAGATTTTTTTCTAGATTTTTTTTCGAGATTTTTTTTCTAGATTTTTTTTCTAGATTTTTTCTCTAGATTTTTTTCTAGATTTTTTTTCTAGATTTTTTTCTAGATTTTTTTTCTAGATTTTTTTCTAGATTTTTTTTTTAGATTTTTTTTCTAGATTTTTTTCCTAGATTTTTTTTCTAGATTTTTTTTCTAGATTTTTTTTCTAGATTTTTTTTCTAGATTTTTTTTCTAGATTTTTTTTCTAGATTTTTTTCTAGATTTTTTTTCTAGATTTTTTTTCTAGATTTTTTTCTAGATTTTTTTTCTATAATTTTTTTCTAGATTTTTTTCTAGATTTTTTTTCTATAATTTTTTTCTAGATTTTTTTTCTAGATTTTTTTTCTAGATTTTTTTTCTAGATTTTTTTCTAGATTTTTTTTCTAGATTTTTTTCTAGATTTTTTTTCTAGATTTTTTCTAGATTTTTTTTCTAGATTTTTTTCTAGATTTTTTTTCTATAATTTTTTTCTAGATTTTTTTCTAGATTTTTTTTCTATAATTTTTTTCTAGATTTTTTTTCTAGATTTTTTTTCTAGATTTTTTTTCTAGATTTTTTTCTAGATTTTTTTTCTAGATTTTTTTCTAGATTTTTTTTCTAGATTTTTTCTAGATTTTTTTTCTAGATTTTTTTCTAGATTTTTTTTCTATAATTTTTTTCTAGAATTTTTTCTAGATTTTTTTCTAGATTTTTTTTCTAGATTTTTTTTCTAGATTTTTTTCTAGATTTTTTTTCTAGATTTTTTTCTAGATTTTTTTTCTAGATTTTTTTCTAGATTTTTTTCTAGATTTTTTTTCTAGATTTTTTTTCTAGATTTTTTTCTAGATTTTTTTTCTAGATTTTTTTCTAGATTTTTTTTCTAGATTTTTTTCTAGATTTTTTTTCTAGATTTTTTTTCTAGATTTTTTTCTAGATTTTTTTTCTAGATTTTTTTTCTAGATTTTTTTCTAGATTTTTTTCTAGATTTTTTTTCTAGATTTTTTTTCTAGATTTTTTTCTAGAATTTTTTTCTAGATTTTTTTTCTAGATTTTTTTTCTAGATTTTTTTTCTAGATTTTTTTCTAGATTTTTTTTCTAGATTTTTTTTCTAGATTTTTTTCTAGATTTTTTTTCTATAATTTTTTTCTAGATTTTTTTCTAGATTTTTTTTCTATAATTTTTTTTTAGATTTTTTTTCTAGATTTTTTTTCTAGATTTTTTTTCTAGATTTTTTTTCTAGATTTTTTTCTAGATTTTTTTTCTAGATTTTTTCTAGATTTTTTTTCTAGATTTTTTTCTAGATTTTTTTTCTATAATTTTTTTCTAGAATTTTTTCTAGATTTTTTTCTAGATTTTTTTTCTAGATTTTTTTTCTAGATTTTTTTCTAGATTTTTTTTCTATAATTTTTTTCTAGATTTTGTTTCTAGATTTTTTTTCTAGATTTTTTTCTAGATTTTTTTTCTAGATTTTTTCTAGATTTTTTTTCTAGATTTTTTTTCTAGATTTTTTTCTAGATTTTTTTTCTAGATTTTTTTTCTAGATTTTTTTCTAGATTTTTTTTCTATAATTTTTTTCTAGATTTTTTTCTAGATTTTTTTCTAGATTTTTTTTCTATAATTTTTTTCTAGATTTTTTTCTAGATTTTTTTCTAGATTTTTTTTCTAGATTTTTTTTCTAGATTTTTTTCTAGATTTTTTTTCTATAATTTTTTTCTAGATTTTGTTTCTAGATTTTTTTTCTAGATTTTTTTTCTAGATTTTTTTCTAGATTTTTTTTCTAGATTTTTTTCTAGATTTTTTTTCTAGATTTTTTCTAGATTTTTTTTCTAGATTTTTTTCTAGATTTTTTTTCTAGATTTTTTTCTAGATTTTTTTTCTAGATTTTTTCTAGATTTTTTTTCTAGATTTTTTTCTAGATTTTTTTTCTATAATTTTTTTCTAGAATTTTTTCTAGATTTTTTTCTAGATTTTTTTTCTAGATTTTTTTTCTAGATTTTTTTCTAGATTTTTTTTCTATAATTTTTTTCTAGATTTTGTTTCTAGATTTTTTTTCTAGATTTTTTTCTAGATTTTTTTTCTAGATTTTTTCTAGATTTTTTTTCTAGATTTTTTTTCTAGATTTTTTTCTAGATTTTTTTTCTAGATTTTTTTTCTAGATTTTTTTCTAGATTTTTTTTCTAGATTTTTTCTAGATTTTTTTTCTAGATTTTTTTTCTAGATTTTTTTCTAGATTTTTTTTCTAGATTTTTTTTCTAGATTTTTTTCTAGATTTTTTTTCTAGATTTTTTTTCTAGATTTTTTTCTAGATTTTTTTCTAGATTTTTTTTCTAGATTTTTTTTCTAGATTTTTTTCTAGATTTTTTTTCTATAATTTTTTTCTAGATTTTGTTTCTAGATTTTTTTTCTAGATTTTTTTTCTAGATTTTTTTCTAGATTTTTTTTCTAGATTTTTTTCTAGATTTTTTTTCTAGATTTTTTCTAGATTTTTTTTCTAGATTTTTTTTCTAGATTTTTTTTCTAGATTTTTTTCTAGATTTTTTTTCTAGATTTTTTTTCTAGATTTTTTTCTAGATTTTTTTTCTAGATTTTTTTTCTATAATTTTTTTCTAGATTTTTTTCTAGATTTTTTTTCTAGATTTTTTTTCTTGATTTTTTTCTAGATTTTTTTTCTAGATTTTTTTCTAGATTTTTTTTCTAGATTTTTTTTCTAGATTTTTTTTCTAGATTTTTTTTCTAGATTTTTTTCTAGATTTTTTTTCTAGATTTTTTTTCTAGATTTTTTTTCTAGATTTTTTCTAGATTTTTTTTCTAGATTTTTTTCTAGATTTTTTTTCTAGATTTTTTTCTAGATTTTTTTTCTAGATTTTTTTTCTAGATTTTTTTCTAGATTTTTTTCTAGATTTTTTTTCTAGATTTTTTTTCTAGATTTTTTTCTAGATTTTTTTTCTATAATTTTTTTCTAGATTTTGTTTCTAGATTTTTTTTCTAGATTTTTTTTCTAGATTTTTTTCTAGATTTTTTTTCTAGATTTTTTTCTAGATTTTTTTTCTAGATTTTTTCTAGATTTTTTTTCTAGATTTTTTTTCTAGATTTTTTTTCTAGATTTTTTTCTAGATTTTTTTTCTAGATTTTTTTTCTAGATTTTTTTCTAGATTTTTTTTCTAGATTTTTTTTCTATAATTTTTTTCTAGATTTTTTTCTAGATTTTTTTTCTAGATTTTTTTTCTTGATTTTTTTCTAGATTTTTTTTCTAGATTTTTTTCTAGATTTTTTTTCTAGATTTTTTTTCTAGATTTTTTTTCTAGATTTTTTTTCTAGATTTTTTTCTAGATTTTTTTTCTAGATTTTTTTTCTAGATTTTTTTTCTAGATTTTTTCTAGATTTTTTTTCTAGATTTTTTTCTAGATTTTTTTTCTAGATTTTTTTTCTAGATTTTTTTCTAGATTTTTTTTCTATAATTTTTTTCTAGATTTTTTTTCTAGATTTTTTCTCTAGATTTTTTTCTAGATTTTTTTTCGAGATTTTTTTTCTAGATTTTTTTTCTAGATTTTTTCTCTAGATTTTTTTCTAGATTTTTTTTCTAGATTTTTTTCTAGATTTTTTTTCTAGATTTTTTTCTAGATTTTTTTTTTAGATTTTTTTTCTAGATTTTTTTCCTAGATTTTTTTTCTAGATTTTTTCACTAGATTTTTTTCTAGATTTTTTTTCTAGATTTTTTTCTAGATTTTTTTTCTTGATTTTTTCTCTAGATTTTTTTCTAGATTTTTTTTCTAGATTTTTTTCTAGATTTTTTTTCTAGATTTTTTCTCTAGATTTTTTTCTAGATTTTTTTTCTAGATTTTTTTCTAGATTTTTTTTCTAGATTTTTTTTCTAGATTTTTTTCCTAGATTTTTTTTCTAGATTTTTTTTCTAGATTTTTTTCCTAGATTTTTTTTCTAGATTTTTTTTCTAGATTTTTTTCTAGATTTTTTTTCTAGATTTTTTTTCTAGATTTTTTTTCTAGATTTTTTTCTAGATTTTTTTTCTAGATTTTTTTCTAGATTTTTTTTCTATAATTTTTTTTTAGATTTTTTTTCTAGATTTTTTTTCTAGATTTTTTTTCTAGATTTTTTTCTAGATTTTTTTTCTAGATTTTTTTCTAGATTTTTTTTCTAGATTTTTTCTAGATTTTTTTTCTAGATTTTTTTCTAGATTTTTTTTCTATAATTTTTTTCTAGAATTTTTTCTAGATTTTTTTCTAGATTTTTTTTCTAGATTTTTTTTCTAGATTTTTTTCTAGATTTTTTTTCTATAATTTTTTTCTAGATTTTGTTTCTAGATTTTTTTTCTAGATTTTTTTCTAGATTTTTTTTCTAGATTTTTTCTAGATTTTTTTCTAGATTTTTTTTCTAGATTTTTTTCTAGATTTTTTTTCTAGATTTTTTTTCTAGATTTTTTTCTAGATTTTTTTTCTATAATTTTTTTCTAGATTTTTTTCTAGATTTTTTTCTAGATTTTTTTTCTAGATTTTTTTTCTAGATTTTTTTCTAGATTTTTTTTCTATAATTTTTTTCTAGATTTTGTTTCTAGATTTTTTTTCTAGATTTTTTTTCTAGATTTTTTTCTAGATTTTTTTTCTAGATTTTTTTCTAGATTTTTTTTCTAGATTTTTTCTAGATTTTTTTTCTAGATTTTTTTTCTAGATTTTTTTCTAGAATTTTTTCTAGATTTTTTTCTAGATTTTTTTTCTAGATTTTTTTTCTAGATTTTTTTCTAGATTTTTTTTCTATAATTTTTTTCTAGATTTTGTTTCTAGATTTTTTTTCTAGATTTTTTTCTAGATTTTTTTTCTAGATTTTTTCTAGATTTTTTTCTAGATTTTTTTTCTAGATTTTTTTCTAGATTTTTTTTCTAGATTTTTTTTCTAGATTTTTTTCTAGATTTTTTTTCTATAATTTTTTTCTAGATTTTTTTCTAGATTTTTTTCTAGATTTTTTTTCTAGATTTTTTTTCTAGATTTTTTTCTAGATTTTTTTTCTATAATTTTTTTCTAGATTTTGTTTCTAGATTTTTTTTCTAGATTTTTTTTCTAGATTTTTTTCTAGATTTTTTTTCTAGATTTTTTTCTAGATTTTTTTTCTAGATTTTTTCTAGATTTTTTTTCTAGATTTTTTTTCTAGATTTTTTTTCTAGATTTTTTTCTAGATTTTTTTTCTAGATTTTTTTTCTAGATTTTTTTCTAGATTTTTTTTCTAGATTTTTTTTCTATAATTTTTTTCTAGATTTTTTTCTAGATTTTTTTTCTAGATTTTTTTTCTAGATTTTTTTCTAGATTTTTTTTCTAGATTTTTTTCTAGATTTTTTTTCTAGATTTTTTTTCTAGATTTTTTTTCTAGATTTTTTTTCTAGATTTTTTTCTAGATTTTTTTTCTAGATTTTTTTTCTAGATTTTTTTTCTAGATTTTTTCTAGATTTTTTTTCTAGATTTTTTTCTAGATTTTTTTTCTAGATTTTTTTTCTAGATTTTTTTCTAGATTTTTTTTCTATAATTTTTTTCTAGATTTTGTTTCTAGATTTTTTTTCTAGATTTTTTTTCTAGATTTTTTTCTAGATTTTTTTTCTAGATTTTTTTCTAGATTTTTTTTCTAGATTTTTTCTAGATTTTTTTCTAGATTTTTTTTCTAGATTTTTTTTCTAGATTTTTTTCTAGATTTTTTTTCTAGATTTTTTTTCTAGATTTTTTTCTAGATTTTTTTTCTAGATTTTTTTTCTATATTTTTTTTCTAGATTTTTTTCTAGATTTTTTTTCTAGATTTTTTTTCTAGATTTTTTTCTAGATTTTTTTTCTAGATTTTTTTCTAGATTTTTTTTCTAGATTTTTTTTCTAGATTTTTTTTCTAGATTTTTTTTCTAGATTTTTTTCTAGATTTTTTTTCTAGATTTTTTTTCTAGATTTTTTTTCTAGATTTTTTCTAGATTTTTTTTCTAGATTTTTTTCTAGATTTTTTTTCTAGATTTTTTTTCTAGATTTTTTTCTAGATTTTTTTTCTATAATTTTTTTCTAGATTTTTTTTCTAGATTTTTTCTCTAGATTTTTTTCTAGATTTTTTTTCGAGATTTTTTTTCTAGATTTTTTTTCTAGATTTTTTCTCTAGATTTTTTTCTAGATTTTTTTTCTAGATTTTTTTCTAGATTTTTTTTCTAGATTTTTTTTCTTGATTTTTTCTCTAGATTTTTTTCTAGATTTTTTTTCTAGATTTTTTTCTAGATTTTTTTTCTAGATTTTTTCTCTAGATTTTTTTCTAGATTTTTTTTCTAGATTTTTTTCTAGATTTTTTTTCTAGATTTTTTTTCTAGATTTTTTTCCTAGATTTTTTTTCTAGATTTTTTCTCTAGATTTTTTTCTAGATTTTTTTTCTAGATTTTTTTTCTAGATTTTTTTTCTAGATTTTTTTTCTAGATTTTTTTTCTAGATTTTTTTCTAGATTTTTTTTCTAGATTTTTTTCTAGATTTTTTTTTTAGATTTTTTTTCTAGATTTTTTTCCTAGATTTTTTTTCTAGATTTTTTCACTAGATTTTTTCTAGATTTTTTTTCTAGATTTTTTTCTAGATTTTTTTTCTAGATTTTTTCTCTAGATTTTTTTCTAGATTTTTTTTCTAGATTTTTTTCTAGATTTTTTTTCTAGATTTTTTCTCTAGATTTTTTTCTAGATTTTTTTTCTAGATTTTTTTCTAGATTTTTTTTCTAGATTTTTTTTCTAGATTTTTTTCCTAGATTTTTTTTCTAGATTTTTTCTCTAGATTTTTTTCTAGATTTTTTTTCTAGATTTTTTTCTAGATTTTTTTCTAGATTTTTTTCTAGATTTTTTTCTAGATTTTTTTTCTAGATTTTTTCTCTAGATTTTTTTCTAGATTTTTTTTCTAGATTTTTTTCTAGATTTTTTTTCTAGATTTTTTTCTAGATTTTTTTTCTAGATTTTTTTTCTAGATTTTTTTCCTAGATTTTTTTTCTAGATTTTTTCTCTAGATTTTTTTCTAGATTTTTTTTCTAGATTTTTTTCTAGATTTTTTTCTAGATTTTTTTTCTAGATTTTTTTTCTAGATTTTTTTTCTAGTTTTTTTTTCTAGATTTTTTTCTAGATTTTTTTTCTAGATTTTTTTTCTAGATTTTTTTTCTAGATTTTTTTTCTAGATTTTTTTTCTAGATTTTTTTCTAGATTTTTTTTCTATAATTTTTTTCTAGATTTTTTTTCTAGATTTTTTTTCTAGATTTTTTTCTAGATTTTTTTTCTAGATTTTTTTCTAGATTTTTTTTCTAGATTTTTTTCTAGATTTTTTTTCTAGATTTTTTTCTAGATTTTTTTTCTAGATTTTTTTTCTAGATTTTTTTTCTAGATTTTTTTTCTAGATTTTTTTCTAGATTTTTTTCTAGATTTTTTTTCTATAATTTTTTTCTAGATTTTTTTTCTAGATTTTTTTCTAGATTTTTTTTCTAGATTTTTTCTAGATTTTTTTTCTAGATTTTTTTTCTAGATTTTTTTTCTAGATTTTTTTTCTAGATTTTTTTCTAGATTTTTTTTCTATAATTTTTTTCTAGATTTTTTTCTAGATTTTTTTTCTAGATTTTTTTCTAGATTTTTTTTCTAGATTTTTTCTAGATTTTTTTTCTAGATTTTTTTCTAGATTTTTTTTCTAGATTTTTTTTCTAGATTTTTTTCTAGATTTTTTTTCTATAATTTTTTTCTAGATTTTTTTTCTAGATTTTTTCTCTAGATTTTTTTCTAGATTTTTTTTCTAGATTTTTTTTCTAGATTTTTTTTCGAGATTTTTTTTCTATATTTTTTTTCTAGATTTTTTCTCTAGATTTTTTTCTAGATTTTTTTTCTAGATTTTTTTCTAGATTTTTTTTCTAGATTTTTTTCTAGATTTTTTTCTAGATTTTTTTTTTAGATTTTTTTTCTAGATTTTTTTCCTAGATTTTTTTTCTAGATTTTTTCACTAGATTTTTTTCTAGATTTTTTTTCTAGATTTTTTTCTAGATTTTTTTTCTAGATTTTTTCTCTAGATTTTTTTCTAGATTTTTTTTCTAGATTTTTTTCTAGATTTTTTTTCTAGATTTTTTCTCTAGATTTTTTTCTAGATTTTTTTTCTAGATTTTTTTCTAGATTTTTTTTCTAGATTTTTTTTCTAGATTTTTTTCCTAGATTTTTTTTCTAGATTTTTTCTCTAGATTTTTTTCTAGATTTTTTTTCTAGATTTTTTTCTAGATTTTTTTCTAGATTTTTTTTCTAGATTTTTTTCTAGATTTTTTTTCTAGATTTTTTCTCTATATTTTTTTCTAGATTTTTTTCTAGATTTTTTTCTAGATTTTTTTTCTAGATTTTTTTCTAGATTTTTTTTCTAGATTTTTTTTCTAGATTTTTTTCCTAGATTTTTTTTCTAGATTTTTTCTCTAGATTTTTTTCTAGATTTTTTTTCTAGATTTTTTTTCTAGATTTTTTTCCTAGATTTTTTTTCTAGATTTTTTCTCTAGATTTTTTTCTAGATTTTTTTTCTAGATTTTTTTCTAGATTTTTTTCTAGATTTTTTTTCTAGATTTTTTTCTAGATTTTTTTTCTAGATTTTTTTTCTAGATTTTTTTCCTAGATTTTTTTTCTAGATTTTTTCTCTAGATTTTTTTCTAGATTTTTTTTCTAGATTTTTTTTCTAGATTTTTTTCCTAGATTTTTTTTCTAGATTTTTTCTCTAGATTTTTTTCTAGATTTTTTTTCTAGATTTTTTTCTAGATTTTTTTCTAGATTTTTTTTCTAGATTTTTTTTCTAGATTTTTTTTCTAGTTTTTTTTTCTAGATTTTTTTCTAGATTTTTTTTCTAGATTTTTTTTCTAGATTTTTTTTCTAGATTTTTTTTCTAGATTTTTTTTCTAGATTTTTTTCTAGATTTTTTTTCTATAATTTTTTTCTAGATTTTTTTTCTAGATTTTTTTTCTAGATTTTTTTCTAGATTTTTTTTCTAGATTTTTTTCTAGATTTTTTTTCTAGATTTTTTTCTAGATTTTTTTTCTAGATTTTTTCTAGATTTTTTTTCTAGATTTTTTTTCTAGATTTTTTTTCTAGATTTTTTTTCTAGATTTTTTTCTAGATTTTTTTTCTATAATTTTTTTCTAGATTTTTTTCTAGATTTTTTTTCTAGATTTTTTTCTAGATTTTTTTTCTAGATTTTTTCTAGATTTTTTTTCTAGATTTTTTTCTAGATTTTTTTTCTAGATTTTTTTTCTAGATTTTTTTCTAGATTTTTTTTCTATAATTTTTTTCTAGATTTTTTTTCTAGATTTTTTCTCTAGATTTTTTTCTAGATTTTTTTTCTAGATTTTTTTTCTATAATTTTTTTCTAGATTTTTTTTCTAGATTTTTTCTCTAGATTTTTTTCTAGATTTTTTTTCTAGATTTTTTTTCTAGATTTTTTTCTAGATTTTTTTTCTAGATTTTTTTTCTAGATTTTTTTCCTAGATTTTTTTTCTAGATTTTTTCTCTAGATTTTTTTCTAGATTTTTTTTCTAGATTTTTTTCTAGATTTTTTTTCTAGATTTTTTCTCTAGATTTTTTTCTAGATTTTTTTTCGAGATTTTTTTTCTATATTTTTTTTCTAGATTTTTTCTCTAGATTTTTTTCTAGATTTTTTTTCTAGATTTTTTTCTAGATTTTTTTTCTAGATTTTTTTCTAGATTTTTTTTTTAGATTTTTTTTCTAGATTTTTTTCCTAGATTTTTTTTCTAGATTTTTTCACTAGATTTTTTTCTAGATTTTTTTTCTAGATTTTTTTCTAGATTTTTTTTCTAGATTTTTTCTCTAGATTTTTTTCTAGATTTTTTTTCTAGATTTTTTTCTAGATTTTTTTTCTAGATTTTTTCTCTAGATTTTTTTCTAGATTTTTTTTCTAGATTTTTTTCTAGATTTTTTTTCTAGATTTTTTTTCTAGATTTTTTTCCTAGATTTTTTTTCTAGATTTTTTCTCTAGATTTTTTTCTAGATTTTTTTTCTAGATTTTTTTCTAGATTTTTTTCTAGATTTTTTTTCTAGATTTTTTTCTAGATTTTTTTTCTAGATTTTTTCTCTATATTTTTTTCTAGATTTTTTTCTAGATTTTTTTCTAGATTTTTTTTCTAGATTTTTTTCTAGATTTTTTTTCTAGATTTTTTTTCTAGATTTTTTTCCTAGATTTTTTTTCTAGATTTTTTCTCTAGATTTTTTTCTAGATTTTTTTTCTAGATTTTTTTCTAGATTTTTTTCTAGATTTTTTTTCTAGATTTTTTTTCTAGATTTTTTTTCTAGTTTTTTTTTCTAGATTTTTTTCTAGATTTTTTTTCTAGATTTTTTTTCTAGATTTTTTTTCTAGATTTTTTTTCTAGATTTTTTTTCTAGATTTTTTTCTAGATTTTTTTTCTATAATTTTTTTCTAGATTTTTTTTCTAGATTTTTTTTCTAGATTTTTTTCTAGATTTTTTTCTAGATTTTTTTTCTAGATTTTTTTCTAGATTTTTTTTCTAGATTTTTTCTCTAGATTTTTTTCTAGATTTTTTTCTAGATTTTTTTCTAGATTTTTTTTCTAGATTTTTTTCTAGATTTTTTTTCTAGATTTTTTTTCTAGATTTTTTTCCTAGATTTTTTTTCTAGATTTTTTCTCTAGATTTTTTTCTAGATTTTTTTTCTAGATTTTTTTCTAGATTTTTTTCTAGATTTTTTTTCTAGATTTTTTTTCTAGATTTTTTTTCTAGTTTTTTTTTCTAGATTTTTTTCTAGATTTTTTTTCTAGATTTTTTTTCTAGATTTTTTTTCTAGATTTTTTTTCTAGATTTTTTTTCTAGATTTTTTTCTAGATTTTTTTTCTATAATTTTTTTCTAGATTTTTTTTCTAGATTTTTTTTCTAGATTTTTTTCTAGATTTTTTTTCTAGATTTTTTTCTAGATTTTTTTTCTAGATTTTTTTTCTAGATTTTTTCTCTAGATTTTTTTCTAGATTTTTTTTCTAGATTTTTTTCCTAGATTTTTTTTCTAGATTTTTTCTCTAGATTTTTTTCTAGATTTTTTTTCTAGATTTTTTTCTAGATTTTTTTCTAGATTTTTTTTCTAGATTTTTTTCTAGATTTTTTTTCTAGATTTTTTCTCTAGATTTTTTTCTAGATTTTTTTTCTAGATTTTTTTCTAGATTTTTTTTCTAGATTTTTTCTCTAGATTTTTTTCTAGATTTTTTTTCGAGATTTTTTTTCTATATTTTTTTTCTAGATTTTTTCTCTAGATTTTTTTCTAGATTTTTTTTCTAGATTTTTTTCTAGATTTTTTTTCTAGATTTTTTTCTAGATTTTTTTTTTAGATTTTTTTTCTAGATTTTTTTCCTAGATTTTTTTTCTAGATTTTTTCACTAGATTTTTTTCTAGATTTTTTTTCTAGATTTTTTTCTAGATTTTTTTTCTAGATTTTTTCTCTAGATTTTTTTCTAGATTTTTTTTCTAGATTTTTTTCTAGATTTTTTTTCTAGATTTTTTCTCTAGATTTTTTTCTAGATTTTTTTTCTAGATTTTTTTCTAGATTTTTTTTCTAGATTTTTTTTCTAGATTTTTTTCCTAGATTTTTTTTCTAGATTTTTTCTCTAGATTTTTTTCTAGATTTTTTTTCTAGATTTTTTTCTAGATTTTTTTCTAGATTTTTTTTCTAGATTTTTTTCTAGATTTTTTTTCTAGATTTTTTCTCTATATTTTTTTCTAGATTTTTTTCTAGATTTTTTTCTAGATTTTTTTTCTAGATTTTTTTCTAGATTTTTTTTCTAGATTTTTTTTCTAGATTTTTTCTCTAGATTTTTTTCTAGATTTTTTTTCTAGATTTTTTTCTAGATTTTTTTCTAGATTTTTTTTCTAGATTTTTTTTCTAGATTTTTTTTCTAGTTTTTTTTTCTAGATTTTTTTCTAGATTTTTTTTCTAGATTTTTTTTCTAGATTTTTTTTCTAGATTTTTTTTCTAGATTTTTTTTCTAGATTTTTTTCTAGATTTTTTTTCTATAATTTTTTTCTAGATTTTTTTTCTAGATTTTTTTTCTAGATTTTTTTCTAGATTTTTTTTCTAGATTTTTTTCTAGATTTTTTTTCTAGATTTTTTTCTAGATTTTTTTTCTAGATTTTTTTCTAGATTTTTTTTCTAGATTTTTTTTCTAGATTTTTTTTCTAGATTTTTTTTCTAGATTTTTTTCTAGATTTTTTTCTAGATTTTTTTTCTATAATTTTTTTCTAGATTTTTTTTCTATAATTTTTTTCTAGATTTTTTTCTAGATTTTTTTTCTAGATTTTTTTCTAGATTTTTTTTCTAGATTTTTTCTAGATTTTTTTTCTAGATTTTTTTCTAGATTTTTTTTCTAGATTTTTTTTCTAGATTTTTTTCTAGATTTTTTTTCTATAATTTTTTTCTAGATTTTTTTTCTAGATTTTTTCTCTAGATTTTTTTCTAGATTTTTTTTCTAGATTTTTTTTCTAGATTTTTTTTCGAGATTTTTTTTCTATATTTTTTTTCTAGATTTTTTCTCTAGATTTTTTTCTAGATTTTTTTTCTAGATTTTTTTCTAGATTTTTTTTCTAGATTTTTTTCTAGATTTTTTTCTAGATTTTTTTTTTAGATTTTTTTTCTAGATTTTTTTCCTAGATTTTTTTTCTAGATTTTTTCACTAGATTTTTTTCTAGATTTTTTTTCTAGATTTTTTTCTAGATTTTTTTTCTAGATTTTTTCTCTAGATTTTTTTCTAGATTTTTTTTCTAGATTTTTTTCTAGATTTTTTTTCTAGATTTTTTCTCTAGATTTTTTTCTAGATTTTTTTTCTAGATTTTTTTCTAGATTTTTTTTCTAGATTTTTTTTCTAGATTTTTTTCCTAGATTTTTTTTCTAGATTTTTTCTCTAGATTTTTTTCTAGATTTTTTTTCTAGATTTTTTTCTAGATTTTTTTCTAGATTTTTTTTCTAGATTTTTTTCTAGATTTTTTTTCTAGATTTTTTCTCTATATTTTTTTCTAGATTTTTTTCTAGATTTTTTTCTAGATTTTTTTTCTAGATTTTTTTCTAGATTTTTTTTCTAGATTTTTTTTCTAGATTTTTTTCCTAGATTTTTTTTCTAGATTTTTTCTCTAGATTTTTTTCTAGATTTTTTTTCTAGATTTTTTTTCTAGATTTTTTTCCTAGATTTTTTTTCTAGATTTTTTCTCTAGATTTTTTTCTAGATTTTTTTTCTAGATTTTTTTCTAGATTTTTTTCTAGATTTTTTTTCTAGATTTTTTTTCTAGATTTTTTTTCTAGTTTTTTTTTCTAGATTTTTTTCTAGATTTTTTTTCTAGATTTTTTTTCTAGATTTTTTTTCTAGATTTTTTTTCTAGATTTTTTTTCTAGATTTTTTTCTAGATTTTTTTTCTATAATTTTTTTCTAGATTTTTTTTCTAGATTTTTTTTCTAGATTTTTTTCTAGATTTTTTTTCTAGATTTTTTTCTAGATTTTTTTTCTAGATTTTTTTCTAGATTTTTTTTCTAGATTTTTTCTAGATTTTTTTTCTAGATTTTTTTTCTAGATTTTTTTTCTAGATTTTTTTCCTAGATTTTTTTTCTAGATTTTTTCTCTAGATTTTTTTCTAGATTTTTTTTCTAGATTTTTTTCTAGATTTTTTTCTAGATTTTTTTTCTAGATTTTTTTCTAGATTTTTTTTCTAGATTTTTTCTCTATATTTTTTTCTAGATTTTTTTCTAGATTTTTTTCTAGATTTTTTTTCTAGATTTTTTTCCTAGATTTTTTTTCTAGATTTTTTCTCTAGATTTTTTTCTAGATTTTTTTTCTAGATTTTTTTTCTAGATTTTTTTCCTAGATTTTTTTTCTAGATTTTTTCTCTAGATTTTTTTCTAGATTTTTTTTCTAGATTTTTTTCTAGATTTTTTTCTAGATTTTTTTTCTAGATTTTTTTTCTAGATTTTTTTTCTAGTTTTTTTTTCTAGATTTTTTTCTAGATTTTTTTTCTAGATTTTTTTTCTAGATTTTTTTTCTAGATTTTTTTTCTAGATTTTTTTTCTAGATTTTTTTCTAGATTTTTTTTCTATAATTTTTTTCTAGATTTTTTTTCTAGATTTTTTTTCTAGATTTTTTTCTAGATTTTTTTTCTAGATTTTTTTCTAGATTTTTTTTCTAGATTTTTTTCTAGATTTTTTTTCTAGATTTTTTCTAGATTTTTTTTCTAGATTTTTTTTCTAGATTTTTTTTCTAGATTTTTTTTCTAGATTTTTTTCTAGATTTTTTTTCTATAATTTTTTTCTAGATTTTTTTCTAGATTTTTTTTCTAGATTTTTTTCTAGATTTTTTTTCTAGATTTTTTCTAGATTTTTTTTCTAGATTTTTTTCTAGATTTTTTTTCTAGATTTTTTTTCTAGATTTTTTTCTAGATTTTTTTTCTATAATTTTTTTCTAGATTTTTTTTCTAGATTTTTTCTCTAGATTTTTTTCTAGATTTTTTTTCTAGATTTTTTTTCTATAATTTTTTTCTAGATTTTTTTTCTAGATTTTTTCTCTAGATTTTTTTCTAGATTTTTTTTCTAGATTTTTTTTCTAGATTTTTTTCTAGATTTTTTTTCTAGATTTTTTTTCTAGATTTTTTTCCTAGATTTTTTTTCTAGATTTTTTCTCTAGATTTTTTTCTAGATTTTTTTTCTAGATTTTTTTCTAGATTTTTTTTCTAGATTTTTTCTCTAGATTTTTTTCTAGATTTTTTTTCGAGATTTTTTTTCTATATTTTTTTTCTAGATTTTTTCTCTAGATTTTTTTCTAGATTTTTTTTCTAGATTTTTTTCTAGATTTTTTTTCTAGATTTTTTTCTAGATTTTTTTTTTAGATTTTTTTTCTAGATTTTTTTCCTAGATTTTTTTTCTAGATTTTTTCACTAGATTTTTTTCTAGATTTTTTTTCTAGATTTTTTTCTAGATTTTTTTTCTAGATTTTTTCTCTAGATTTTTTTCTAGATTTTTTTTCTAGATTTTTTTCTAGATTTTTTTTCTAGATTTTTTCTCTAGATTTTTTTCTAGATTTTTTTTCTAGATTTTTTTCTAGATTTTTTTTCTAGATTTTTTTTCTAGATTTTTTTCCTAGATTTTTTTTCTAGATTTTTTCTCTAGATTTTTTTCTAGATTTTTTTTCTAGATTTTTTTCTAGATTTTTTTCTAGATTTTTTTTCTAGATTTTTTTCTAGATTTTTTTTCTAGATTTTTTTTCTAGATTTTTTTTCTAGATTTTTTTTCTAGATTTTTTTTCTAGATTTTTTTCTAGATTTTTTTTCTATAATTTTTTTCTAGATTTTTTTTCTAGATTTTTTTTCTAGATTTTTTTCTAGATTTTTTTTCTAGATTTTTTTCTAGATTTTTTTTCTAGATTTTTTTCTAGATTTTTTTTCTAGATTTTTTCTAGATTTTTTTTCTAGATTTTTTTTCTAGATTTTTTTTCTAGATTTTTTTTCTAGATTTTTTTCTAGATTTTTTTTCTATAATTTTTTTCTAGATTTTTTTCTAGATTTTTTTTCTAGATTTTTTTCTAGATTTTTTTTCTAGATTTTTTCTAGATTTTTTTTCTAGATTTTTTTCTAGATTTTTTTTCTAGATTTTTTTTCTAGATTTTTTTCTAGATTTTTTTTCTATAATTTTTTTCTAGATTTTTTTTCTAGATTTTTTCTCTAGATTTTTTTCTAGATTTTTTTTCTAGATTTTTTTTCTATAATTTTTTTCTAGATTTTTTTTCTAGATTTTTTCTCTAGATTTTTTTCTAGATTTTTTTTCTAGATTTTTTTTCTAGATTTTTTTCTAGATTTTTTTTCTAGATTTTTTTTCTAGATTTTTTTCCTAGATTTTTTTTCTAGATTTTTTCTCTAGATTTTTTTCTAGATTTTTTTTCTAGATTTTTTTCTAGATTTTTTTTCTAGATTTTTTCTCTAGATTTTTTTCTAGATTTTTTTTCGAGATTTTTTTTCTATATTTTTTTTCTAGATTTTTTCTCTAGATTTTTTTCTAGATTTTTTTTCTAGATTTTTTTCTAGATTTTTTTTCTAGATTTTTTTCTAGATTTTTTTTTTAGATTTTTTTTCTAGATTTTTTTCCTAGATTTTTTTTCTAGATTTTTTCACTAGATTTTTTTCTAGATTTTTTTTCTAGATTTTTTTCTAGATTTTTTTTCTAGATTTTTTCTCTAGATTTTTTTCTAGATTTTTTTTCTAGATTTTTTTCTAGATTTTTTTTCTAGATTTTTTCTCTAGATTTTTTTCTAGATTTTTTTTCTAGATTTTTTTCTAGATTTTTTTTCTAGATTTTTTCTCTATATTTTTTTCTAGATTTTTTTCTAGATTTTTTTCTAGATTTTTTTTCTAGATTTTTTTCTAGATTTTTTTTCTAGATTTTTTTTCTAGATTTTTTTCCTAGATTTTTTTTCTAGATTTTTTCTCTAGATTTTTTTCTAGATTTTTTTTCTAGATTTTTTTCTAGATTTTTTTCTAGATTTTTTTTCTAGATTTTTTCTCTAGATTTTTTTCTAGATTTTTTTTCTAGATTTTTTTCTAGATTTTTTTCTAGATTTTTTTTCTAGATTTTTTTTCTAGATTTTTTTTCTAGTTTTTTTTTCTAGATTTTTTTCTAGATTTTTTTTCTAGATTTTTTTTCTAGATTTTTTTTCTAGATTTTTTTTCTAGATTTTTTTTCTAGATTTTTTTCTAGATTTTTTTTCTATAATTTTTTTCTAGATTTTTTTTCTAGATTTTTTTTCTAGATTTTTTTCTAGATTTTTTTCTAGATTTTTTTTCTAGATTTTTTTCTAGATTTTTTTTCTAGATTTTTTCTCTAGATTTTTTTCTAGATTTTTTTCTAGATTTTTTTCTAGATTTTTTTTCTAGATTTTTTTCTAGATTTTTTTTCTAGATTTTTTTTCTAGATTTTTTTCCTAGATTTTTTTTCTAGATTTTTTCTCTAGATTTTTTTCTAGATTTTTTTTCTAGATTTTTTTCTAGATTTTTTTCTAGATTTTTTTTCTAGATTTTTTTTCTAGATTTTTTTTCTAGTTTTTTTTTCTAGATTTTTTTCTAGATTTTTTTTCTAGATTTTTTTTCTAGATTTTTTTTCTAGATTTCTTTTCTAGATTTTTTTTCTAGATTTTTTTCTAGATTTTTTTTCTATAATTTTTTTCTAGATTTTTTTTCTAGATTTTTTTTCTAGATTTTTTTCTAGATTTTTTTTCTAGATTTTTTTCTAGATTTTTTTTCTAGATTTTTTTTCTAGATTTTTTCTCTAGATTTTTTTCTAGATTTTTTTTCTAGATTTTTTTCCTAGATTTTTTTTCTAGATTTTTTCTCTAGATTTTTTTCTAGATTTTTTTTCTAGATTTTTTTCTAGATTTTTTTCTAGATTTTTTTTCTAGATTTTTTTCTAGATTTTTTTTCTAGATTTTTTCTCTAGATTTTTTTCTAGATTTTTTTTCTAGATTTTTTTCTAGATTTTTTTTCTAGATTTTTTCTCTAGATTTTTTTCTAGATTTTTTTTCGAGATTTTTTTTCTATATTTTTTTTCTAGATTTTTTCTCTAGATTTTTTTCTAGATTTTTTTTCTAGATTTTTTTCTAGATTTTTTTTCTAGATTTTTTTCTAGATTTTTTTTTTAGATTTTTTTTCTAGATTTTTTTCCTAGATTTTTTTTCTAGATTTTTTCACTAGATTTTTTTCTAGATTTTTTTTCTAGATTTTTTTCTAGATTTTTTTTCTAGATTTTTTCTCTAGATTTTTTTCTAGATTTTTTTTCTAGATTTTTTTCTAGATTTTTTTTCTAGATTTTTTCTCTAGATTTTTTTCTAGATTTTTTTTCTAGATTTTTTTCTAGATTTTTTTTCTAGATTTTTTTTCTAGATTTTTTTCCTAGATTTTTTTTCTAGATTTTTTCTCTAGATTTTTTTCTAGATTTTTTTTCTAGATTTTTTTCTAGATTTTTTTCTAGATTTTTTTTCTAGATTTTTTTCTAGATTTTTTTTCTAGATTTTTTCTCTATATTTTTTTCTAGATTTTTTTCTAGATTTTTTTCTAGATTTTTTTTCTAGATTTTTTTCTAGATTTTTTTTCTAGATTTTTTTTCTAGATTTTTTTCCTAGATTTTTTTTCTAGATTTTTTCTCTAGATTTTTTTCTAGATTTTTTTTCTAGATTTTTTTCTAGATTTTTTTCTAGATTTTTTTTCTAGATTTTTTTTCTAGATTTTTTTTCTAGTTTTTTTTTCTAGATTTTTTTCTAGATTTTTTTTCTAGATTTTTTTTCTAGATTTTTTTTCTAGATTTTTTTTCTAGATTTTTTTTCTAGATTTTTTTCTAGATTTTTTTTCTATAATTTTTTTCTAGATTTTTTTTCTAGATTTTTTTTCTAGATTTTTTTCTAGATTTTTTTCTAGATTTTTTTTCTAGATTTTTTTCTAGATTTTTTTTCTAGATTTTTTCTCTATATTTTTTTCTAGATTTTTTTCTAGATTTTTTTCTAGATTTTTTTTCTAGATTTTTTTCTAGATTTTTTTTCTAGATTTTTTTTCTAGATTTTTTTCCTAGATTTTTTTTCTAGATTTTTTCTCTAGATTTTTTTCTAGATTTTTTTTCTAGATTTTTTTCTAGATTTTTTTCTAGATTTTTTTTCTAGATTTTTTTTCTAGATTTTTTTTCTAGTTTTTTTTTCTAGATTTTTTTCTAGATTTTTTTTCTAGATTTTTTTTCTAGATTTTTTTTCTAGATTTTTTTTCTAGATTTTTTTTCTAGATTTTTTTCTAGATTTTTTTTCTATAATTTTTTTCTAGATTTTTTTTCTAGATTTTTTTTCTAGATTTTTTTCTAGATTTTTTTTCTAGATTTTTTTCTAGATTTTTTTTCTAGATTTTTTTTCTAGATTTTTTCTCTAGATTTTTTTCTAGATTTTTTTTCTAGATTTTTTTCCTAGATTTTTTTTCTAGATTTTTTCTCTAGATTTTTTTCTAGATTTTTTTTCTAGATTTTTTTCTAGATTTTTTTCTAGATTTTTTTTCTAGATTTTTTTCTAGATTTTTTTTCTAGATTTTTTCTCTAGATTTTTTTCTAGATTTTTTTTCTAGATTTTTTTCTAGATTTTTTTTCTAGATTTTTTCTCTAGATTTTTTTCTAGATTTTTTTTCGAGATTTTTTTTCTATATTTTTTTTCTAGATTTTTTCTCTAGATTTTTTTCTAGATTTTTTTTCTAGATTTTTTTCTAGATTTTTTTTCTAGATTTTTTTCTAGATTTTTTTTTTAGATTTTTTTTCTAGATTTTTTTCCTAGATTTTTTTTCTAGATTTTTTCACTAGATTTTTTTCTAGATTTTTTTTCTAGATTTTTTTCTAGATTTTTTTTCTAGATTTTTTCTCTAGATTTTTTTCTAGATTTTTTTTCTAGATTTTTTTCTAGATTTTTTTTCTAGATTTTTTCTCTAGATTTTTTTCTAGATTTTTTTTCTAGATTTTTTTTCTAGATTTTTTTTCTAGATTTTTTTTCTAGATTTTTTTTCTAGATTTTTTTCTAGATTTTTTTTCTATAATTTTTTTCTAGATTTTTTTTCTAGATTTTTTTTCTAGATTTTTTTCTAGATTTTTTTTCTAGATTTTTTTCTAGATTTTTTTTCTAGATTTTTTTTCTAGATTTTTTCTCTAGATTTTTTTCTAGATTTTTTTTCTAGATTTTTTTCCTAGATTTTTTTTCTAGATTTTTTCTCTAGATTTTTTTCTAGATTTTTTTTCTAGATTTTTTTCTAGATTTTTTTCTAGATTTTTTTTCTAGATTTTTTTCTAGATTTTTTTTCTAGATTTTTTCTCTAGATTTTTTTCTAGATTTTTTTTCTAGATTTTTTTCTAGATTTTTTTTCTAGATTTTTTCTCTAGATTTTTTTCTAGATTTTTTTTCGAGATTTTTTTTCTATATTTTTTTTCTAGATTTTTTCTCTAGATTTTTTTCTAGATTTTTTTTCTAGATTTTTTTCTAGATTTTTTTTCTAGATTTTTTTCTAGATTTTTTTTTTAGATTTTTTTTCTAGATTTTTTTCCTAGATTTTTTTTCTAGATTTTTTCACTAGATTTTTTTCTAGATTTTTTTTCTAGATTTTTTTCTAGATTTTTTTTCTAGATTTTTTCTCTAGATTTTTTTCTAGATTTTTTTTCTAGATTTTTTTCTAGATTTTTTTTCTAGATTTTTTCTCTAGATTTTTTTCTAGATTTTTTTTCTAGATTTTTTTCTAGATTTTTTTTCTAGATTTTTTTTCTAGATTTTTTTCCTAGATTTTTTTTCTAGATTTTTTCTCTAGATTTTTTTCTAGATTTTTTTTCTAGATTTTTTTCTAGATTTTTTTCTAGATTTTTTTTCTAGATTTTTTTCTAGATTTTTTTTCTAGATTTTTTCTCTAGATTTTTTTCTAGATTTTTTTTCTAGATTTTTTTCTAGATTTTTTTTCTAGATTTTTTTCTAGATTTTTTTTCTAGATTTTTTTTCTAGATTTTTTTCCTAGATTTTTTTTCTAGATTTTTTCTCTAGATTTTTTTCTAGATTTTTTTTCTAGATTTTTTTCTAGATTTTTTTCTAGATTTTCTTTCTAGATTTTTTTTCTAGATTTTTTTTCTAGTTTTTTTTTCTAGATTTTTTTCTAGATTTTTTTTCTAGATTTTTTTTCTAGATTTTTTTTCTAGATTTTTTTTCTAGATTTTTTTTCTAGATTTTTTTCTAGATTTTTTTTCTATAATTTTTTTCTAGATTTTTTTTCTAGATTTTTTTTCTAGATTTTTTTCTAGATTTTTTTTCTAGATTTTTTTCTAGATTTTTTTTCTAGATTTTTTTTCTAGATTTTTTCTCTAGATTTTTTTCTAGATTTTTTTTCTAGATTTTTTTTCTAGATTTTTTTCTAGATTTTTTTTCTAGATTTTTTTCTAGATTTTTTTTCTAGATTTTTTTCTAGATTTTTTTTCTAGATTGTTTTTCTAGATTTTTTTCTAGATTTTTTTTCTAGATTTTTTTTCTAGATTTTTTTTCTAGATTTTTTTTCTAGATTTTTTTCTAGATTTTTTTTCTAGATTTTTTTTCTAGATTTTTTTTCTAGATTTTTTTCTAGATTTTTTTTCTAGAATTTTTTTCTAGATTTTTTTTCTAGATTTTTTTTCTAGATTTTTTTTCTAGATTTTTTTTCTAGATTTTTTTCTAGATTTTTTTTCTAGATTTTTTTTCTAGATTTTTTTTCTAGAATTTTTTTCTAGATTTTTTTTCTAGATTTTTTTTCTAGATTTTTTTTCTAGATTTTTTTCTAGATTTTTTTTCTAGATTTTTTTTCTAGATTTTTTTCTAGATTTTTTTTCTATAATTTTTTTCTAGATTTTTTTTCTAGATTTTTTTTCTAGATTTTTTTCTAGATTTTTTTTCTAGATTTTTTTCTAGATTTTTTTTCTAGATTTTTTTCTAGATTTTTTTTCTAGATTTTTTTTCTAGATTTTTTTCTAGATTTTTTTTCTAGATTTTTTTTCTATAATTTTTTTCTAGATTTTTTTTCTATAATTTTTTTCTAGAATTTTTTTCTAGATTTTTTTCTAGATTTTTTTCTAGATTTTTTTTCTAGATTTTTTTTCTAGATTTTTTTCTAGATTTTTTTTCTAGATTTTTTTCTAGATTTTTTTTCTAGATTTTTTTTCTAGATTTTTTTCTAGATTTTTTTTCTAGATTTTTTTTCTATAATTTTTTTCTAGATTTTTTTCTAGATTTTTTTTCTAGATTTTTTTTCTAGATTTTTTTCTAGATTTTTTTTCTAGATTTTTTTTCTAGATTTTTTTTCTAGATTTTTTTTCTAGATTTTTTTTCTAGATTTTTTTCTAGATTTTTTTTCTAGATTTTTTTTCTAGATTTTTTTTCTAGATTTTTTTTCTAGATTTTTTTCTAGATTTTTTTTCTAGATTTTTTTTCTAGATTTTTTTCTAGATTTTTTTTCTATAATTTTTTTCTAGATTTTTTTTCTAGATTTTTTTCTAGATTTTTTTTCTAGATTTTTTCTAGATTTTTTTTCTAGATTTTTTTTCTAGATTTTTTTTCTAGATTTTTTTTCTAGATTTTTTTTCTAGATTTTTTTTCTATAATTTTTTTCTAGATTTTTTTCTAGATTTTTTTTCTAGATTTTTTTTCTAAATTTTTTTCTAGATTTTTTTTCTATAATTTTTTCCTAGATTTTTTTTCTAGATTTTTTTTCTAGATTTTTTCTCTAGATTTTTTTCTAGATTTTTTTTCTAGATTTTTTTCTAGATTTTTTTTCTAGATTTTTTTCTAGATTTTTTTTTTAGATTTTTTTTCTAGATTTTTTTCCTAGATTTTTTTTCTAGATTTTTTCACTAGATTTTTTTCTAGATTTTTTTTCTAGATTTTTTTCTAGATTTTTTTTCTAGATTTTTTCTCTAGATTTTTTTCTAGATTTTTTTTCTAGATTTTTTTCTAGATTTTTTTTCTAGATTTTTTCTCTAGATTTTTTTCTAGATTTTTTTTCTAGATTTTTTTCTAGATTTTTTTTCTAGATTTTTTTTCTAGATTTTTTTCCTAGATTTTTTTTCTAGATTTTTTCTCTAGATTTTTTTCTAGATTTTTTTTCTAGATTTTTTTCTAGATTTTTTTCTAGATTTTTTTTCTAGATTTTTTTCTAGATTTTTTTTCTAGATTTTTTCTCTATATTTTTTTCTAGATTTCTTTCTAGATTTTTTTCTAGATTTTTTTTCTAGATTTTTTTCTAGATTTTTTTTCTAGATTTTTTTTCTAGATTTTTTTCCTAGATTTTTTTTCTAGATTTTTTCTCTAGATTTTTTTCTAGATTTTTTTTCTAGATTTTTTTCTAGATTTTTTTCTAGATTTTTTTTCTAGATTTTTTTTCTAGATTTTTTTTCTAGTTTTTTTTTCTAGATTTTTTTCTAGATTTTTTTTCTAGATTTTTTTTCTAGATTTTTTTTCTAGATTTTTTTTCTAGATTTTTTTTCTAGATTTTTTTCTAGATTTTTTTTCTATAATTTTTTTCTAGATTTTTTTTCTAGATTTTTTTTCTAGATTTTTTTCTAGATTTTTTTTCTAGATTTTTTTCTAGATTTTTTTTCTAGATTTTTTTTCTAGATTTTTTCTCTAGATTTTTTTCTAGATTTTTTTTCTAGATTTTTTTCCTAGATTTTTTTTCTAGATTTTTTCTCTAGATTTTTTTCTAGATTTTTTTTCTAGATTTTTTTCTAGATTTTTTTCTAGATTTTTTTTCTAGATTTTTTTCTAGATTTTTTTTCTAGATTTTTTCTCTAGATTTTTTTCTAGATTTTTTTTCTAGATTTTTTTCTAGATTTTTTTTCTAGATTTTTTCTCTAGATTTTTTTCTAGATTTTTTTTCGAGATTTTTTTTCTATATTTTTTTTCTAGATTTTTTCTCTAGATTTTTTTCTAGATTTTTTTTCTAGATTTTTTTCTAGATTTTTTTTCTAGATTTTTTTCTAGATTTTTTTTTTAGATTTTTTTTCTAGATTTTTTTCCTAGATTTTTTTTCTAGATTTTTTCACTAGATTTTTTTCTAGATTTTTTTTCTAGATTTTTTTCTAGATTTTTTTTCTAGATTTTTTCTCTAGATTTTTTTCTAGATTTTTTTTCTAGATTTTTTTCTAGATTTTTTTTCTAGATTTTTTCTCTAGATTTTTTTCTAGATTTTTTTTCTAGATTTTTTTCTAGATTTTTTTTCTAGATTTTTTTTCTAGATTTTTTTCCTAGATTTTTTTTCTAGATTTTTTCTCTAGATTTTTTTCTAGATTTTTTTTCTAGATTTTTTTCTAGATTTTTTTCTAGATTTTTTTTCTAGATTTTTTTCTAGATTTTTTTTCTAGATTTTTTCTCTAGATTTTTTTCTAGATTTTTTTTCTAGATTTTTTTCTAGATTTTTTTTCTAGATTTTTTTCTAGATTTTTTTTCTAGATTTTTTTTCTAGATTTTTTTCCTAGATTTTTTTTCTAGATTTTTTCTCTAGATTTTTTTCTAGATTTTTTTTCTAGATTTTTTTCTAGATTTTTTTCTAGATTTTTTTTCTAGATTTTTTTTCTAGATTTTTTTTCTAGTTTTTTTTTCTAGATTTTTTTCTAGATTTTTTTTCTAGATTTTTTTTCTAGATTTTTTTTCTAGATTTTTTTTCTAGATTTTTTTTCTAGATTTTTTTCTAGATTTTTTTTCTATAATTTTTTTCTAGATTTTTTTTCTAGATTTTTTTTCTAGATTTTTTTCTAGATTTTTTTTCTAGATTTTTTTCTAGATTTTTTTTCTAGATTTTTTTTCTAGATTTTTTCTCTAGATTTTTTTCTAGATTTTTTTTCTAGATTTTTTTTCTAGATTTTTTTCTAGATTTTTTTTCTAGATTTTTTTCTAGATTTTTTTTCTAGATTTTTTTCTAGATTTTTTTTCTAGATTGTTTTTCTAGATTTTTTTCTAGATTTTTTTCTAGATTTTTTTTCTAGATTTTTTTTCTAGATTTTTTTCTAGATTTTTTTTCTAGATTTTTTTCTAGATTTTTTTTCTAGATTTTTTTCTAGATTTTTTTTCTAGATTGTTTTTCTAGATTTTTTTCTAGATTTTTTTTCTAGATTTTTTTTCTAGATTTTTTTTCTAGATTTTTTTTCTAGATTTTTTTCTAGATTTTTTTTCTAGATTTTTTTTCTAGATTTTTTTTCTAGATTTTTTTCTAGATTTTTTTTCTAGAATTTTTTTCTAGATTTTTTTTCTAGATTTTTTTTTAGATTTTTTTTCTAGATTTTTTTCCTAGATTTTTTTTCTAGATTTTTTCACTAGATTTTTTTCTAGATTTTTTTTCTAGATTTTTTTCTAGATTTTTTTTCTAGATTTTTTCTCTAGATTTTTTTCTAGATTTTTTTTCTAGATTTTTTTCTAGATTTTTTTTCTAGATTTTTTCTCTAGATTTTTTTCTAGATTTTTTTTCTAGATTTTTTTTCTAGATTTTTTTCCTAGATTTTTTTTCTAGATTTTTTCTCTAGATTTTTTTCTAGATTTTTTTTCTAGATTTTTTTCTAGATTTTTTTCTAGATTTTTTTTCTAGATTTTTTTTCTAGATTTTTTTTCTAGTTTTTTTTTCTAGATTTTTTTCTAGATTTTTTTTCTAGATTTTTTTTCTAGATTTTTTTTCTAGATTTTTTTTCTAGATTTTTTTTCTAGATTTTTTTCTAGATTTTTTTTCTATAATTTTTTTCTAGATTTTTTTTCTAGATTTTTTTTCTAGATTTTTTTCTAGATTTTTTTTCTAGATTTTTTTCTAGATTTTTTTTCTAGATTTTTTTTCTAGATTTTTTCTCTAGATTTTTTTCTAGATTTTTTTTCTAGATTTTTTTCCTAGATTTTTTTTCTAGATTTTTTCTCTAGATTTTTTTCTAGATTTTTTTTCTAGATTTTTTTCTAGATTTTTTTCTAGATTTTTTTTCTAGATTTTTTTCTAGATTTTTTTTCTAGATTTTTTCTCTAGATTTTTTTCTAGATTTTTTTTCTAGATTTTTTTCTAGATTTTTTTTCTAGATTTTTTCTCTAGATTTTTTTCTAGATTTTTTTTCGAGATTTTTTTTCTATATTTTTTTTCTAGATTTTTTCTCTAGATTTTTTTCTAGATTTTTTTTCTAGATTTTTTTCTAGATTTTTTTTCTAGATTTTTTTCTAGATTTTTTTTTTAGATTTTTTTTCTAGATTTTTTTCCTAGATTTTTTTTCTAGATTTTTTCACTAGATTTTTTTCTAGATTTTTTTTCTAGATTTTTTTCTAGATTTTTTTTCTAGATTTTTTCTCTAGATTTTTTTCTAGATTTTTTTTCTAGATTTTTTTCTAGATTTTTTTTCTAGATTTTTTCTCTAGATTTTTTTCTAGATTTTTTTTCTAGATTTTTTTCTAGATTTTTTTTCTAGATTTTTTTTCTAGATTTTTTTCCTAGATTTTTTTTCTAGATTTTTTCTCTAGATTTTTTTCTAGATTTTTTTTCTAGATTTTTTTCTAGATTTTTTTCTAGATTTTTTTTCTAGATTTTTTTCTAGATTTTTTTTCTAGATTTTTTCTCTAGATTTTTTTCTAGATTTTTTTTCTAGATTTTTTTCTAGATTTTTTTTCTAGATTTTTTTCTAGATTTTTTTTCTAGATTTTTTTTCTAGATTTTTTTCCTAGATTTTTTTTCTAGATTTTTTCTCTAGATTTTTTTCTAGATTTTTTTTCTAGATTTTTTTCTAGATTTTTTTCTAGATTTTTTTTCTAGATTTTTTTTCTAGATTTTTTTTCTAGTTTTTTTTTCTAGATTTTTTTCTAGATTTTTTTTCTAGATTTTTTTTCTAGATTTTTTTTCTAGATTTTTTTTCTAGATTTTTTTTCTAGATTTTTTTCTAGATTTTTTTTCTATAATTTTTTTCTAGATTTTTTTTCTAGATTTTTTTTCTAGATTTTTTTCTAGATTTTTTTTCTAGATTTTTTTCTAGATTTTTTTTCTAGATTTTTTTTCTAGATTTTTTCTCTAGATTTTTTTCTAGATTTTTTTTCTAGATTTTTTTTCTAGATTTTTTTCTAGATTTTTTTTCTAGATTTTTTTCTAGATTTTTTTTCTAGATTTTTTTCTAGATTTTTTTTCTAGATTGTTTTTCTAGATTTTTTTCTAGATTTTTTTCTAGATTTTTTTTCTAGATTTTTTTTCTAGATTTTTTTCTAGATTTTTTTTCTAGATTTTTTTCTAGATTTTTTTTCTAGATTTTTTTCTAGATTTTTTTTCTAGATTGTTTTTCTAGATTTTTTTCTAGATTTTTTTTCTAGATTTTTTTTCTAGATTTTTTTTCTAGATTTTTTTTCTAGATTTTTTTCTAGATTTTTTTTCTAGATTTTTTTTCTAGATTTTTTTTCTAGATTTTTTTCTAGATTTTTTTTCTAGAATTTTTTTCTAGATTTTTTTTCTAGATTTTTTTTTAGATTTTTTTTCTAGATTTTTTTCCTAGATTTTTTTTCTAGATTTTTTCACTAGATTTTTTTCTAGATTTTTTTTCTAGATTTTTTTCTAGATTTTTTTTCTAGATTTTTTCTCTAGATTTTTTTCTAGATTTTTTTTCTAGATTTTTTTCTAGATTTTTTTTCTAGATTTTTTCTCTAGATTTTTTTCTAGATTTTTTTTCTAGATTTTTTTCTAGATTTTTTTTCTAGATTTTTTTTCTAGATTTTTTTCCTAGATTTTTTTTCTAGATTTTTTCTCTAGATTTTTTTCTAGATTTTTTTTCTAGATTTTTTTCTAGATTTTTTTCTAGATTTTTTTTCTAGATTTTTTTCTAGATTTTTTTTCTAGATTTTTTCTCTATATTTTTTTCTAGATTTCTTTCTAGATTTTTTTCTAGATTTTTTTTCTAGATTTTTTTCTAGATTTTTTTTCTAGATTTTTTTTCTAGATTTTTTTCCTAGATTTTTTTTCTAGATTTTTTCTCTAGATTTTTTTCTAGATTTTTTTTCTAGATTTTTTTCTAGATTTTTTTCTAGATTTTTTTTCTAGATTTTTTTTCTAGATTTTTTTTCTAGATTTTTTTTCTAGATTTTTTTTCTAGATTTTTTTCTAGATTTTTTTTCTATAATTTTTTTCTAGATTTTTTTTCTAGATTTTTTTTCTAGATTTTTTTCTAGATTTTTTTTCTAGATTTTTTTCTAGATTTTTTTTCTAGATTTTTTTTCTAGATTTTTTCTCTAGATTTTTTTCTAGATTTTTTTTCTAGATTTTTTTCCTAGATTTTTTTTCTAGATTTTTTCTCTAGATTTTTTTCTAGATTTTTTTTCTAGATTTTTTTCTAGATTTTTTTCTAGATTTTTTTTCTAGATTTTTTTCTAGATTTTTTTTCTAGATTTTTTCTCTAGATTTTTTTCTAGATTTTTTTTCTAGATTTTTTTCTAGATTTTTTTTCTAGATTTTTTCTCTAGATTTTTTTCTAGATTTTTTTTCGAGATTTTTTTTCTATATTTTTTTTCTAGATTTTTTCTCTAGATTTTTTTCTAGATTTTTTTTCTAGATTTTTTTCTAGATTTTTTTTCTAGATTTTTTTCTAGATTTTTTTTTTAGATTTTTTTTCTAGATTTTTTTCCTAGATTTTTTTTCTAGATTTTTTCACTAGATTTTTTTCTAGATTTTTTTTCTAGATTTTTTTCTAGATTTTTTTTCTAGATTTTTTCTCTAGATTTTTTTCTAGATTTTTTTTCTAGATTTTTTTCTAGATTTTTTTTCTAGATTTTTTTTCTAGATTGTTTTTCTAGATTTTTTTCTAGATTTTTTTCTAGATTTTTTTTCTAGATTTTTTTTCTAGATTTTTTTCTAGATTTTTTTTCTAGATTTTTTTCTAGATTTTTTTTCTAGATTTTTTTCTAGATTTTTTTTCTAGATTGTTTTTCTAGATTTTTTTCTAGATTTTTTTTCTAGATTTTTTTTCTAGATTTTTTTTCTAGATTTTTTTTCTAGATTTTTTTCTAGATTTTTTTTCTAGATTTTTTTTCTAGATTTTTTTTCTAGATTTTTTTCTAGATTTTTTTTCTAGATTTTTTTTCTAGATTTTTTTCCTAGATTTTTTTTCTAGATTTTTTCTCTAGATTTTTTTCTAGATTTTTTTTCTAGATTTTTTTCTAGATTTTTTTCTAGATTTTTTTTCTAGATTTTTTTCTAGATTTTTTTTCTAGATTTTTTCTCTATATTTTTTTCTAGATTTCTTTCTAGATTTTTTTCTAGATTTTTTTTCTAGATTTTTTTCTAGATTTTTTTTCTAGATTTTTTTTCTAGATTTTTTTCCTAGATTTTTTTTCTAGATTTTTTCTCTAGATTTTTTTCTAGATTTTTTTTCTAGATTTTTTTCTAGATTTTTTTCTAGATTTTTTTTCTAGATTTTTTTTCTAGATTTTTTTTCTAGATTTTTTTTCTAGATTTTTTTCTAGATTTTTTTTCTATAATTTTTTTCTAGATTTTTTTTCTAGATTTTTTTTCTAGATTTTTTTCTAGATTTTTTTTCTAGATTTTTTTCTAGATTTTTTTTCTAGATTTTTTTCCTAGATTTTTTTTCTAGATTTTTTCTCTAGATTTTTTTCTAGATTTTTTTTCTAGATTTTTTTCTAGATTTTTTTCTAGATTTTTTTTCTAGATTTTTTTCTAGATTTTTTTTCTAGATTTTTTCTCTAGATTTTTTTCTAGATTTTTTTTCTAGATTTTTTTCTAGATTTTTTTTCTAGATTTTTTCTCTAGATTTTTTTCTAGATTTTTTTTCGAGATTTTTTTTCTATATTTTTTTTCTAGATTTTTTCTCTAGATTTTTTTCTAGATTTTTTTTCTAGATTTTTTTCTAGATTTTTTTTCTAGATTTTTTTCTAGATTTTTTTTTTAGATTTTTTTTCTAGATTTTTTTCCTAGATTTTTTTTCTAGATTTTTTCACTAGATTTTTTTCTAGATTTTTTTTCTAGATTTTTTTCTAGATTTTTTTTCTAGATTTTTTTTCTAGATTTTTTTCTAGATTTTTTTTCTAGATTTTTTCTCTAGATTTTTTTCTAGATTTTTTTTCTAGATTTTTTTCTAGATTTTTTTTCTAGATTTTTTTTCTAGATTGTTTTTCTAGATTTTTTTCTAGATTTTTTTCTAGATTTTTTTTCTAGATTTTTTTTCTAGATTTTTTTCTAGATTTTTTTTCTAGATTTTTTTCTAGATTTTTTTTCTAGATTTTTTTCTAGATTTTTTTTCTAGATTGTTTTTCTAGATTTTTTTCTAGATTTTTTTTCTAGATTTTTTTTCTAGATTTTTTTTCTAGATTTTTTTTCTAGATTTTTTTCTAGATTTTTTTTCTAGATTTTTTTTCTAGATTTTTTTTCTAGATTTTTTTCTAGATTTTTTTTCTAGATTTTTTTTCTAGATTTTTTTCCTAGATTTTTTTTCTAGATTTTTTCTCTAGATTTTTTTCTAGATTTTTTTTCTAGATTTTTTTCTAGATTTTTTTCTAGATTTTTTTTCTAGATTTTTTTCTAGATTTTTTTTCTAGATTTTTTCTCTATATTTTTTTCTAGATTTCTTTCTAGATTTTTTTCTAGATTTTTTTTCTAGATTTTTTTCTAGATTTTTTTTCTAGATTTTTTTTCTAGATTTTTTTCCTAGATTTTTTTTCTAGATTTTTTCTCTAGATTTTTTTCTAGATTTTTTTTCTAGATTTTTTTCTAGATTTTTTTCTAGATTTTTTTTCTAGATTTTTTTTCTAGATTTTTTTTCTAGATTTTTTTTCTAGATTTTTTTCTAGATTTTTTTTCTATAATTTTTTTCTAGATTTTTTTTCTAGATTTTTTTTCTAGATTTTTTTCTAGATTTTTTTTCTAGATTTTTTTCTAGATTTTTTTTCTAGATTTTTTTCCTAGATTTTTTTTCTAGATTTTTTCTCTAGATTTTTTTCTAGATTTTTTTTCTAGATTTTTTTCTAGATTTTTTTCTAGATTTTTTTTCTAGATTTTTTTCTAGATTTTTTTTCTAGATTTTTTCTCTAGATTTTTTTCTAGATTTTTTTTCTAGATTTTTTTCTAGATTTTTTTTCTAGATTTTTTCTCTAGATTTTTTTCTAGATTTTTTTTCGAGATTTTTTTTCTATATTTTTTTTCTAGATTTTTTCTCTAGATTTTTTTCTAGATTTTTTTTCTAGATTTTTTTCTAGATTTTTTTTCTAGATTTTTTTCTAGATTTTTTTTTTAGATTTTTTTTCTAGATTTTTTTCCTAGATTTTTTTTCTAGATTTTTTCACTAGATTTTTTTCTAGATTTTTTTTCTAGATTTTTTTCTAGATTTTTTTTCTAGATTTTTTCTCTAGATTTTTTTCTAGATTTTTTTTCTAGATTTTTTTCTAGATTTTTTTTCTAGATTTTTTCTCTAGATTTTTTTCTAGATTTTTTTTCTAGATTTTTTTCTAGATTTTTTTTCTAGATTTTTTTTCTAGATTTTTTTCCTAGATTTTTTTTCTAGATTTTTTCTCTAGATTTTTTTCTAGATTTTTTTTCTAGATTTTTTTCTAGATTTTTTTCTAGATTTTTTTTCTAGATTTTTTTCTAGATTTTTTTTCTAGATTTTTTCTCTAGATTTTTTTCTAGATTTTTTTTCTAGATTTTTTTCTAGATTTTTTTTCTAGATTTTTTTCTAGATTTTTTTTCTAGATTTTTTTTCTAGATTTTTTTCCTAGATTTTTTTTCTAGATTTTTTCTCTAGATTTTTTTCTAGATTTTTTTTCTAGATTTTTTTCTAGATTTTTTTCTAGATTTTTTTTCTAGATTTTTTTTCTAGATTTTTTTTCTAGTTTTTTTTTCTAGATTTTTTTCTAGATTTTTTTTCTAGATTTTTTTTCTAGATTTTTTTTCTAGATTTTTTTTCTAGATTTTTTTTCTAGATTTTTTTCTAGATTTTTTTTCTATAATTTTTTTCTAGATTTTTTTTCTAGATTTTTTTTCTAGATTTTTTTCTAGATTTTTTTTCTAGATTTTTTTCTAGATTTTTTTTCTAGATTTTTTTTCTAGATTTTTTCTCTAGATTTTTTTCTAGATTTTTTTTCTAGATTTTTTTTCTAGATTTTTTTCTAGATTTTTTTTCTAGATTTTTTTCTAGATTTTTTTTCTAGATTTTTTTCTAGATTTTTTTTCTAGATTGTTTTTCTAGATTTTTTTCTAGATTTTTTTTCTAGATTTTTTTTCTAGATTTTTTTTCTAGATTTTTTTTCTAGATTTTTTTCTAGATTTTTTTTCTAGATTTTTTTTCTAGATTTTTTTTCTAGATTTTTTTCTAGATTTTTTTTCTAGAATTTTTTTCTAGATTTTTTTTCTAGATTTTTTTTCTAGATTTTTTTTCTAGATTTTTTTTCTAGATTTTTTTCTAGATTTTTTTTCTAGATTTTTTTTCTAGATTTTTTTTCTAGAATTTTTTTCTAGATTTTTTTTCTAGATTTTTTTTCTAGATTTTTTTTCTAGATTTTTTTCTAGATTTTTTTTCTAGATTTTTTTTCTAGATTTTTTTCTAGATTTTTTTTCTATAATTTTTTTCTAGATTTTTTTTCTAGATTTTTTTTCTAGATTTTTTTCTAGATTTTTTTTCTAGATTTTTTTCTAGATTTTTTTTCTAGATTTTTTTCTAGATTTTTTTTCTAGATTTTTTTTCTAGATTTTTTTTCTATAATTTTTTTCTAGAATTTTTTTCTAGATTTTTTTCTAGATTTTTTTCTAGATTTTTTTTCTAGATTTTTTTTCTAGATTTTTTTCTAGATTTTTTTTCTAGATTTTTTTCTAGATTTTTTTTCTAGATTTTTTTTCTAGATTTTTTTTCTAGATTTTTTTTCTAGATTTTTTTTCTAGATTTTTTTCTAGATTTTTTTTCTAGATTTTTTTTCTAGATTTTTTTTCTAGAATTTTTTTCTAGATTTTTTTTCTAGATTTTTTTTCTAGATTTTTTTTCTAGATTTTTTTCTAGATTTTTTTTCTAGATTTTTTTTCTAGATTTTTTTCTAGATTTTTTTTCTATAATTTTTTTCTAGATTTTTTTTCTAGATTTTTTTTCTAGATTTTTTTCTAGATTTTTTTTCTAGATTTTTTTCTAGATTTTTTTTCTAGATTTTTTTCTAGATTTTTTTTCTAGATTTTTTTTCTAGATTTTTTTCTAGATTTTTTTTCTAGATTTTTTTTCTATAATTTTTTTCTAGATTTTTTTTCTATAATTTTTTTCTAGAATTTTTTTCTAGATTTTTTTCTAGATTTTTTTCTAGATTTTTTTTCTAGATTTTTTTTCTAGATTTTTTTTCTAGATTTTTTTCTAGATTTTTTTTCTAGATTTTTTTTCTAGATTTTTTTCTAGATTTTTTTTCTAGATTTTTTTTCTATAATTTTTTTCTAGATTTTTTTTCTATAATTTTTTTCTAGAATTTTTTTCTAGATTTTTTTCTAGATTTTTTTCTAGATTTTTTTTCTAGATTTTTTTCTAGATTTTTTTTCTAGATTTTTTTTCTAGATTTTTTTCTAGATTTTTTTTCTAGATTTTTTTCTAGATTTTTTTTCTAGATTTTTTTTCTAGATTTTTTTCTAGATTTTTTTTCTAGATTTTTTTTCTAGATTTTTTTTCTAGATTTTTTTTCTAGATTTTTTTTCTAGATTTTTTTCTAGATTTTTTTTCTAGATTTTTTTTCTAGATTTTTTTTCTAGATTTTTTTTCTAGATTTTTTTCTAGATTTTTTTTCTAGATTTTTTTTCTAGATTTTTTTCTAGATTTTTTTTCTATAATTTTTTTCTAGATTTTTTTTCTAGATTTTTTTCTAGATTTTTTTTCTAGATTTTTTCTAGATTTTTTTTCTAGATTTTTTTTCTAGATTTTTTTTCTAGATTTTTTTTCTAGATTTTTTTCTAGATTTTTTTTCTATAATTTTTTTCTAGATTTTTTTCTAGATTTTTTTTCTAGATTTTTTTTCTAAATTTTTTTCTAGATTTTTTTTCTATAATTTTTTCCTAGATTTTTTTTCTAGATTTTTTTTCTAGATTTTTTTTCTAGATTTTTTTCTAGATTTTTTTTCTAGATTTTTTTCTAGATTTTTTTTCTAGATTTTTTCTAGATTTTTTTTCTAGATTTTTTTCTAGATTTTTTTTCTAGATTTTTTTTCTAGATTTTTTTTCTAGATTTTTTTTCTAGATTTTTTTTCTAGATTTTTTTTCTAGATTTTTTTCTAGATTTTTTTTCTAGATTTTTTTTCTAGATTTTTTTTCTAGATTTTTTTCTAGATTTTTTTTCTAGATTTTTTTCTAGATTTTTTTTCTAGATTTTTTTTCTAGATTTTTTTTCTAGATTTTTTTCTAGATTTTCTTTCTAGATTTTTTTCTAGATTTTTTTTCTATAATTTTTTTCTAGATTTTTTTCTAGATTTTTTTCTAGAATTTTTTTCTAGATTTTTTTCTAGATTTTTTTTCTAGAATTTTTTTCTAGATTTTTTTTCTAGATTTTTTTTCTAGATTTTTTTTCTAGATTTTTTTCTAGATTTTTTTTCTAGATTTTTTTCTAGATTTTTTTCTAGATTTTTTTTCTAGATTTTTTTCTAGATTTTTTTTCTAGATTTTTTCTCTAGATTTTTTTCTAGATTTTTTTTCTAGATTTTTTTCTAGATTTTTTTTCTAGATTTTTTTCTAGATTTTTTTTCTAGATTTTTTTTCTAGATTTTTTTCCTAGATTTTTTTTCTAGATTTTTTCTCTAGATTTTTTTCTAGATTTTTTTTCTAGATTTTTTTCTAGATTTTTTTCTAGATTTTTTTTCTAGATTTTTTTTCTAGATTTTTTTTCTAGTTTTTTTTTCTAGATTTTTTTCTAGATTTTTTTTCTAGATTTTTTTTCTAGATTTTTTTTCTAGATTTTTTTTCTAGATTTTTTTTCTAGATTTTTTTCTAGATTTTTTTTCTATAATTTTTTTCTAGATTTTTTTTCTAGATTTTTTTTCTAGATTTTTTTCTAGATTTTTTTTCTAGATTTTTTTCTAGATTTTTTTTCTAGATTTTTTTTCTAGATTTTTTCTCTAGATTTTTTTCTAGATTTTTTTTCTAGATTTTTTTTCTAGATTTTTTTCTAGATTTTTTTTCTAGATTTTTTTCTAGATTTTTTTTCTAGATTTTTTTCTAGATTTTTTTTCTAGATTGTTTTTCTAGATTTTTTTCTAGATTTTTTTTCTAGATTTTTTTTCTAGATTTTTTTTCTAGATTTTTTTTCTAGATTTTTTTCTAGATTTTTTTTCTAGATTTTTTTTCTAGATTTTTTTTCTAGATTTTTTTCTAGATTTTTTTTCTAGAATTTTTTTCTAGATTTTTTTTCTAGATTTTTTTTCTAGATTTTTTTTCTAGATTTTTTTTCTAGATTTTTTTCTAGATTTTTTTTCTAGATTTTTTTTCTAGATTTTTTTTCTAGAATTTTTTTCTAGATTTTTTTTCTAGATTTTTTTTCTAGATTTTTTTTCTAGATTTTTTTCTAGATTTTTTTTCTAGATTTTTTTTCTAGATTTTTTTCTAGATTTTTTTTCTATAATTTTTTTCTAGATTTTTTTTCTAGATTTTTTTTCTAGATTTTTTTCTAGATTTTTTTTCTAGATTTTTTTCTAGATTTTTTTTCTAGATTTTTTTCTAGATTTTTTTTCTAGATTTTTTTTCTAGATTTTTTTCTAGATTTTTTTTCTAGATTTTTTTTCTATAATTTTTTTCTAGATTTTTTTTCTATAATTTTTTTCTAGAATTTTTTTCTAGATTTTTTTCTAGATTTTTTTCTAGATTTTTTTTCTAGATTTTTTTTCTAGATTTTTTTCTAGATTTTTTTTCTAGATTTTTTTCTAGATTTTTTTTCTAGATTTTTTTTCTAGATTTTTTTCTAGATTTTTTTTCTAGATTTTTTTTCTATAATTTTTTTCTAGATTTTTTTTCTATAATTTTTTTCTAGATTTTTTTTCTAGATTTTTTTCTAGATTTTTTTTCTAGATTTTTTCTAGATTTTTTTTCTAGATTTTTTTTCTAGATTTTTTTTCTAGATTTTTTTTCTAGATTTTTTTCTAGATTTTTTTTCTATAATTTTTTTCTAGATTTTTTTCTAGATTTTTTTTCTAGATTTTTTTTCTAAATTTTTTTCTAGATTTTTTTTCTATAATTTTTTCCTAGATTTTTTTTCTAGATTTTTTTTCTAGATTTTTTTTCTAGATTTTTTTCTAGATTTTTTTTCTAGATTTTTTTCTAGATTTTTTTTCTAGATTTTTTCTAGATTTTTTTTCTAGATTTTTTTCTAGATTTTTTTTCTAGATTTTTTTTCTAGATTTTTTTCTAGATTTTTTTTTCTATATTTTTTTTCTAGATTTTTTTCTAGATTTTTTTTCTAGATTTTTTTTCTAGATTTTTTTCTAGATTTTTTTTCTAGATTTTTTTTCTAGATTTTTTTTCTAGATTTTTTTTCTAGATTTTTTTTCTAGATTTTTTTCTAGATTTTTTTTCTAGATTTTTTTTCTAGATTTTTTTTCTAGATTTTTTTCTAGATTTTTTTTCTAGAATTTTTTTCTAGATTTTTTTTCTAGATTTTTTTTCTAGATTTTTTTTCTAGATTTTTTTCTAGATTTTTTTTCTAGATTTTTTTTCTAGATTTTTTTTCTAGATTTTTTTCTAGATTTTTTTTTCTATATTTTTTTTCTAGATTTTTTTCTAGATTTTTTTTCTAGATTTTTTTTCTAGATTTTTTTCTAGATTTTTTTTCTAGATTTTTTTTCTAGATTTTTTTTCTAGATTTTTTTTCTAGATTTTTTTTCTAGATTTTTTTCTAGATTTTTTTTCTAGATTTTTTTTCTATAATTTTTTTCTAGATTTTTTTTCTAGATTTTTTTTCTAGATTTTTTTCTAGATTTTTTTTCTAGATTTTTTTCTAGATTTTTTTTCTAGCTTTTTTTTCTAGATTTTTTCTCTAGATTTTTTTCTAGATTTTTTTTCTAGATTTTTTTCTAGATTTTTTTCTAGATTTTTTTTCTAGATTTTTTTTCTAGATTTTTTTTCTAGTTTTTTTTTCTAGATTTTTTTCTAGATTTTTTTTCTAGATTTTTTTTCTAGATTTTTTTTCTAGATTTTTTTTCTAGATTTTTTTTCTAGATTTTTTTCTAGATTTTTTTTCTATAATTTTTTTCTAGATTTTTTTTCTAGATTTTTTTTCTAGATTTTTTTCTAGATTTTTTTTCTATAATTTTTTTCTAGATTTTTTTTCTAGATTTTTTTCTAGATTTTTTTTCTAGATTTTTTTTCTAGATTTCTTCTCTAGATTTTTTTCTAGATTTTTTTTCTAGATTTTTTTCTAGATTTTTTTTCTAGATTTTTTTTCTATAATTTTTTTCTAGATTTTTTTTCTAGATTTTTTTTCTAGATTTTTTTCTAGATTTTTTTTCTAGATTTTTTTCTAGATTTTTTTTCTAGCTTTTTTTTCTAGATTTTTTCTCTAGATTTTTTTCTAGATTTTTTTTCTAGATTTTTTTCTAGATTTTTTTCTAGATTTTTTTTCTAGATTTTTTTTCTAGATTTTTTTTCTAGTTTTTTTTTCTAGATTTTTTTCTAGATTTTTTTTCTAGATTTTTTTTCTAGATTTTTTTTCTAGATTTTTTTTCTAGATTTTTTTTCTAGATTTTTTTCTAGATTTTTTTTCTATAATTTTTTTCTAGATTTTTTTTCTAGATTTTTTTTCTAGATTTTTTTCTAGATTTTTTTTCTATAATTTTTTTCTAGATTTTTTTTCTAGATTTTTTTCTAGATTTTTTTTCTAGATTTTTTTTCTAGATTTCTTCTCTAGATTTTTTTCTAGATTTTTTTTCTAGATTTTTTTTCTAGATTTTTTTCTAGATTTTTTTTCTAGATTTTTTTCTAGATTTTTTTTCTAGATTTTTTTCTAGATTTTTTTTCTAGATTGTTTTTCTAGATTTTTTTCTAGATTTTTTTTCTAGATTTTTTTTCTAGATTTTTTTTCTAGATTTTTTTTCTAGATTTTTTTCTAGATTTTTTTTCTAGATTTTTTTTCTAGATTTTTTTTCTAGATTTTTTTCTAGATTTTTTTTCTAGAATTTTTTTCTAGATTTTTTTTCTAGATTTTTTTTCTAGATTTTTTTTCTAGATTTTTTTTCTAGATTTTTTTCTAGATTTTTTTTCTAGATTTTTTTTCTAGATTTTTTTTCTAGAATTTTTTTCTAGATTTTTTTTCTAGATTTTTTTTCTAGATTTTTTTTCTAGATTTTTTTCTAGATTTTTTTTCTAGATTTTTTTTCTAGATTTTTTTCTAGATTTTTTTTCTATAATTTTTTTCTAGATTTTTTTTCTAGATTTTTTTTCTAGATTTTTTTCTAGATTTTTTTTCTAGATTTTTTTCTAGATTTTTTTTCTAGATTTTTTTCTAGATTTTTTTTCTAGATTTTTTTTCTAGATCTTTTTCTAGATTTTTTTTCTAGATTTTTTTTCTATAATTTTTTTCTAGATTTTTTTTCTATAATTTTTTTCTAGAATTTTTTTCTAGATTTTTTTCTAGATTTTTTTCTAGATTTTTTTTCTAGATTTTTTTTCTAGATTTTTTTCTAGATTTTTTTTCTAGATTTTTTTCTAGATTTTTTTTCTAGATTTTTTTTCTAGATTTTTTTCTAGATTTTTTTTCTAGATTTTTTTTCTATAATTTTTTTCTAGATTTTTTTCTAGATTTTTTTTCTAGATTTTTTTTCTAGATTTTTTTCTAGATTTTTTTTCTAGATTTTTTTTCTAGATTTTTTTTCTAGATTTTTTTTCTAGATTTTTTTTCTAGATTTTTTTCTAGATTTTTTTTCTAGATTTTTTTTCTAGATTTTTTTTCTAGATTTTTTTTCTAGATTTTTTTCTAGATTTTTTTTCTAGATTTTTTTTCTAGATTTTTTTCTAGATTTTTTTTCTATAATTTTTTTCTAGATTTTTTTTCTAGATTTTTTTCTAGATTTTTTTTCTAGATTTTTTCTAGATTTTTTTTCTAGATTTTTTTTCTAGATTTTTTTTCTAGATTTTTTTTCTAGATTTTTTTCTAGATTTTTTTTCTATAATTTTTTTCTAGATTTTTTTCTAGATTTTTTTTCTAGATTTTTTTTCTAAATTTTTTTCTAGATTTTTTTTCTATAATTTTTTCCTAGATTTTTTTTCTAGATTTTTTTTCTAGATTTTTTTTCTAGATTTTTTTCTAGATTTTTTTTCTAGATTTTTTTCTAGATTTTTTTTCTAGATTTTTTCTAGATTTTTTTTCTAGATTTTTTTCTAGATTTTTTTTCTAGATTTTTTTTCTAGATTTTTTTTCTAGATTTTTTTTCTAGATTTTTTTTCTAGATTTTTTTTCTATAATTTTTTTCTAGATTTTTTTTCTAGATTTTTTTTCTAGATTTTTTTCTAGATTTTTTTTCTAGATTTTTTTCTAGATTTTTTTTCTAGATTTTTTTCTAGATTTTTTTTCTAGATTTTTTTTCTAGATTTTTTTCTAGATTTTTTTTCTAGATTTTTTTTCTATAATTTTTTTCTAGATTTTTTTTCTATAATTTTTTTCTATAATTTTTTTCTAGATTTTTTTCTAGATTTTTTTCTAGATTTTTTTTCTAGATTTTTTTTCTAGATTTTTTTCTAGATTTTTTTTCTAGATTTTTTTCTAGATTTTTTTTCTAGATTTTTTTTCTAGATTTTTTTTCTAGATTTTTTTTCTATAATTTTTTTCTAGATTTTTTTCTAGATTTTTTTTCTAGATTTTTTTTCTAGATTTTTTTCTAGATTTTTTTTCTAGATTTTTTTTCTAGATTTTTTTTCTAGATTTTTTTTCTAGATTTTTTTTCTAGATTTTTTTCTAGATTTTTTTTCTAGATTTTTTTTCTAGATTTTTTTTCTAGATTTTTTTTCTAGATTTTTTTCTAGATTTTTTTTCTAGATTTTTTTTCTAGATTTTTTTCTAGATTTTTTTTCTATAATTTTTTTCTAGATTTTTTTTCTAGATTTTTTTCTAGATTTTTTTTCTAGATTTTTTCTAGATTTTTTTTCTAGATTTTTTTTCTAGATTTTTTTTCTAGATTTTTTTTCTAGATTTTTTTCTAGATTTTTTTTCTATAATTTTTTTCTAGATTTTTTTCTAGATTTTTTTTCTAGATTTTTTTTCTAAATTTTTTTCTAGATTTTTTTTCTATAATTTTTTCCTAGATTTTTTTTCTAGATTTTTTTTCTAGATTTTTTTTCTAGATTTTTTTCTAGATTTTTTTTCTAGATTTTTTTCTAGATTTTTTTTCTAGATTTTTTCTAGATTTTTTTTCTAGATTTTTTTCTAGATTTTTTTTCTAGATTTTTTTTCTAGATTTTTTTTCTAGATTTTTTTTCTAGATTTTTTTTCTAGATTTTTTTTCTAGATTTTTTTCTAGATTTTTTTTCTAGATTTTTTTTCTAGATTTTTTTTCTAGATTTTTTTCTAGATTTTTTTTCTAGAATTTTTTTCTAGATTTTTTTTCTAGATTTTTTTTCTAGATTTTTTTTCTAGATTTTTTTCTAGATTTTTTTTCTAGATTTTTTTTCTAGATTTTTTTCTAGATTTTTTTTCTATAATTTTTTTCTAGATTTTTTTTCTAGATTTTTTTCTAGATTTTTTTTCTAGATTTTTTTTCTAGATTTTTTTCTAGATTTTTTTTCTATAATTTTTTTCTAGATTTTTTTTCTAGATTTTTTTTCTAGATTTTTTTTCTAGATTTTTTTTCTAGATTTTTTTTCTAGATTTTTTTCTAGATTTTTTTCTAGAATTTTTTTCTAGATTTTTTTCTAGATTTTTTTTCTAGAATTTTTTTCTAGATTTTTTTTCTAGATTTTTTTTCTAGATTTTTTTTCTAGATTTTTTTCTAGATTTTTTTTCTAGATTTTTTTCTAGATTTTTTTCTAGATTTTTTTTCTAGATTTTTTTCTAGATTTTTTTTCTAGATTTTTTCTCTAGATTTTTTTCTAGATTTTTTTTCTAGATTTTTTTCTAGATTTTTTTTCTAGATTTTTTTCTAGATTTTTTTTCTAGATTTTTTTTCTAGATTTTTTTCCTAGATTTTTTTTCTAGATTTTTTCTCTAGATTTTTTTCTAGATTTTTTTTCTAGATTTTTTTCTAGATTTTTTTCTAGATTTTTTTTCTAGATTTTTTTTCTAGATTTTTTTTCTAGTTTTTCTTTCTAGATTTTTTTCTAGATTTTTTTTCTAGATTTTTTTTCTAGATTTTTTTTCTAGATTTTTTTTCTAGATTTTTTTTCTAGATTTTTTTCTAGATTTTTTTTCTATAATTTTTTTCTAGATTTTTTTTCTAGATTTTTTTTCTAGATTTTTTTCTAGATTTTTTTTCTAGATTTTTTTCTAGATTTTTTTTCTAGATTTTTTTTCTAGATTTTTTCTCTAGATTTTTTTCTAGATTTTTTTTCTAGATTTTTTTTCTAGATTTTTTTCTAGATTTTTTTTCTAGATTTTTTTCTAGATTTTTTTTCTAGATTTTTTTTCTAGAATTTTTTTCTAGATTTTTTTTCTAGATTTTTTTTCTAGATTTTTTTCTAGATTTTTTTTCTAGATTTTTTTTCTAGATTTTTTTCTAGATTTTTTTTCTATAATTTTTTTCTAGATTTTTTTTCTAGATTTTTTTTCTAGATTTTTTTCTAGATTTTTTTTCTAGATTTTTTTCTAGATTTTTTTTCTAGATTTTTTTCTAGATTTTTTTTCTAGATTTTTTTTCTAGATTTTTTTCTAGATTTTTTTTCTAGATTTTTTTTCTATAATTTTTTTCTAGATTTTTTTTCTATAATTTTTTTCTAGAATTTTTTTCTAGATTTTTTTCTAGATTTTTTTCTAGATTTTTTTTCTAGATTTTTTTTCTAGATTTTTTTCTAGATTTTTTTTCTAGATTTTTTTCTAGATTTTTTTTCTAGATTTTTTTTCTAGATTTTTTTCTAGATTTTTTTTCTAGATTTTTTTTCTATAATTTTTTTCTAGATTTTTTTCTAGATTTTTTTTCTAGATTTTTTTTCTAGATTTTTTTCTAGATTTTTTTTCTAGATTTTTTTTCTAGATTTTTTTTCTAGATTTTTTTTCTAGATTTTTTTTCTAGATTTTTTTCTAGATTTTTTTTCTAGATTTTTTTTCTAGATTTTTTTTCTAGATTTTTTTTCTAGATTTTTTTCTAGATTTTTTTTCTAGATTTTTTTTCTAGATTTTTTTCTAGATTTTTTTTCTATAATTTTTTTCTAGATTTTTTTTCTAGATTTTTTTCTAGATTTTTTTTCTAGATTTTTTCTAGATTTTTTTTCTAGATTTTTTTTCTAGATTTTTTTTCTAGATTTTTTTTCTAGATTTTTTTCTAGATTTTTTTTCTATAATTTTTTTCTAGATTTTTTTCTAGATTTTTTTTCTAGATTTTTTTTCTAAATTTTTTTCTAGATTTTTTTTCTATAATTTTTTCCTAGATTTTTTTTCTAGATTTTTTTTCTAGATTTTTTTTCTAGATTTTTTTCTAGATTTTTTTTCTAGATTTTTTTCTAGATTTTTTTTCTAGATTTTTTCTAGATTTTTTTTCTAGATTTTTTTCTAGATTTTTTTTCTAGATTTTTTTTCTAGATTTTTTTCTAGATTTTTTTTTCTATATTTTTTTTCTAGATTTTTTTCTAGATTTTTTTTCTAGATTTTTTTTCTAGATTTTTTTCTAGATTTTTTTTCTAGATTTTTTTTCTAGATTTTTTTTCTAGATTTTTTTTCTAGATTTTTTTTCTAGATTTTTTTCTAGATTTTTTTTCTAGATTTTTTTTCTAGATTTTTTTTCTAGATTTTTTTCTAGATTTTTTTTCTAGAATTTTTTTCTAGATTTTTTTTCTAGATTTTTTTTCTAGATTTTTTTTCTAGATTTTTTTCTAGATTTTTTTTCTAGATTTTTTTTCTAGATTTTTTTTCTAGATTTTTTTCTAGATTTTTTTTTCTATATTTTTTTTCTAGATTTTTTTCTAGATTTTTTTTCTAGATTTTTTTTCTAGATTTTTTTCTAGATTTTTTTTCTAGATTTTTTTTCTAGATTTTTTTTCTAGATTTTTTTTCTAGATTTTTTTTCTAGATTTTTTTCTAGATTTTTTTTCTAGATTTTTTTTCTAGATTTTTTTTCTAGATTTTTTTCTAGATTTTTTTTCTAGATTTTTTTTCTAGATTTTTTTTCTAGATTTTTTTCTAGATTTTTTTTCTAGATTTTTTTTCTAGATTTTTTTTCTAGATTTTTTTCTAGATTTTTTTTTCTATATTTTTTTTCTAGATTTTTTTCTAGATTTTTTTTCTAGATTTTTTTTCTAGATTTTTTTCTAGATTTTTTTTCTAGATTTTTTTTCTAGATTTTTTTTCTAGATTTTTTTTCTAGATTTTTTTTCTAGATTTTTTTCTAGATTTTTTTTCTAGATTTTTTTTCTTGATTTTTTTTCTAGATTTTTTTCTAGATTTTTTTTCTAGAATTTTTTTCTAGATTTTTTTTCTAGATTTTTTTTCTAGATTTTTTTTCTAGATTTTTTTCTAGATTTTTTTTCTAGATTTTTTTTCTAGATTTTTTCTAGATTTTTTTTCTAGATTTTTTTTCTATAATTTTTTTCTAGATTTTTTTCTAGATTTTTTTTCTAGATTTTTTTTCTAAATTTTTTTCTAGATTTTTTTTCTATAATTTTTTCCTAGATTTTTTTTCTAGATTTTTTTTCTAGATTTTTTTTCTAGATTTTTTTCTAGATTTTTTTTCTAGATTTTTTTCTAGATTTTTTTTCTAGATTTTTTTCTAGATTTTTTTTCTAGATTTTTTTCTAGATTTTCTTTCTAGATTTTTTTCTAGATTTTTTTTCTATAATTTTTTTCTAGATTTTTTTCTAGATTTTTTTTCTAGAATTTTTTTCTAGATTTTTTTTCTAGATTTTTTTTCTAGATTTTTTTTCTAGATTTTTTTCTAGATTTTTTTTCTAGATTTTTTTTCTAGATTTTTTCTAGATTTTTTTTCTAGATTTTTTTTCTATAATTTTTTTCTAGATTTTTTTCTAGATTTTTTTTCTAGATTTTTTTTCTAAATTTTTTTCTAGATTTTTTTTCTATAATTTTTTCCTAGATTTTTTTTCTAGATTTTTTTTCTAGATTTTTTTTCTAGATTTTTTTCTAGATTTTTTTTCTAGATTTTTTTCTAGATTTTTTTTCTAGATTTTTTTCTAGATTTTTTTTCTAGATTTTTTTCTAGATTTTCTTTCTAGATTTTTTTCTAGATTTTTTTTCTATAATTTTTTTCTAGATTTTTTTCTAGATTTTTTTCTAGAATTTTTTTCTAGATTTTTTTCTAGATTTTTTTTCTAGAATTTTTTTCTAGATTTTTTTTCTAGATTTTTTTTCTAGATTTTTTTTCTAGATTTTTTTCTAGATTTTTTTTCTAGATTTTTTTCTAGATTTTTTTTCTAGATTTTTTCTAGATTTCTTTTCTAGAATTTTTTTCTAGATTTTTTTCTAGATTTTTTTTCTAGATTTTTTTCTAGATTTTTTTTCTAGATTTTTTTTCTATAATTTTTTTCTAGATTTTTTTTCTAGATTTTTTTTCTAGATTTTTTTCTAGATTTTTTTTCTAGATTTTTTTCTAGATTTTTTTTCTAGCTTTTTTTTCTAGATTTTTTCTCTAGATTTTTTTCTAGATTTTTTTTCTAGATTTTTTTCTAGATTTTTTTTCTAGATTTTTTTCTAGATTTTTTTTCTAGATTTTTTTTCTAGATTTTTTTTCTAGATTTTTTTCTAGATTTTTTTTCTAGAATTTTTTTCTAGATTTTTTTTCTAGATTTTTTTTCTAGATTTTTTTTCTAGATTTTTTTCTAGATTTTTTTTCTAGATTTTTTTTCTAGATTTTTTTCTAGATTTTTTTTCTATAATTTTTTTCTAGATTTTTTTTCTAGATTTTTTTCTAGATTTTTTTTCTAGATTTTTTCTAGATTTTTTTTCTAGATTTTTTTTCTAGATTTTTTTTCTAGATTTTTTTTCTAGATTTTTTTCTAGATTTTTTTTCTATAATTTTTTTCTAGATTTTTTTCTAGATTTTTTTTCTAGATTTTTTTTCTAAATTTTTTTCTAGATTTTTTTTCTATAATTTTTTCCTAGATTTTTTTCTAGATTTTTTTTCTAGATTTTTTTTCTAGATTTTTTTCTAGATTTTTTTTCTAGATTTTTTTCTAGATTTTTTTTCTAGATTTTTTTCTAGATTTTTTTTCTAGATTTTTTTCTAGATTTTTTTTCTAGATTTTTTTCTAGATTTTCTTTCTAGATTTTTTTCTAGATTTTTTTTCTATAATTTTTTTCTAGATTTTTTTCTAGATTTTTTTTCTAGAATTTTTTTCTAGATTTTTTTCTAGATTTTTTTTCTATAATTTTTTTCTAGATTTTTTTTCTAGATTTTTTTTCTAGATTTTTTTTCTAGATTTTTTTCTAGATTTTTTTTCTAGATTTTTTTCTAGATTTTTTTTCTAGATTTTTTCTAGATTTTTTTCTAGAATTTTTTTCTAGATTTTTTTCTAGATTTTTTTTCTAGATTTTTTTCTAGATTTTTTTTCTAGATTTTTTTTCTATAATTTTTTTCTAGATTTTTTTTCTAGATTTTTTTTCTAGATTTTTTTCTAGATTTTTTTTCTAGATTTTTTTCTAGATTTTTTTTCTAGCTTTTTTTTCTAGATTTTTTCTCTAGATTTTTTTCTAGATTTTTTTTCTAGATTTTTTTCTAGATTTTTTTTCTAGATTTTTTTTTCTAGATTTTTTTCTAGATTTTTTTTCTAGATTTTTTTCTAGATTTTTTTCTAGATTTTTTTTCTAGATTTTTTTCTAGATTTTTTTTCTAGAATTTTTTTCTAGATTTTTTTTCTAGATTTTTTTTCTAGATTTTTTTTCTAGATTTTTTTCTAGATTTTTTTTCTAGATTTTTTTTCTAGATTTTTTTCTAGATTTTTTTTCTATAATTTTTTTCTAGATTTTTTTTCTAGATTTTTTTCTAGATTTTTTTTCTAGATTTTTTCTAGATTTTTTTTCTAGATTTTTTTTCTAGATTTTTTTTCTAGATTTTTTTTCTAGATTTTTTTCTAGATTTTTTTTCTATAATTTTTTTCTAGATTTTTTTCTAGATTTTTTTTCTAGATTTTTTTTCTAAATTTTTTTCTAGATTTTTTTTCTATAATTTTTTCCTAGATTTTTTTTCTAGATTTTTTTTCTAGATTTTTTTTCTAGATTTTTTTCTAGATTTTTTTTCTAGATTTTTTTCTAGATTTTTTTTCTAGATTTTTTTCTAGATTTTTTTTCTAGATTTTTTTCTAGATTTTTTTTCTAGATTTTTTTCTAGATTTTCTTTCTAGATTTTTTTCTAGATTTTTTTTCTATAATTTTTTTCTAGATTTTTTTCTAGATTTTTTTTCTAGAATTTTTTTCTAGATTTTTTTCTAGATTTTTTTTCTATAATTTTTTTCTAGATTTTTTTTCTAGATTTTTTTTCTAGATTTTTTTTCTAGATTTTTTTCTAGATTTTTTTTCTAGATTTTTTTCTAGATTTTTTTTCTAGATTTTTTCTAGATTTTTTTTCTAGAATTTTTTTCTAGATTTTTTTCTAGATTTTTTTTCTAGATTTTTTTCTAGATTTTTTTTCTAGATTTTTTTTCTATAATTTTTTTCTAGATTTTTTTTCTATAATTTTTTTCTAGATTTTTTTTCTAGATTTTTTTCTAGATTTTTTTTCTAGATTTTTTCTAGATTTTTTTTCTAGATTTTTTTTCTAGATTTTTTTTCTAGATTTTTTTTCTAGATTTTTTTCTAGATTTTTTTTCTATAATTTTTTTCTAGATTTTTTTCTAGATTTTTTTTCTAGATTTTTTTTCTAAATTTTTTTCTAGATTTTTTTTCTATAATTTTTTCCTAGATTTTTTTTCTAGATTTTTTTTCTAGATTTTTTTTCTAGATTTTTTTCTAGATTTTTTTTCTAGATTTTTTTCTAGATTTTTTTTCTAGATTTTTTTCTAGATTTTTTTTCTAGATTTTTTTCTAGATTTTCTTTCTAGATTTTTTTCTAGATTTTTTTTCTAGATTTTTTTTCTAGATTTTTTTTCTAGATTTTTTTCTAGATTTTTTTTCTAGATTTTTTTCTAGATTTTTTTTCTAGATTTTTTCTAGATTTCTTTTCTAGAATTTTTTTCTAGATTTTTTTCTAGATTTTTTTTCTAGATTTTTTTCTAGATTTTTTTTCTAGATTTTTTTTCTATAATTTTTTTCTAGATTTTTTTTCTAGATTTTTTTTCTAGATTTTTTTCTAGATTTTTTTTCTAGATTTTTTTCTAGATTTTTTTTCTAGCTTTTTTTTCTAGATTTTTTCTCTAGATTTTTTTCTAGATTTTTTTTCTAGATTTTTTTCTAGATTTTTTTTCTAGATTTTTTTCTAGATTTTTTTTCTAGATTTTTTTTCTAGATTTTTTTTCTAGATTTTTTTCTAGATTTTTTTTCTAGAATTTTTTTCTAGATTTTTTTCTAGATTTTTTTTCTAGATTTTTTCTAGATTTCTTTTCTAGAATTTTTTTCTAGATTTTTTTCTAGATTTTTTTTCTAGATTTTTTTCTAGATTTTTTTCTAGATTTTTTTTCTAGATTTTTTTTCTAGATTTTTTTTCTATAATTTTTTTCTAGATTTTTTTTCTAGATTTTTTTTCTAGATTTTTTTCTAGATTTTTTTTCTAGATTTTTTTCTAGATTTTTTTTCTAGATTTTTTTTCTAGATTTTTTCTCTAGATTTTTTTCTAGATTTTTTTTCTAGATTTTTTTTCTAGATTTTTTTCTAGATTTTTTTTCTAGATTTTTTTCTAGATTTTTTTTCTAGATTTTTTTTCTAGAATTTTTTTCTAGATTTTTTTTCTAGATTTTTTTTCTAGATTTTTTTCTAGATTTTTTTTCTAGATTTTTTTTCTAGATTTTTTTCTAGATTTTTTTTCTATAATTTTTTTCTAGATTTTTTTTCTAGATTTTTTTTCTAGATTTTTTTCTAGATTTTTTTTCTAGATTTTTTTCTAGATTTTTTTTCTAGATTTTTTTCTAGATTTTTTTTCTAGATTTTTTTTCTAGATTTTTTTTCTAGATTTTTTTCTAGATTTTTTTTCTAGATTTTTTTTCAAGATTTTTTTTCTAGATTTTTTTTCTAGATTTTTTTTCTAGATTTTTTTCTAGATTTTTTTTCTAGATTTTTTTTCTAGATTTTTTTTCTAGATTTTTTTTCTAGATTTTTTTCTAGATTTTTTTTCTAGATTTTTTTTCTAGATTTTTTTCTAGATTTTTTTTCTATAATTTTTTTCTAGATTTTTTTTCTAGATTTTTTTCTAGATTTTTTTTCTAGATTTTTTTTCTAGATTTTTTTTCTAGATTTTTTTCTAGATTTTTTTTCTAGAATTTTTTTCTAGATTTTTTTCTAGATTTTTTTTCTAGATTTTTTCTAGATTTCTTTTCTAGAATTTTTTTCTAGATTTTTTTCTAGATTTTTTTTCTAGATTTTTTTCTAGATTTTTTTTCTAGATTTTTTTTCTAGATTTTTTTCTAGATTTTTTTTCTATAATTTTTTTCTAGATTTTTTTTCTAGATTTTTTTTCTAGATTTTTTTCTAGATTTTTTTTCTAGATTTTTTTCTAGATTTTTTTTCTAGATTTTTTTTCTAGATTTTTTCTCTAGATTTTTTTCTAGATTTTTTTTCTAGATTTTTTTTCTAGATTTTTTTCTAGATTTTTTTTCTAGATTTTTTTCTAGATTTTTTTTCTAGATTTTTTTTCTAGAATTTTTTTCTAGATTTTTTTTCTAGATTTTTTTTCTAGATTTTTTTCTAGATTTTTTTTCTAGATTTTTTTTCTAGATTTTTTTCTAGATTTTTTTTCTATAATTTTTTTCTAGATTTTTTTTCTAGATTTTTTTTCTAGATTTTTTTCTAGATTTTTTTTCTAGATTTTTTTCTAGATTTTTTTTCTAGATTTTTTTCTAGATTTTTTTTCTAGATTTTTTTTCTAGATTTTTTTTCTAGATTTTTTTCTAGATTTTTTTTCTAGATTTTTTTTCTAGATTTTTTTTCTAGATTTTTTTTCTAGATTTTTTTTCTAGATTTTTTTCTAGATTTTTTTTCTAGATTTTTTTTCTAGATTTTTTTTCTAGATTTTTTTTCTAGATTTTTTTCTAGATTTTTTTTCTAGATTTTTTTTCTAGATTTTTTTCTAGATTTTTTTTCTATAATTTTTTTCTAGATTTTTTTTCTAGATTTTTTTCTAGATTTTTTTTCTAGATTTTTTCTAGATTTTTTTTCTAGATTTTTTTTCTAGATTTTTTTTCTAGATTTTTTTTCTAGATTTTTTTCTAGATTTTTTTTCTATAATTTTTTTCTAGATTTTTTTCTAGATTTTTTTTCTAGATTTTTTTTCTAAATTTTTTTCTAGATTTTTTTTCTATAATTTTTTCCTAGATTTTTTTTCTAGATTTTTTTTCTAGATTTTTTTTCTAGATTTTTTTCTAGATTTTTTTTCTAGATTTTTTTCTAGATTTTTTTTCTAGATTTTTTCTAGATTTTTTTTCTAGATTTTTTTCTAGATTTTTTTTCTAGATTTTTTTTCTAGATTTTTTTCTAGATTTTTTTTTCTATATTTTTTTTCTAGATTTTTTTCTAGATTTTTTTTCTAGATTTTTTTTCTAGATTTTTTTCTAGATTTTTTTTCTAGATTTTTTTTCTAGATTTTTTTTCTAGATTTTTTTTCTAGATTTTTTTTCTAGATTTTTTTCTAGATTTTTTTTCTAGATTTTTTTTCTAGATTTTTTTTCTAGATTTTTTTCTAGATTTTTTTTCTAGAATTTTTTTCTAGATTTTTTTTCTAGATTTTTTTTCTAGATTTTTTTTCTAGATTTTTTTCTAGATTTTTTTTCTAGATTTTTTTTCTAGATTTTTTTTCTAGATTTTTTTCTAGATTTTTTTTTCTATATTTTTTTTCTAGATTTTTTTCTAGATTTTTTTTCTAGATTTTTTTTCTAGATTTTTTTCTAGATTTTTTTTCTAGATTTTTTTTCTAGATTTTTTTTCTAGATTTTTTTTCTAGATTTTTTTTCTAGATTTTTTTCTAGATTTTTTTTCTAGATTTTTTTTCTAGATTTTTTTTCTAGATTTTTTTCTAGATTTTTTTTCTAGAATTTTTTTCTAGATTTTTTTTCTAGATTTTTTTTCTAGATTTTTTTTCTAGATTTTTTTCTAGATTTTTTTTCTAGATTTTTTTTCTAGATTTTTTCTAGATTTTTTTTCTAGATTTTTTTTCTATAATTTTTTTCTAGATTTTTTTCTAGATTTTTTTTCTAGATTTTTTTTCTAAATTTTTTTCTAGATTTTTTTTCTATAATTTTTTCCTAGATTTTTTTTCTAGATTTTTTTTCTAGATTTTTTTTCTAGATTTTTTTCTAGATTTTTTTTCTAGATTTTTTTCTAGATTTTTTTTCTAGATTTTTTTCTAGATTTTTTTTCTAGATTTTTTTCTAGATTTTCTTTCTAGATTTTTTTCTAGATTTTTTTTCTATAATTTTTTTCTAGATTTTTTTCTAGATTTTTTTTCTAGATTTTTTTTCTAGATTTTTTTTCTAGATTTTTTTCTAGATTTTTTTTCTAGAATTTTTTTCTAGATTTTTTTTCTAGATTTTTTTTCTAGATTTTTTTTCTAGATTTTTTTCTAGATTTTTTTTCTAGATTTTTTTTCTAGATTTTTTCTAGATTTTTTTTCTAGATTTTTTTTCTATAATTTTTTTCTAGATTTTTTTCTAGATTTTTTTTCTAGATTTTTTTTCTAAATTTTTTTCTAGATTTTTTTTCTATAATTTTTTCCTAGATTTTTTTTCTAGATTTTTTTTCTAGATTTTTTTTCTAGATTTTTTTCTAGATTTTTTTTCTAGATTTTTTTCTAGATTTTTTTTCTAGATTTTTTTCTAGATTTTTTTTCTAGATTTTTTTCTAGATTTTCTTTCTAGATTTTTTTCTAGATTTTTTTTCTATAATTTTTTTCTAGATTTTTTTCTAGATTTTTTTTCTAGAATTTTTTTCTAGATTTTTTTTCTAGATTTTTTTTCTAGATTTTTTTTCTAGATTTTTTTCTAGATTTTTTTTCTAGATTTTTTTTCTAGATTTTTTCTAGATTTTTTTTCTAGATTTTTTTTCTATAATTTTTTTCTAGATTTTTTTCTAGATTTTTTTTCTAGATTTTTTTTCTAAATTTTTTTCTAGATTTTTTTTCTATAATTTTTTCCTAGATTTTTTTTCTAGATTTTTTTTCTAGATTTTTTTTCTAGATTTTTTTCTAGATTTTTTTTCTAGATTTTTTTCTAGATTTTTTTTCTAGATTTTTTTCTAGATTTTTTTTCTAGATTTTTTTCTAGATTTTCTTTCTAGATTTTTTTCTAGATTTTTTTTCTATAATTTTTTTCTAGATTTTTTTCTAGATTTTTTTCTAGAATTTTTTTCTAGATTTTTTTCTAGATTTTTTTTCTAGAATTTTTTTCTAGATTTTTTTTCTAGATTTTTTTTCTAGATTTTTTTTCTAGATTTTTTTCTAGATTTTTTTTCTAGATTTTTTTCTAGATTTTTTTTCTAGATTTTTTCTAGATTTCTTTTCTAGAATTTTGTTCTAGATTTTTTTCTAGATTTTTTTTCTAGATTTTTTTCTAGATTTTTTTTCTAGATTTTTTTTCTATAATTTTTTTCTAGATTTTTTTTCTAGATTTTTTTTCTAGATTTTTTTCTAGATTTTTTTTCTAGATTTTTTTCTAGATTTTTTTTCTAGCTTTTTTTTCTAGATTTTTTCTCTAGATTTTTTTCTAGATTTTTTTTCTAGATTTTTTTCTAGATTTTTTTTCTAGATTTTTTTCTAGATTTTTTTTCTAGATTTTTTTTCTAGATTTTTTTTCTAGATTTTTTTCTAGATTTTTTTTCTAGAATTTTTTTCTAGATTTTTTTTCTAGATTTTTTTTCTAGATTTTTTTTCTAGATTTTTTTCTAGATTTTTTTTCTAGATTTTTTTTCTAGATTTTTTTCTAGATTTTTTTTCTATAATTTTTTTCTAGATTTTTTTTCTAGATTTTTTTCTAGATTTTTTTTCTAGATTTTTTCTAGATTTTTTTTCTAGATTTTTTTTCTAGATTTTTTTTCTAGATTTTTTTTCTAGATTTTTTTCTAGATTTTTTTTCTATAATTTTTTTCTAGATTTTTTTCTAGATTTTTTTTCTAGATTTTTTTTCTAAATTTTTTTCTAGATTTTTTTTCTATAATTTTTTCCTAGATTTTTTTCTAGATTTTTTTTCTAGATTTTTTTTCTAGATTTTTTTCTAGATTTTTTTTCTAGATTTTTTTCTAGATTTTTTTTCTAGATTTTTTTCTAGATTTTTTTTCTAGATTTTTTTCTAGATTTTTTTTCTAGATTTTTTTCTAGATTTTCTTTCTAGATTTTTTTCTAGATTTTTTTTCTATAATTTTTTTCTAGATTTTTTTCTAGATTTTTTTTCTAGAATTTTTTTCTAGATTTTTTTCTAGATTTTTTTTCTATAATTTTTTTCTAGATTTTTTTTCTAGATTTTTTTTCTAGATTTTTTTTCTAGATTTTTTTCTAGATTTTTTTTCTAGATTTTTTTCTAGATTTTTTTTCTAGATTTTTTCTAGATTTTTTTCTAGAATTTTTTTCTAGATTTTTTTCTAGATTTTTTTTCTAGATTTTTTTCTAGATTTTTTTTCTAGATTTTTTTTCTATAATTTTTTTCTAGATTTTTTTTCTAGATTTTTTTTCTAGATTTTTTTCTAGATTTTTTTTCTAGATTTTTTTCTAGATTTTTTTTCTAGCTTTTTTTTCTAGATTTTTTCTCTAGATTTTTTTCTAGATTTTTTTTCTAGATTTTTTTCTAGATTTTTTTTCTAGATTTTTTTTTCTAGATTTTTTTCTAGATTTTTTTTCTAGATTTTTTTCTAGATTTTTTTCTAGATTTTTTTTCTAGATTTTTTTCTAGATTTTTTTTCTAGAATTTTTTTCTAGATTTTTTTTCTAGATTTTTTTTCTAGATTTTTTTTCTAGATTTTTTTCTAGATTTTTTTTCTAGATTTTTTTTCTAGATTTTTTTCTAGATTTTTTTTCTATAATTTTTTTCTAGATTTTTTTTCTAGATTTTTTTCTAGATTTTTTTTCTAGATTTTTTCTAGATTTTTTTTCTAGATTTTTTTTCTAGATTTTTTTTCTAGATTTTTTTTCTAGATTTTTTTCTAGATTTTTTTTCTATAATTTTTTTCTAGATTTTTTTCTAGATTTTTTTTCTAGATTTTTTTTCTAAATTTTTTTCTAGATTTTTTTTCTATAATTTTTTCCTAGATTTTTTTTCTAGATTTTTTTTCTAGATTTTTTTTCTAGATTTTTTTCTAGATTTTTTTTCTAGATTTTTTTCTAGATTTTTTTTCTAGATTTTTTTCTAGATTTTTTTTCTAGATTTTTTTCTAGATTTTTTTTCTAGATTTTTTTCTAGATTTTCTTTCTAGATTTTTTTCTAGATTTTTTTTCTATAATTTTTTTCTAGATTTTTTTCTAGATTTTTTTTCTAGAATTTTTTTCTAGATTTTTTTCTAGATTTTTTTTCTATAATTTTTTTCTAGATTTTTTTTCTAGATTTTTTTTCTAGATTTTTTTTCTAGATTTTTTTCTAGATTTTTTTTCTAGATTTTTTTCTAGATTTTTTTTCTAGATTTTTTCTAGATTTTTTTTCTAGAATTTTTTTCTAGATTTTTTTCTAGATTTTTTTTCTAGATTTTTTTCTAGATTTTTTTTCTAGATTTTTTTTCTATAATTTTTTTCTAGATTTTTTTTCTATAATTTTTTTCTAGATTTTTTTTCTAGATTTTTTTCTAGATTTTTTTTCTAGATTTTTTCTAGATTTTTTTTCTAGATTTTTTTTCTAGATTTTTTTTCTAGATTTTTTTTCTAGATTTTTTTCTAGATTTTTTTTCTATAATTTTTTTCTAGATTTTTTTCTAGATTTTTTTTCTAGATTTTTTTTCTAAATTTTTTTCTAGATTTTTTTTCTATAATTTTTTCCTAGATATTTTTTCTAGATTTTTTTTCTAGATTTTTTTTCTAGATTTTTTTCTAGATTTTTTTTCTAGATTTTTTTCTAGATTTTTTTTCTAGATTTTTTTCTAGATTTTTTTTCTAGATTTTTTTCTAGATTTTCTTTCTAGATTTTTTTCTAGATTTTTTTTCTATAATTTTTTTCTAGATTTTTTTCTAGATTTTTTTCTAGAATTTTTTTCTAGATTTTTTTCTAGATTTTTTTTCTAGAATTTTTTTCTAGATTTTTTTTCTAGATTTTTTTTCTAGATTTTTTTTCTAGATTTTTTTCTAGATTTTTTTTCTAGATTTTTTTCTAGATTTTTTTTCTAGATTTTTTCTAGATTTCTTTTCTAGAATTTTTTTCTAGATTTTTTTCTAGATTTTTTTTCTAGATTTTTTTCTAGATTTTTTTTCTAGATTTTTTTTCTATAATTTTTTTCTAGATTTTTTTTCTAGATTTTTTTTCTAGATTTTTTTCTAGATTTTTTTTCTAGATTTTTTTCTAGATTTTTTTTCTAGCTTTTTTTTCTAGATTTTTTCTCTAGATTTTTTTCTAGATTTTTTTTCTAGATTTTTTTCTAGATTTTTTTTCTAGATTTTTTTCTAGATTTTTTTTCTAGATTTTTTTTCTAGATTTTTTTTCTAGATTTTTTTCTAGATTTTTTTTCTAGAATTTTTTTCTAGATTTTTTTCTAGATTTTTTTTCTAGATTTTTTCTAGATTTCTTTTCTAGAATTTTTTTCTAGATTTTTTTCTAGATTTTTTTTCTAGATTTTTTTCTAGATTTTTTTTCTAGATTTTTTTTCTAGAATTTTTTTCTAGATTTTTTTTCTAGATTTTTTTTCTAGATTTTTTTCTAGATTTTTTTTCTATAATTTTTTTCTAGATTTTTTTTCTAGATTTTTTTCTAGATTTTTTTTCTAGATTTTTTCTAGATTTTTTTTCTAGATTTTTTTTCTAGATTTTTTTTCTAGATTTTTTTTCTAGATTTTTTTCTAGATTTTTTTTCTATAATTTTTTTCTAGATTTTTTTCTAGATTTTTTTTCTAGATTTTTTTTCTAAATTTTTTTCTAGATTTTTTTTCTATAATTTTTTCCTAGATTTTTTTTCTAGATTTTTTTTCTAGATTTTTTTCTAGATTTTTTTTCTAGATTTTTTTCTAGATTTTTTTTCTAGATTTTTTTCTAGATTTTTTTTCTAGATTTTTTTCTAGATTTTTTTTCTAGATTTTTTTCTAGATTTTCTTTCTAGATTTTTTTCTAGATTTTTTTTCTATAATTTTTTTCTAGATTTTTTTCTAGATTTTTTTTCTAGAATTTTTTTCTAGATTTTTTTCTAGATTTTTTTTCTATAATTTTTTTCTAGATTTTTTTTCTAGATTTTTTTTCTAGATTTTTTTTCTAGATTTTTTTCTAGATTTTTTTTCTAGATTTTTTTCTAGATTTTTTTTCTAGATTTTTTCTAGATTTTTTTTCTAGAATTTTTTTCTAGATTTTTTTCTAGATTTTTTTTCTAGATTTTTTTCTAGATTTTTTTTCTAGATTTTTTTTCTATAATTTTTTTCTAGATTTTTTTTCTATAATTTTTTTCTAGATTTTTTTTCTAGATTTTTTTCTAGATTTTTTTTCTAGATTTTTTCTAGATTTTTTTTCTAGATTTTTTTTCTAGATTTTTTTTCTAGATTTTTTTTCTAGATTTTTTTCTAGATTTTTTTTCTATAATTTTTTTCTAGATTTTTTTCTAGATTTTTTTTCTAGATTTTTTTTCTAAATTTTTTTCTAGATTTTTTTTCTATAATTTTTTCCTAGATTTTTTTTCTAGATTTTTTTTCTAGATTTTTTTTCTAGATTTTTTTCTAGATTTTTTTTCTAGATTTTTTTCTAGATTTTTTTTCTAGATTTTTTTCTAGATTTTTTTTCTAGATTTTTTTCTAGATTTTCTTTCTAGATTTTTTTCTAGATTTTTTTTCTATAATTTTTTTCTAGATTTTTTTCTAGATTTTTTTCTAGAATTTTTTTCTAGATTTTTTTCTAGATTTTTTTTCTAGATTTTTTTCTAGATTTTTTTTCTAGATTTTTTCTAGATTTCTTTTCTAGAATTTTTTTCTAGATTTTTTTCTAGATTTTTTTTCTAGATTTTTTTCTAGATTTTTTTTCTAGATTTTTTTTCTATAATTTTTTTCTAGATTTTTTTTCTAGATTTTTTTTCTAGATTTTTTTCTAGATTTTTTTTCTAGATTTTTTTCTAGATTTTTTTTCTAGCTTTTTTTTCTAGATTTTTTCTCTAGATTTTTTTCTAGATTTTTTTTCTAGATTTTTTTCTAGATTTTTTTTCTAGATTTTTTTCTAGATTTTTTTTCTAGATTTTTTTTCTAGATTTTTTTTCTAGATTTTTTTCTAGATTTTTTTTCTAGAATTTTTTTCTAGATTTTTTTTCTAGATTTTTTTTCTAGATTTTTTTTCTAGATTTTTTTCTAGATTTTTTTTCTAGATTTTTTTTCTAGATTTTTTTCTAGATTTTTTTTCTATAATTTTTTTCTAGATTTTTTTTCTAGATTTTTTTCTAGATTTTTTTTCTAGATTTTTTCTAGATTTTTTTTCTAGATTTTTTTTCTAGATTTTTTTTCTAGATTTTTTTTCTAGATTTTTTTCTAGATTTTTTTTCTATAATTTTTTTCTAGATTTTTTTCTAGATTTTTTTTCTAGATTTTTTTTCTAAATTTTTTTCTAGATTTTTTTTCTATAATTTTTTCCTAGATTTTTTTCTAGATTTTTTTTCTAGATTTTTTTTCTAGATTTTTTTCTAGATTTTTTTTCTAGATTTTTTTCTAGATTTTTTTTCTAGATTTTTTTCTAGATTTTTTTTCTAGATTTTTTTCTAGATTTTTTTTCTAGATTTTTTTCTAGATTTTCTTTCTAGATTTTTTTCTAGATTTTTTTTCTATAATTTTTTTCTAGATTTTTTTCTAGATTTTTTTTCTAGAATTTTTTTCTAGATTTTTTTCTAGATTTTTTTTCTATAATTTTTTTCTAGATTTTTTTTCTAGATTTTTTTTCTAGATTTTTTTTCTAGATTTTTTTCTAGATTTTTTTTCTAGATTTTTTTCTAGATTTTTTTTCTAGATTTTTTCTAGATTTTTTTTCTAGAATTTTTTTCTAGATTTTTTTCTAGATTTTTTTTCTAGATTTTTTTCTAGATTTTTTTTCTAGATTTTTTTTCTATAATTTTTTTCTAGATTTTTTTTCTATAATTTTTTTCTAGATTTTTTTTCTAGATTTTTTTCTAGATTTTTTTTCTAGATTTTTTCTAGATTTTTTTTCTAGATTTTTTTTCTAGATTTTTTTTCTAGATTTTTTTTCTAGATTTTTTTCTAGATTTTTTTTCTATAATTTTTTTCTAGATTTTTTTCTAGATTTTTTTTCTAGATTTTTTTTCTAAATTTTTTTCTAGATTTTTTTTCTATAATTTTTTCCTAGATTTTTTTTCTAGATTTTTTTTCTAGATTTTTTTTCTAGATTTTTTTCTAGATTTTTTTTCTAGATTTTTTTCTAGATTTTTTTTCTAGATTTTTTTCTAGATTTTTTTTCTAGATTTTTTTCTAGATTTTCTTTCTAGATTTTTTTCTAGATTTTTTTTCTATAATTTTTTTCTAGATTTTTTTCTAGATTTTTTTCTAGAATTTTTTTCTAGATTTTTTTCTAGATTTTTTTTCTAGAATTTTTTTCTAGATTTTTTTTCTAGATTTTTTTTCTAGATTTTTTTTCTAGATTTTTTTCTAGATTTTTTTTCTAGATTTTTTTCTAGATTTTTTTTCTAGATTTTTTCTAGATTTCTTTTCTAGAATTTTTTTCTAGATTTTTTTCTAGATTTTTTTTCTAGATTTTTTTCTAGATTTTTTTTCTAGATTTTTTTTCTATAATTTTTTTCTAGATTTTTTTTCTAGATTTTTTTTCTAGATTTTTTTCTAGATTTTTTTTCTAGATTTTTTTCTAGATTTTTTTTCTAGCTTTTTTTTCTAGATTTTTTCTCTAGATTTTTTTCTAGATTTTTTTTCTAGATTTTTTTCTAGATTTTTTTTCTAGATTTTTTTCTAGATTTTTTTTCTAGATTTTTTTTCTAGATTTTTTTTCTAGATTTTTTTCTAGATTTTTTTTCTAGAATTTTTTTCTAGATTTTTTTCTAGATTTTTTTTCTAGATTTTTTCTAGATTTCTTTTCTAGAATTTTTTTCTAGATTTTTTTCTAGATTTTTTTTCTAGATTTTTTTCTAGATTTTTTTTCTAGATTTTTTTTCTAGAATTTTTTTCTAGATTTTTTTTCTAGATTTTTTTTCTAGATTTTTTTCTAGATTTTTTTTCTATAATTTTTTTCTAGATTTTTTTTCTAGATTTTTTTCTAGATTTTTTTTCTAGATTTTTTCTAGATTTTTTTTCTAGATTTTTTTTCTAGATTTTTTTTCTAGATTTTTTTTCTAGATTTTTTTCTAGATTTTTTTTCTATAATTTTTTTCTAGATTTTTTTCTAGATTTTTTTTCTAGATTTTTTTTCTAAATTTTTTTCTAGATTTTTTTTCTATAATTTTTTCCTAGATTTTTTTTCTAGATTTTTTTTCTAGATTTTTTTTCTAGATTTTTTTCTAGATTTTTTTTCTAGATTTTTTTCTAGATTTTTTTTCTAGATTTTTTTCTAGATTTTTTTTCTAGATTTTTTTCTAGATTTTTTTTCTAGATTTTTTTCTAGATTTTCTTTCTAGATTTTTTTCTAGATTTTTTTTCTATAATTTTTTTCTAGATTTTTTTCTAGATTTTTTTTCTAGAATTTTTTTCTAGATTTTTTTCTAGATTTTTTTTCTATAATTTTTTTCTAGATTTTTTTTCTAGATTTTTTTTCTAGATTTTTTTTCTAGATTTTTTTCTAGATTTTTTTTCTAGATTTTTTTCTAGATTTTTTTTCTAGATTTTTTCTAGATTTTTTTTCTAGAATTTTTTTCTAGATTTTTTTCTAGATTTTTTTTCTAGATTTTTTTCTAGATTTTTTTTCTAGATTTTTTTTCTATAATTTTTTTCTAGATTTTTTTTCTATAATTTTTTTCTAGATTTTTTTTCTAGATTTTTTTCTAGATTTTTTTTCTAGATTTTTTCTAGATTTTTTTTCTAGATTTTTTTTCTAGATTTTTTTTCTAGATTTTTTTTCTAGATTTTTTTCTAGATTTTTTTTCTATAATTTTTTTCTAGATTTTTTTCTAGATTTTTTTTCTAGATTTTTTTTCTAAATTTTTTTCTAGATTTTTTTTCTATAATTTTTTCCTAGATTTTTTTTCTAGATTTTTTTTCTAGATTTTTTTTCTAGATTTTTTTCTAGATTTTTTTTCTAGATTTTTTTCTAGATTTTTTTTCTAGATTTTTTTCTAGATTTTTTTTCTAGATTTTTTTCTAGATTTTCTTTCTAGATTTTTTTCTAGATTTTTTTTCTATAATTTTTTTCTAGATTTTTTTCTAGATTTTTTTCTAGAATTTTTTTCTAGATTTTTTTCTAGATTTTTTTTCTAGAATTTTTTTCTAGATTTTTTTTCTAGATTTTTTTTCTAGATTTTTTTTCTAGATTTTTTTCTAGATTTTTTTTCTAGATTTTTTTCTAGATTTTTTTTCTAGATTTTTTCTAGATTTCTTTTCTAGAATTTTTTTCTAGATTTTTTTCTAGATTTTTTTTCTAGATTTTTTTCTAGATTTTTTTTCTAGATTTTTTTTCTATAATTTTTTTCTAGATTTTTTTTCTAGATTTTTTTTCTAGATTTTTTTCTAGATTTTTTTTCTAGATTTTTTTCTAGATTTTTTTTCTAGCTTTTTTTTCTAGATTTTTTCTCTAGATTTTTTTCTAGATTTTTTTTCTAGATTTTTTTCTAGATTTTTTTTCTAGATTTTTTTCTAGATTTTTTTTCTAGATTTTTTTTCTAGATTTTTTTTCTAGATTTTTTTCTAGATTTTTTTTCTAGAATTTTTTTCTAGATTTTTTTTCTAGATTTTTTTTCTAGATTTTTTTTCTAGATTTTTTTCTAGATTTTTTTTCTAGATTTTTTTTCTAGATTTTTTTCTAGATTTTTTTTCTATAATTTTTTTCTAGATTTTTTTTCTAGATTTTTTTCTAGATTTTTTTTCTAGATTTTTTCTAGATTTTTTTTCTAGATTTTTTTTCTAGATTTTTTTTCTAGATTTTTTTTCTAGATTTTTTTCTAGATTTTTTTTCTATAATTTTTTTCTAGATTTTTTTCTAGATTTTTTTTCTAGATTTTTTTTCTAAATTTTTTTCTAGATTTTTTTTCTATAATTTTTTCCTAGATTTTTTTCTAGATTTTTTTTCTAGATTTTTTTTCTAGATTTTTTTCTAGATTTTTTTTCTAGATTTTTTTCTAGATTTTTTTTCTAGATTTTTTTCTAGATTTTTTTTCTAGATTTTTTTCTAGATTTTTTTTCTAGATTTTTTTCTAGATTTTCTTTCTAGATTTTTTTCTAGATTTTTTTTCTATAATTTTTTTCTAGATTTTTTTCTAGATTTTTTTTCTAGAATTTTTTTCTAGATTTTTTTCTAGATTTTTTTTCTAGAATTTTTTTCTAGATTTTTTTTCTAGATTTTTTTTCTAGATTTTTTTTCTAGATTTTTTTCTAGATTTTTTTTCTAGATTTTTTTCTAGATTGTTTTTCTAGATTTTTTCTAGATTTTTTTCTAGAATTTTTTTCTAGATTTTTTTTCTAGATTTTTTTCTAGATTGTTTTTCTAGATTTTTTCTAGATTTTTTTCTAGAATTTTTTTCTAGATTTTTTTCTAGATTTTTTTCTAGATTTTTTTCTAGATTTTTTTTCTAGATTTTTTTTCTATAATTTTTTTCTAGATTTTTTTTCTAGATTTTTTTTCTAGATTTTTTTCTAGATTTTTTTTCTAGATTTTTTTCTAGATTTTTTTTCTAGCTTTTTTTTCTAGATTTTTTCTCTAGATTTTTTTCTAGATTTTTTTTCTAGATTTTTTTCTAGATTTTTTTTCTAGATTTTTTTCTAGATTTTTTTTCTAGATTTTTTTCTAGATTTTTTTTCTAGCTTTTTTTTCTAGATTTTTTCTCTAGATTTTTTTCTAGATTTTTTTTCTAGATTTTTTTCTAGATTTTTTTTCTAGATTTTTTTCTAGATTTTTTTTCTAGATTTTTTTTCTAGATTTTTTTTCTAGATTTTTTTCTAGATTTTTTTTCTAGAATTTTTTTCTAGATTTTTTTTCTAGATTTTTTTTCTAGATTTTTTTTCTAGATTTTTTTCTAGATTTTTTTTCTAGATTTTTTTTCTAGATTTTTTTCTAGATTTTTTTTCTATAATTTTTTTCTAGATTTTTTTTCTAGATTTTTTTCTAGATTTTTTTTCTAGATTTTTTCTAGATTTTTTTTCTAGATTTTTTTTCTAGATTTTTTTTCTAGATTTTTTTTCTAGATTTTTTTCTAGATTTTTTTTCTATAATTTTTTTCTAGATTTTTTTCTAGATTTTTTTTCTAGATTTTTTTTCTAAATTTTTTTCTAGATTTTTTTTCTATAATTTTTTCCTAGATTTTTTTCTAGATTTTTTTTCTAGATTTTTTTTCTAGATTTTTTTCTAGATTTTTTTTCTAGATTTTTTTCTAGATTTTTTTTCTAGATTTTTTTCTAGATTTTTTTTCTAGATTTTTTTCTAGATTTTTTTTCTAGATTTTTTTCTAGATTTTCTTTCTAGATTTTTTTCTAGATTTTTTTTCTATAATTTTTTTCTAGATTTTTTTCTAGATTTTTTTTCTAGAATTTTTTTCTAGATTTTTTTTCTAGCTTTTTTTTCTAGATTTTTTCTCTAGATTTTTTTCTAGATTTTTTTTCTAGATTTTTTTCTAGATTTTTTTTCTAGATTTTTTTTTCTAGATTTTTTTCTAGATTTTTTTTCTAGATTTTTTTCTAGATTTTTTTTCTAGATTTTTTTCTAGATTTTCTTTCTAGATTTTTTTCTAGATTTTTTTTCTATAATTTTTTTCTAGATTTTTTTCTAGATTTTTTTTCTAGAATTTTTTTCTAGATTTTTTTCTAGATTTTTTTTCTAGAATTTTTTTCTAGATTTTTTTTCTAGATTTTTTTTCTAGATTTTTTTTCTAGATTTTTTTCTAGATTTTTTTTCTAGATTTTTTTCTAGATTTTTTTTCTAGATTTTTTCTAGATTTTTTTTCTAGAATTTTTTTCTAGATTTTTTTCTAGATTTTTTTTCTAGATTTTTTTCTAGATTTTTTTTCTAGATTTTTTTTCTAGAATTTTTTTCTAGATTTTTTTTCTAGATTTTTTTTCTAGATTTTTTTCTAGATTCTTTTTCTAGATTTTTTTCTAGATTTTTTTTCTAGATTTTTTTTCTAGATTTTTTCTCTAGATTTTTTTCTAGATTTTTTTTCTAGATTTTTTTCTAGATTTTTTTTCTAGAATTTTTTTCTAGATTTTTTTTCTAGATTTTTTTTCTAGATTTTTTTTCTAGATTTTTTTCTAGATTTTTTTTCTAGATTTTTTTTCTAGATTTTTTTCTAGATTTTTTTTCTATAATTTTTTTCTAGATTTTTTTTCTAGATTTTTTTCTAGATTTTTTTTCTAGATTTTTTCTAGATTTTTTTTCTAGATTTTTTTTCTAGATTTTTTTTCTAGATTTTTTTTCTAGATTTTTTTCTAGATTTTTTTTCTATAATTTTTTTCTAGATTTTTTTCTAGATTTTTTTTCTAGATTTTTTTTCTAAATTTTTTTCTAGATTTTTTTTCTATAATTTTTTCCTAGATTTTTTTTCTAGATTTTTTTTCTAGATTTTTTTTCTAGATTTTTTTCTAGATTTTTTTTCTAGATTTTTTTCTAGATTTTTTTTCTAGATTTTTTTCTAGATTTTTTTTCTAGATTTTTTTCTAGATTTTTTTTCTAGATTTTTTTCTAGATTTTCTTTCTAGATTTTTTTCTAGATTTTTTTTCTATAATTTTTTTCTAGATTTTTTTCTAGATTTTTTTTCTAGAATTTTTTTCTAGATTTTTTTCTAGATTTTTTTTCTATAATTTTTTTCTAGATTTTTTTTCTAGATTTTTTTTCTAGATTTTTTTTCTAGATTTTTTTCTAGATTTTTTTTCTAGATTTTTTTCTAGATTTTTTTTCTAGATTTTTTCTAGATTTTTTTTCTAGAATTTTTTTCTAGATTTTTTTCTAGATTTTTTTTCTAGATTTTTTTCTAGATTTTTTTTCTAGATTTTTTTTCTATAATTTTTTTCTAGATTTTTTTTCTAGATTTTTTTTCTAGATTTTTTTCTAGATTTTTTTTCTAGATTTTTTTCTATAATTTTTTTCTAGATTTTTTTTCTAGATTTTTTCTCTAGATTTTTTTCTAGATTTTTTTTCTAGATTTTTTTCTAAATTTTTTTTCTAGATTTTTTTCTAGATTTTTTTTCTAGATTTTTTTTCTAGATTTTTTTTCTAGATTTTTTTCTAGATTTTTTTTCTAGAATTTTTTTCTAGATTTTTTTTCTAGATTTTTTTTCTAGATTTTTTTTCTAGATTTTTTTCTAGATTTTTTTTCTAGATTTTTTTTCTAGATTTTTTTCTAGATTTTTTTTCTATAATTTTTTTCTAGATTTTTTTTCTAGATTTTTTTCTAGATTTTTTTTCTAGATTTTTTTCTAGATTTTTTTTCTAGATTTTTTTCTAGATTTTCTTTCTAGATTTTTTTCTAGATTTTTTTTCTATAATTTTTTTCTAGATTTTTTTCTAGATTTTTTTTCTATAATTTTTTTCTAGATTTTTTTCTAGATTTTTTTTCTAGAATTTTTTTCTAGATTTTTTTTCTAGATTTTTTTTCTAGATTTTTTTTCTAGATTTTTTTCTAGATTTTTTTTCTAGATTTTTTTCTAGATTTTTTTTCTAGATTTTTTCTAGATTTTTTTCTAGAATTTTTTTCTAGATTTTTTTCTAGATTTTTTTTCTAGATTTTTTTCTAGATTTTTTTTCTAGATTTTTTTTCTATAATTTTTTTCTAGATTTTTTTTCTAGATTTTTTTTCTAGATTTTTTTCTAGATTTTTTTTCTAGATTTTTTTCTAGATTTTTTTTCTAGATTTTTTTTCTAGATTTTTTCTCTAGATTTTTTTCTAGATTTTTTTTCTAGATTTTTTTCTAGATTTTTTTTCTAGATTTTTTTTCTAGATTTTTTTCTAGATTTTTTTTCTAGATTTTTTTCTAGATTTTTTTTCTAGATTTTTTTCTAGATTTTCTTTCTAGATTTTTTTCTAGATTTTTTTTCTATAATTTTTTTCTAGATTTTTTTCTAGATTTTTTTTCTAGAATTTTTTTCTAGATTTTTTTCTAGATTTTTTTTCTAGAATTTTTTTCTAGATTTTTTTTCTAGATTTTTTTCTAAATTTTTTTTCTAGATTTTTTTTCTAGATTTTTTTCTAGATTTTTTTTCTAGATTTTTTTCTAGATTTTTTTTCTAGATTTTTTTCTAGATTTTCTTTCTAGATTTTTTTCTAGATTTTTTTTCTATAATTTTTTTCTAGATTTTTTTCTAGATTTTTTTTCTAGAATTTTTTTCTAGATTTTTTTCTAGATTTTTTTTCTAGAATTTTTTTCTAGATTTTTTTTCTAGATTTTTTTTCTAGATTTTTTTTCTAGATTTTTTTCTAGATTTTTTTTCTAGATTTTTTTCTAGATTTTTTTTCTAGATTTTTTCTAGATTTTTTTTCTAGAATTTTTTTCTAGATTTTTTTCTAGATTTTTTTTCTAGATTTTTTTCTAGATTTTTTTTCTAGATTTTTTTTCTAGAATTTTTTTCTAGATTTTTTTTCTAGATTTTTTTTCTAGATTTTTTTCTAGATTCTTTTTCTAGATTTTTTTCTAGATTTTTTTTCTAGATTTTTTTTCTAGATTTTTTCTCTAGATTTTTTTCTAGATTTTTTTTCTAGATTTTTTCTCTAGATTTTTTTCTAGATTTTTTTTCTAGATTTTTTTTCTATAATTTTTTTCTAGATTTTTTTTCTAGATTTTTTTTCTAGATTTTTTTCTAGATTTTTTTCTAGATTTTTTTTCTAGATTTTTTTTCTATAATTTTTTTCTAGATTTTTTTTCTATAATTTTTTTCTAGATTTTTTTTCTAGATTTTTTTCTAGATTTTTTTTCTAGATTTTTTCTAGATTTTTTTTCTAGATTTTTTTTCTAGATTTTTTTTCTAGATTTTTTTTCTAGATTTTTTTCTAGATTTTTTTTCTATAATTTTTTTCTAGATTTTTTTCTAGATTTTTTTTCTAGATTTTTTTTCTAAATTTTTTTCTAGATTTTTTTTCTATAATTTTTTCCTAGATTTTTTTTCTAGATTTTTTTTCTAGATTTTTTTTCTAGATTTTTTTCTAGATTTTTTTTCTAGATTTTTTTCTAGATTTTTTTTCTAGATTTTTTTCTAGATTTTTTTTCTAGATTTTTTTCTAGATTTTCTTTCTAGATTTTTTTCTAGATTTTTTTTCTATAATTTTTTTCTAGATTTTTTTCTAGATTTTTTTCTAGAATTTTTTTCTAGATTTTTTTCTAGATTTTTTTTCTAGAATTTTTTTCTAGATTTTTTTTCTAGATTTTTTTTCTAGATTTTTTTTCTAGATTTTTTTCTAGATTTTTTTTCTAGATTTTTTTCTAGATTTTTTTTCTAGATTTTTTCTAGATTTCTTTTCTAGAATTTTTTTCTAGATTTTTTTCTAGATTTTTTTTCTAGATTTTTTTCTAGATTTTTTTTCTAGATTTTTTTTCTATAATTTTTTTCTAGATTTTTTTTCTAGATTTTTTTTCTAGATTTTTTTCTAGATTTTTTTTCTAGATTTTTTTCTAGATTTTTTTTCTAGCTTTTTTTTCTAGATTTTTTCTCTAGATTTTTTTCTAGATTTTTTTTCTAGATTTTTTTCTAGATTTTTTTTCTAGATTTTTTTCTAGATTTTTTTTCTAGATTTTTTTTCTAGATTTTTTTTCTAGATTTTTTTCTAGATTTTTTTTCTAGAATTTTTTTCTAGATTTTTTTCTAGATTTTTTTTCTAGATTTTTTCTAGATTTCTTTTCTAGAATTTTTTTCTAGATTTTTTTCTAGATTTTTTTTCTAGATTTTTTTCTAGATTTTTTTTCTAGATTTTTTTTCTAGAATTTTTTTCTAGATTTTTTTTCTAGATTTTTTTTCTAGATTTTTTTCTAGATTTTTTTTCTATAATTTTTTTCTAGATTTTTTTTCTAGATTTTTTTCTAGATTTTTTTTCTAGATTTTTTCTAGATTTTTTTTCTAGATTTTTTTTCTAGATTTTTTTTCTAGATTTTTTTTCTAGATTTTTTTCTAGATTTTTTTTCTATAATTTTTTTCTAGATTTTTTTCTAGATTTTTTTTCTAGATTTTTTTTCTAAATTTTTTTCTAGATTTTTTTTCTATAATTTTTTCCTAGATTTTTTTTCTAGATTTTTTTTCTAGATTTTTTTTCTAGATTTTTTTCTAGATTTTTTTTCTAGATTTTTTTCTAGATTTTTTTTCTAGATTTTTTTCTAGATTTTTTTTCTAGATTTTTTTCTAGATTTTTTTTCTAGATTTTTTTCTAGATTTTCTTTCTAGATTTTTTTCTAGATTTTTTTTCTATAATTTTTTTCTAGATTTTTTTCTAGATTTTTTTTCTAGAATTTTTTTCTAGATTTTTTTCTAGATTTTTTTTCTATAATTTTTTTCTAGATTTTTTTTCTAGATTTTTTTTCTAGATTTTTTTTCTAGATTTTTTTCTAGATTTTTTTTCTAGATTTTTTTCTAGATTTTTTTTCTAGATTTTTTCTAGATTTTTTTTCTAGAATTTTTTTCTAGATTTTTTTCTAGATTTTTTTTCTAGATTTTTTTCTAGATTTTTTTTCTAGATTTTTTTTCTATAATTTTTTTCTAGATTTTTTTTCTATAATTTTTTTCTAGATTTTTTTTCTAGATTTTTTTCTAGATTTTTTTTCTAGATTTTTTCTAGATTTTTTTTCTAGATTTTTTTTCTAGATTTTTTTTCTAGATTTTTTTTCTAGATTTTTTTCTAGATTTTTTTTCTATAATTTTTTTCTAGATTTTTTTCTAGATTTTTTTTCTAGATTTTTTTTCTAAATTTTTTTCTAGATTTTTTTTCTATAATTTTTTCCTAGATTTTTTTTCTAGATTTTTTTTCTAGATTTTTTTTCTAGATTTTTTTCTAGATTTTTTTTCTAGATTTTTTTCTAGATTTTTTTTCTAGATTTTTTTCTAGATTTTTTTTCTAGATTTTTTTCTAGATTTTCTTTCTAGATTTTTTTCTAGATTTTTTTTCTATAATTTTTTTCTAGATTTTTTTCTAGATTTTTTTCTAGAATTTTTTTCTAGATTTTTTTCTAGATTTTTTTTCTAGAATTTTTTTCTAGATTTTTTTTCTAGATTTTTTTTCTAGATTTTTTTTCTAGATTTTTTTCTAGATTTTTTTTCTAGATTTTTTTCTAGATTTTTTTTCTAGATTTTTTCTAGATTTCTTTTCTAGAATTTTTTTCTAGATTTTTTTCTAGATTTTTTTTCTAGATTTTTTTCTAGATTTTTTTTCTAGATTTTTTTTCTATAATTTTTTTCTAGATTTTTTTTCTAGATTTTTTTTCTAGATTTTTTTCTAGATTTTTTTTCTAGATTTTTTTCTAGATTTTTTTTCTAGCTTTTTTTTCTAGATTTTTTCTCTAGATTTTTTTCTAGATTTTTTTTCTAGATTTTTTTCTAGATTTTTTTTCTAGATTTTTTTCTAGATTTTTTTTCTAGATTTTTTTTCTAGATTTTTTTTCTAGATTTTTTTCTAGATTTTTTTTCTAGAATTTTTTTCTAGATTTTTTTTCTAGATTTTTTTTCTAGATTTTTTTTCTAGATTTTTTTCTAGATTTTTTTTCTAGATTTTTTTTCTAGATTTTTTTCTAGATTTTTTTTCTATAATTTTTTTCTAGATTTTTTTTCTAGATTTTTTTCTAGATTTTTTTTCTAGATTTTTTCTAGATTTTTTTTCTAGATTTTTTTTCTAGATTTTTTTTCTAGATTTTTTTTCTAGATTTTTTTCTAGATTTTTTTTCTATAATTTTTTTCTAGATTTTTTTCTAGATTTTTTTTCTAGATTTTTTTTCTAAATTTTTTTCTAGATTTTTTTTCTATAATTTTTTCCTAGATTTTTTTCTAGATTTTTTTTCTAGATTTTTTTTCTAGATTTTTTTCTAGATTTTTTTTCTAGATTTTTTTCTAGATTTTTTTTCTAGATTTTTTTCTAGATTTTTTTTCTAGATTTTTTTCTAGATTTTTTTTCTAGATTTTTTTCTAGATTTTCTTTCTAGATTTTTTTCTAGATTTTTTTTCTATAATTTTTTTCTAGATTTTTTTCTAGATTTTTTTTCTAGAATTTTTTTCTAGATTTTTTTCTAGATTTTTTTTCTAGAATTTTTTTCTAGATTTTTTTTCTAGATTTTTTTTCTAGATTTTTTTTCTAGATTTTTTTCTAGATTTTTTTTCTAGATTTTTTTCTAGATTGTTTTTCTAGATTTTTTCTAGATTTTTTTCTAGAATTTTTTTCTAGATTTTTTTTCTAGATTTTTTTCTAGATTGTTTTTCTAGATTTTTTCTAGATTTTTTTCTAGAATTTTTTTCTAGATTTTTTTCTAGATTTTTTTCTAGATTTTTTTCTAGATTTTTTTTCTAGATTTTTTTTCTATAATTTTTTTCTAGATTTTTTTTCTAGATTTTTTTTCTAGATTTTTTTCTAGATTTTTTTTCTAGATTTTTTTCTAGATTTTTTTTCTAGCTTTTTTTTCTAGATTTTTTCTCTAGATTTTTTTCTAGATTTTTTTTCTAGATTTTTTTCTAGATTTTTTTTCTAGATTTTTTTCTAGATTTTTTTTCTAGATTTTTTTCTAGATTTTTTTTCTAGCTTTTTTTTCTAGATTTTTTCTCTAGATTTTTTTCTAGATTTTTTTTCTAGATTTTTTTCTAGATTTTTTTTCTAGATTTTTTTCTAGATTTTTTTTCTAGATTTTTTTTCTAGATTTTTTTTCTAGATTTTTTTCTAGATTTTTTTTCTAGAATTTTTTTCTAGATTTTTTTTCTAGATTTTTTTTCTAGATTTTTTTTCTAGATTTTTTTCTAGATTTTTTTTCTAGATTTTTTTTCTAGATTTTTTTCTAGATTTTTTTTCTATAATTTTTTTCTAGATTTTTTTTCTAGATTTTTTTCTAGATTTTTTTTCTAGATTTTTTCTAGATTTTTTTTCTAGATTTTTTTTCTAGATTTTTTTTCTAGATTTTTTTTCTAGATTTTTTTCTAGATTTTTTTTCTATAATTTTTTTCTAGATTTTTTTCTAGATTTTTTTTCTAGATTTTTTTTCTAAATTTTTTTCTAGATTTTTTTTCTATAATTTTTTCCTAGATTTTTTTCTAGATTTTTTTTCTAGATTTTTTTTCTAGATTTTTTTCTAGATTTTTTTTCTAGATTTTTTTCTAGATTTTTTTTCTAGATTTTTTTCTAGATTTTTTTTCTAGATTTTTTTCTAGATTTTTTTTCTAGATTTTTTTCTAGATTTTCTTTCTAGATTTTTTTCTAGATTTTTTTTCTATAATTTTTTTCTAGATTTTTTTCTAGATTTTTTTTCTAGAATTTTTTTCTAGATTTTTTTTCTAGCTTTTTTTTCTAGATTTTTTCTCTAGATTTTTTTCTAGATTTTTTTTCTAGATTTTTTTCTAGATTTTTTTTCTAGATTTTTTTTTCTAGATTTTTTTCTAGATTTTTTTTCTAGATTTTTTTCTAGATTTTTTTTCTAGATTTTTTTCTAGATTTTCTTTCTAGATTTTTTTCTAGATTTTTTTTCTATAATTTTTTTCTAGATTTTTTTCTAGATTTTTTTTCTAGAATTTTTTTCTAGATTTTTTTCTAGATTTTTTTTCTAGAATTTTTTTCTAGATTTTTTTTCTAGATTTTTTTTCTAGATTTTTTTTCTAGATTTTTTTCTAGATTTTTTTTCTAGATTTTTTTCTAGATTTTTTTTCTAGATTTTTTCTAGATTTTTTTTCTAGAATTTTTTTCTAGATTTTTTTCTAGATTTTTTTTCTAGATTTTTTTCTAGATTTTTTTTCTAGATTTTTTTTCTAGAATTTTTTTCTAGATTTTTTTTCTAGATTTTTTTTCTAGATTTTTTTCTAGATTCTTTTTCTAGATTTTTTTCTAGATTTTTTTTCTAGATTTTTTTTCTAGATTTTTTCTCTAGATTTTTTTCTAGATTTTTTTTCTAGATTTTTTTCTAGATTTTTTTTCTAGAATTTTTTTCTAGATTTTTTTTCTAGATTTTTTTTCTAGATTTTTTTTCTAGATTTTTTTCTAGATTTTTTTTCTAGATTTTTTTTCTAGATTTTTTTCTAGATTTTTTTTCTATAATTTTTTTCTAGATTTTTTTTCTAGATTTTTTTCTAGATTTTTTTTCTAGATTTTTTCTAGATTTTTTTTCTAGATTTTTTTTCTAGATTTTTTTTCTAGATTTTTTTTCTAGATTTTTTTCTAGATTTTTTTTCTATAATTTTTTTCTAGATTTTTTTCTAGATTTTTTTTCTAGATTTTTTTTCTAAATTTTTTTCTAGATTTTTTTTCTATAATTTTTTCCTAGATTTTTTTTCTAGATTTTTTTTCTAGATTTTTTTTCTAGATTTTTTTCTAGATTTTTTTTCTAGATTTTTTTCTAGATTTTTTTTCTAGATTTTTTTCTAGATTTTTTTTCTAGATTTTTTTCTAGATTTTTTTTCTAGATTTTTTTCTAGATTTTCTTTCTAGATTTTTTTCTAGATTTTTTTTCTATAATTTTTTTCTAGATTTTTTTCTAGATTTTTTTTCTAGAATTTTTTTCTAGATTTTTTTCTAGATTTTTTTTCTATAATTTTTTTCTAGATTTTTTTTCTAGATTTTTTTTCTAGATTTTTTTTCTAGATTTTTTTCTAGATTTTTTTTCTAGATTTTTTTCTAGATTTTTTTTCTAGATTTTTTCTAGATTTTTTTTCTAGAATTTTTTTCTAGATTTTTTTCTAGATTTTTTTTCTAGATTTTTTTCTAGATTTTTTTTCTAGATTTTTTTTCTATAATTTTTTTCTAGATTTTTTTTCTAGATTTTTTTTCTAGATTTTTTTCTAGATTTTTTTTCTAGATTTTTTTCTATAATTTTTTTCTAGATTTTTTTTCTAGATTTTTTCTCTAGATTTTTTTCTAGATTTTTTTTCTAGATTTTTTTCTAAATTTTTTTTCTAGATTTTTTTCTAGATTTTTTTTCTAGATTTTTTTTCTAGATTTTTTTTCTAGATTTTTTTCTAGATTTTTTTTCTAGAATTTTTTTCTAGATTTTTTTTCTAGATTTTTTTTCTAGATTTTTTTTCTAGATTTTTTTCTAGATTTTTTTTCTAGATTTTTTTTCTAGATTTTTTTCTAGATTTTTTTTCTATAATTTTTTTCTAGATTTTTTTTCTAGATTTTTTTCTAGATTTTTTTTCTAGATTTTTTTCTAGATTTTTTTTCTAGATTTTTTTCTAGATTTTCTTTCTAGATTTTTTTCTAGATTTTTTTTCTATAATTTTTTTCTAGATTTTTTTCTAGATTTTTTTTCTATAATTTTTTTCTAGATTTTTTTCTAGATTTTTTTTCTAGAATTTTTTTCTAGATTTTTTTTCTAGATTTTTTTTCTAGATTTTTTTTCTAGATTTTTTTCTAGATTTTTTTTCTAGATTTTTTTCTAGATTTTTTTTCTAGATTTTTTCTAGATTTTTTTCTAGAATTTTTTTCTAGATTTTTTTCTAGATTTTTTTTCTAGATTTTTTTCTAGATTTTTTTTCTAGATTTTTTTTCTATAATTTTTTTCTAGATTTTTTTTCTAGATTTTTTTTCTAGATTTTTTTCTAGATTTTTTTTCTAGATTTTTTTCTAGATTTTTTTTCTAGATTTTTTTTCTAGATTTTTTCTCTAGATTTTTTTCTAGATTTTTTTTCTAGATTTTTTTCTAGATTTTTTTTCTAGATTTTTTTTCTAGATTTTTTTCTAGATTTTTTTTCTAGATTTTTTTCTAGATTTTTTTTCTAGATTTTTTTCTAGATTTTCTTTCTAGATTTTTTTCTAGATTTTTTTTCTATAATTTTTTTCTAGATTTTTTTCTAGATTTTTTTTCTAGAATTTTTTTCTAGATTTTTTTCTAGATTTTTTTTCTAGAATTTTTTTCTAGATTTTTTTTCTAGATTTTTTTCTAAATTTTTTTTCTAGATTTTTTTTCTAGATTTTTTTCTAGATTTTTTTTCTAGATTTTTTTCTAGATTTTTTTTCTAGATTTTTTTCTAGATTTTCTTTCTAGATTTTTTTCTAGATTTTTTTTCTATAATTTTTTTCTAGATTTTTTTCTAGATTTTTTTTCTAGAATTTTTTTCTAGATTTTTTTCTAGATTTTTTTTCTAGAATTTTTTTCTAGATTTTTTTTCTAGATTTTTTTTCTAGATTTTTTTTCTAGATTTTTTTCTAGATTTTTTTTCTAGATTTTTTTCTAGATTTTTTTTCTAGATTTTTTCTAGATTTTTTTTCTAGAATTTTTTTCTAGATTTTTTTCTAGATTTTTTTTCTAGATTTTTTTCTAGATTTTTTTTCTAGATTTTTTTTCTAGAATTTTTTTCTAGATTTTTTTTCTAGATTTTTTTTCTAGATTTTTTTCTAGATTCTTTTTCTAGATTTTTTTCTAGATTTTTTTTCTAGATTTTTTTTCTAGATTTTTTCTCTAGATTTTTTTCTAGATTTTTTTTCTAGATTTTTTCTCTAGATTTTTTTCTAGATTTTTTTTCTAGATTTTTTTTCTATAATTTTTTTCTAGATTTTTTTTCTAGATTTTTTTTCTAGATTTTTTTCTAGATTTTTTTCTAGATTTTTTTTCTAGATTTTTTTTCTAGATTTTTTTCTAGATTTTTTTTCTAGATTTTTTTCTAGATTTTTTTTCTAGATTTTTTTTCTAGATTTTTTTTCTAGATTTTTTTTCTAGATTTTTTTTCTAGATTTTTTTCTAGATTTTTTTTCTAGATTTTTTTTCTAGATTTTTTTTCTAGATTTTTTTTCTAGATTTTTTTCTAGATTTTTTTTCTATAATTTTTTTCTAGATTTTTTTTCTAGATTTTTTTTCTAGATTTTTTTTCTAGATTTTTTTCTAGATTTTTTTTCTAGATTTTTTTTCTAGATTTTTTTTCTAGATTTTTTTTCTAGATTTTTTTTCTAGATTTTTTTCTAGATTTTTTTTCTAGATTTTTTTTCTAGATTTTTTTTCTAGATTTTTTTCTAGATTTTTTTTCTAGAATTTTTTTCTAGATTTTTTTTCTAGATTTTTTTTCTCGATTTTTTTTCTAGATTTTTTTCTAGATTTTTTTTCTAGATTTTTTTTCTAGATTTTTTTCTAGATTTTTTTTCTATAATTTTTTTCTAGATTTTTTTTCTAGATTTTTTTCTAGATTTTTTTTCTAGATTTTTTTCTAGATTTTTTTTCTAGATTTTTTCTAGATTTTTTTTCTAGATTTTTTTTCTAGATTTTTTTCTAGATTTTTTTTCTAGATTTTTTTCTAGATTTTTTTTCTAGATTTTTTCTATAATTTTTTTCTAGATTTTTTTCTAGATTTTTTTTCTAGATTTTTTTTCTAAATTTTTTTCTAGATTTTTTTTCTATAATTTTTTCCTAGATTTTTTTTCTAGATTTTTTTTCTAGATTTTTTTTCTAGATTTTTTTCTAGATTTTTTTTCTAGATTTTTTTCTAGATTTTTTTTCTAGATTTTTTCTAGATTTTTTTTCTAGATTTTTTTCTAGATTTTTTTTCTATAATTTTTTTCTAGATTTTTTTTCTAGATTTTTTCTCTAGATTTTTTTCTAGATTTTTTTTCTAAATTTTTTTTCTATAATTTTTTTCTAGATTTTTTTTCTAGATTTTTTCTCTAGATTTTTTTCTAGATTTTTTTTCTAGATTTTTTTTCTAGATTTTTTTCTAGATTTTTTTTCTATATTTTTTTTCTAGATTTTTTTCCTAGATTTTTTTTCTAGATTTTTTCTCTAGATTTTTTTCTAGATTTTTTTTCTAGATTTTTTTCTAGATTTTTTTTCTAGATTTTTTCTCTAGATTTTTTTCTAGATTTTTTTTCTAGATTTTTTTCTAGATTTTTTTTCTAGATTTTTTTCTAGATTTTTTTTCTAGATTTTTTTTCTAGATTTTTTTTCTAGAATTTTTTCTAGATTTTTTTTCTAGATTTTTTTTCTAGATTTTTTTTCTAGATTTTTTTTCTAGATTTTTTTTCTAGATTTTTTTTCTAGATTTTTTTTCTAGATTTTTTTCTAGATTTTTTTTCTAGATTTTTTTTCTAGATTTTTTTCTAGATTTTTTTTCTAGATTTTTTTCTAGATTTTTTTTCTAGATTTTTTTTCTAGATTTTTTTTCTAGAATTTTTTCTAGATTTTTTTTCTAGATTTTTTTTCTAGATTTTTTTTCTAGATTTTTTTTCTAGATTTTTTTCTAGATTTTTTTTCTATAATTTTTTTCTAGATTTTTTTTCTAGATTTTTTTTCTAGATTTTTTTTCTAGATTTTTTTCTAGATTTTTTTTCTAGATTTTTTTTCTAGATTTTTTTTCTAGATTTTTTTTCTAGATTTTTTTTCTAGATTTTTTTTCTAGATTTTTTTCTAGATTTTTTTTCTAGATTTTTTCTAGATTTCTTTTCTAGAATTTTTTTCTAGATTTTTTTCTAGATTTTTTTTCTAGATTTTTTTCTAGATTTTTTTTCTAGATTTTTTTTCTATAATTTTTTTCTAGATTTTTTTTCTAGATTTTTTTTCTAGATTTTTTTCTAGATTTTTTTTCTAGATTTTTTTCTAGATTTTTTTTCTAGCTTTTTTTTCTAGATTTTTTCTCTAGATTTTTTTCTAGATTTTTTTTCTAGATTTTTTTCTAGATTTTTTTTCTAGATTTTTTTCTAGATTTTTTTTCTAGATTTTTTTTCTAGATTTTTTTTCTAGATTTTTTTCTAGATTTTTTTTCTAGAATTTTTTTCTAGATTTTTTTCTAGATTTTTTTTCTAGATTTTTTCTAGATTTCTTTTCTAGAATTTTTTTCTAGATTTTTTTCTAGATTTTTTTTCTAGATTTTTTTCTAGATTTTTTTTCTAGATTTTTTTTCTAGATTTTTTTTCTAGATTTTTTTTCTATAATTTTTTTCTAGATTTTTTTTCTAGATTTTTTTTCTAGATTTTTTTCTAGATTTTTTTTCTAGATTTTTTTCTAGATTTTTTTTCTAGATTTTTTTTCTAGATTTTTTCTCTAGATTTTTTTCTAGATTTTTTTTCTAGATTTTTTTTCTAGATTTTTTTCTAGATTTTTTTTCTAGATTTTTTTCTAGATTTTTTTTCTAGATTTTTTTTCTAGAATTTTTTTCTAGATTTTTTTTCTAGATTTTTTTTCTAGATTTTTTTCTAGATTTTTTTTCTAGATTTTTTTTCTAGATTTTTTTCTAGATTTTTTTTCTATAATTTTTTTCTAGATTTTTTTTCTAGATTTTTTTTCTAGATTTTTTTCTAGATTTTTTTTCTAGATTTTTTTCTAGATTTTTTTTCTAGATTTTTTTCTAGATTTTTTTTCTAGATTTTTTTTCTAGATTTTTTTTCTAGATTTTTTTCTAGATTTTTTTTCTAGATTTTTTTTCAAGATTTTTTTTCTAGATTTTTTTTCTAGATTTTTTTTCTAGATTTTTTTCTAGATTTTTTTTCTAGATTTTTTTTCTAGATTTTTTTTCTAGATTTTTTTTCTAGATTTTTTTCTAGATTTTTTTTCTAGATTTTTTTTCTAGATTTTTTTCTAGATTTTTTTTCTATAATTTTTTTCTAGATTTTTTTTCTAGATTTTTTTCTAGATTTTTTTTCTAGATTTTTTTTCTAGATTTTTTTTCTAGATTTTTTTCTAGATTTTTTTTCTAGAATTTTTTTCTAGATTTTTTTCTAGATTTTTTTTCTAGATTTTTTCTAGATTTCTTTTCTAGAATTTTTTTCTAGATTTTTTTCTAGATTTTTTTTCTAGATTTTTTTCTAGATTTTTTTTCTAGATTTTTTTTCTAGATTTTTTTCTAGATTTTTTTTCTATAATTTTTTTCTAGATTTTTTTTCTAGATTTTTTTTCTAGATTTTTTTCTAGATTTTTTTTCTAGATTTTTTTCTAGATTTTTTTTCTAGATTTTTTTTCTAGATTTTTTCTCTAGATTTTTTTCTAGATTTTTTTTCTAGATTTTTTTTCTAGATTTTTTTCTAGATTTTTTTTCTAGATTTTTTTCTAGATTTTTTTTCTAGATTTTTTTTCTAGAATTTTTTTCTAGATTTTTTTTCTAGATTTTTTTTCTAGATTTTTTTCTAGATTTTTTTTCTAGATTTTTTTTCTAGATTTTTTTCTAGATTTTTTTTCTATAATTTTTTTCTAGATTTTTTTTCTAGATTTTTTTTCTAGATTTTTTTCTAGATTTTTTTTCTAGATTTTTTTCTAGATTTTTTTTCTAGATTTTTTTCTAGATTTTTTTTCTAGATTTTTTTTCTAGATTTTTTTTCTAGATTTTTTTCTAGATTTTTTTTCTAGATTTTTTTTCTAGATTTTTTTTCTAGATTTTTTTTCTAGATTTTTTTTCTAGATTTTTTTCTAGATTTTTTTTCTAGATTTTTTTTCTAGATTTTTTTTCTAGATTTTTTTTCTAGATTTTTTTCTAGATTTTTTTTCTAGATTTTTTTTCTAGATTTTTTTCTAGATTTTTTTTCTATAATTTTTTTCTAGATTTTTTTTCTAGATTTTTTTCTAGATTTTTTTTCTAGATTTTTTCTAGATTTTTTTTCTAGATTTTTTTTCTAGATTTTTTTTCTAGATTTTTTTTCTAGATTTTTTTCTAGATTTTTTTTCTATAATTTTTTTCTAGATTTTTTTCTAGATTTTTTTTCTAGATTTTTTTTCTAAATTTTTTTCTAGATTTTTTTTCTATAATTTTTTCCTAGATTTTTTTTCTAGATTTTTTTTCTAGATTTTTTTTCTAGATTTTTTTCTAGATTTTTTTTCTAGATTTTTTTCTAGATTTTTTTTCTAGATTTTTTCTAGATTTTTTTTCTAGATTTTTTTCTAGATTTTTTTTCTAGATTTTTTTTCTAGATTTTTTTCTAGATTTTTTTTTCTATATTTTTTTTCTAGATTTTTTTCTAGATTTTTTTTCTAGATTTTTTTTCTAGATTTTTTTCTAGATTTTTTTTCTAGATTTTTTTTCTAGATTTTTTTTCTAGATTTTTTTTCTAGATTTTTTTTCTAGATTTTTTTCTAGATTTTTTTTCTAGATTTTTTTTCTAGATTTTTTTTCTAGATTTTTTTCTAGATTTTTTTTCTAGAATTTTTTTCTAGATTTTTTTTCTAGATTTTTTTTCTAGATTTTTTTTCTAGATTTTTTTCTAGATTTTTTTTCTAGATTTTTTTTCTAGATTTTTTTTCTAGATTTTTTTCTAGATTTTTTTTTCTATATTTTTTTTCTAGATTTTTTTCTAGATTTTTTTTCTAGATTTTTTTTCTAGATTTTTTTCTAGATTTTTTTTCTAGATTTTTTTTCTAGATTTTTTTTCTAGATTTTTTTTCTAGATTTTTTTTCTAGATTTTTTTCTAGATTTTTTTTCTAGATTTTTTTTCTAGATTTTTTTTCTAGATTTTTTTCTAGATTTTTTTTCTAGAATTTTTTTCTAGATTTTTTTTCTAGATTTTTTTTCTAGATTTTTTTTCTAGATTTTTTTCTAGATTTTTTTTCTAGATTTTTTTTCTAGATTTTTTCTAGATTTTTTTTCTAGATTTTTTTTCTATAATTTTTTTCTAGATTTTTTTCTAGATTTTTTTTCTAGATTTTTTTTCTAAATTTTTTTCTAGATTTTTTTTCTATAATTTTTTCCTAGATTTTTTTTCTAGATTTTTTTTCTAGATTTTTTTTCTAGATTTTTTTCTAGATTTTTTTTCTAGATTTTTTTCTAGATTTTTTTTCTAGATTTTTTTCTAGATTTTTTTTCTAGATTTTTTTCTAGATTTTCTTTCTAGATTTTTTTCTAGATTTTTTTTCTATAATTTTTTTCTAGATTTTTTTCTAGATTTTTTTTCTAGATTTTTTTTCTAGATTTTTTTTCTAGATTTTTTTCTAGATTTTTTTTCTAGAATTTTTTTCTAGATTTTTTTTCTAGATTTTTTTTCTAGATTTTTTTTCTAGATTTTTTTCTAGATTTTTTTTCTAGATTTTTTTTCTAGATTTTTTCTAGATTTTTTTTCTAGATTTTTTTTCTATAATTTTTTTCTAGATTTTTTTCTAGATTTTTTTTCTAGATTTTTTTTCTAAATTTTTTTCTAGATTTTTTTTCTATAATTTTTTCCTAGATTTTTTTTCTAGATTTTTTTTCTAGATTTTTTTTCTAGATTTTTTTCTAGATTTTTTTTCTAGATTTTTTTCTAGATTTTTTTTCTAGATTTTTTTCTAGATTTTTTTTCTAGATTTTTTTCTAGATTTTCTTTCTAGATTTTTTTCTAGATTTTTTTTCTATAATTTTTTTCTAGATTTTTTTCTAGATTTTTTTTCTAGAATTTTTTTCTAGATTTTTTTTCTAGATTTTTTTTCTAGATTTTTTTTCTAGATTTTTTTCTAGATTTTTTTTCTAGATTTTTTTTCTAGATTTTTTCTAGATTTTTTTTCTAGATTTTTTTTCTATAATTTTTTTCTAGATTTTTTTCTAGATTTTTTTTCTAGATTTTTTTTCTAAATTTTTTTCTAGATTTTTTTTCTATAATTTTTTCCTAGATTTTTTTTCTAGATTTTTTTTCTAGATTTTTTTTCTAGATTTTTTTCTAGATTTTTTTTCTAGATTTTTTTCTAGATTTTTTTTCTAGATTTTTTTCTAGATTTTTTTTCTAGATTTTTTTCTAGATTTTCTTTCTAGATTTTTTTCTAGATTTTTTTTCTATAATTTTTTTCTAGATTTTTTTCTAGATTTTTTTCTAGAATTTTTTTCTAGATTTTTTTCTAGATTTTTTTTCTAGAATTTTTTTCTAGATTTTTTTTCTAGATTTTTTTTCTAGATTTTTTTTCTAGATTTTTTTCTAGATTTTTTTTCTAGATTTTTTTCTAGATTTTTTTTCTAGATTTTTTCTAGATTTCTTTTCTAGAATTTTTTTCTAGATTTTTTTCTAGATTTTTTTTCTAGATTTTTTTCTAGATTTTTTTTCTAGATTTTTTTTCTATAATTTTTTTCTAGATTTTTTTTCTAGATTTTTTTTCTAGATTTTTTTCTAGATTTTTTTTCTAGATTTTTTTCTAGATTTTTTTTCTAGCTTTTTTTTCTAGATTTTTTCTCTAGATTTTTTTCTAGATTTTTTTTCTAGATTTTTTTCTAGATTTTTTTTCTAGATTTTTTTCTAGATTTTTTTTCTAGATTTTTTTTCTAGATTTTTTTTCTAGATTTTTTTCTAGATTTTTTTTCTAGAATTTTTTTCTAGATTTTTTTTCTAGATTTTTTTTCTAGATTTTTTTTCTAGATTTTTTTCTAGATTTTTTTTCTAGATTTTTTTTCTAGATTTTTTTCTAGATTTTTTTTCTATAATTTTTTTCTAGATTTTTTTTCTAGATTTTTTTCTAGATTTTTTTTCTAGATTTTTTCTAGATTTTTTTTCTAGATTTTTTTTCTAGATTTTTTTTCTAGATTTTTTTTCTAGATTTTTTTCTAGATTTTTTTTCTATAATTTTTTTCTAGATTTTTTTCTAGATTTTTTTTCTAGATTTTTTTTCTAAATTTTTTTCTAGATTTTTTTTCTATAATTTTTTCCTAGATTTTTTTCTAGATTTTTTTTCTAGATTTTTTTTCTAGATTTTTTTCTAGATTTTTTTTCTAGATTTTTTTCTAGATTTTTTTTCTAGATTTTTTTCTAGATTTTTTTTCTAGATTTTTTTCTAGATTTTTTTTCTAGATTTTTTTCTAGATTTTCTTTCTAGATTTTTTTCTAGATTTTTTTTCTATAATTTTTTTCTAGATTTTTTTCTAGATTTTTTTTCTAGAATTTTTTTCTAGATTTTTTTCTAGATTTTTTTTCTATAATTTTTTTCTAGATTTTTTTTCTAGATTTTTTTTCTAGATTTTTTTTCTAGATTTTTTTCTAGATTTTTTTTCTAGATTTTTTTCTAGATTTTTTTTCTAGATTTTTTCTAGATTTTTTTCTAGAATTTTTTTCTAGATTTTTTTCTAGATTTTTTTTCTAGATTTTTTTCTAGATTTTTTTTCTAGATTTTTTTTCTATAATTTTTTTCTAGATTTTTTTTCTAGATTTTTTTTCTAGATTTTTTTCTAGATTTTTTTTCTAGATTTTTTTCTAGATTTTTTTTCTAGCTTTTTTTTCTAGATTTTTTCTCTAGATTTTTTTCTAGATTTTTTTTCTAGATTTTTTTCTAGATTTTTTTTCTAGATTTTTTTTTCTAGATTTTTTTCTAGATTTTTTTTCTAGATTTTTTTCTAGATTTTTTTCTAGATTTTTTTTCTAGATTTTTTTCTAGATTTTTTTTCTAGAATTTTTTTCTAGATTTTTTTTCTAGATTTTTTTTCTAGATTTTTTTTCTAGATTTTTTTCTAGATTTTTTTTCTAGATTTTTTTTCTAGATTTTTTTCTAGATTTTTTTTCTATAATTTTTTTCTAGATTTTTTTTCTAGATTTTTTTCTAGATTTTTTTTCTAGATTTTTTCTAGATTTTTTTTCTAGATTTTTTTTCTAGATTTTTTTTCTAGATTTTTTTTCTAGATTTTTTTCTAGATTTTTTTTCTATAATTTTTTTCTAGATTTTTTTCTAGATTTTTTTTCTAGATTTTTTTTCTAAATTTTTTTCTAGATTTTTTTTCTATAATTTTTTCCTAGATTTTTTTTCTAGATTTTTTTTCTAGATTTTTTTTCTAGATTTTTTTCTAGATTTTTTTTCTAGATTTTTTTCTAGATTTTTTTTCTAGATTTTTTTCTAGATTTTTTTTCTAGATTTTTTTCTAGATTTTTTTTCTAGATTTTTTTCTAGATTTTCTTTCTAGATTTTTTTCTAGATTTTTTTTCTATAATTTTTTTCTAGATTTTTTTCTAGATTTTTTTTCTAGAATTTTTTTCTAGATTTTTTTCTAGATTTTTTTTCTATAATTTTTTTCTAGATTTTTTTTCTAGATTTTTTTTCTAGATTTTTTTTCTAGATTTTTTTCTAGATTTTTTTTCTAGATTTTTTTCTAGATTTTTTTTCTAGATTTTTTCTAGATTTTTTTTCTAGAATTTTTTTCTAGATTTTTTTCTAGATTTTTTTTCTAGATTTTTTTCTAGATTTTTTTTCTAGATTTTTTTTCTATAATTTTTTTCTAGATTTTTTTTCTATAATTTTTTTCTAGATTTTTTTTCTAGATTTTTTTCTAGATTTTTTTTCTAGATTTTTTCTAGATTTTTTTTCTAGATTTTTTTTCTAGATTTTTTTTCTAGATTTTTTTTCTAGATTTTTTTCTAGATTTTTTTTCTATAATTTTTTTCTAGATTTTTTTCTAGATTTTTTTTCTAGATTTTTTTTCTAAATTTTTTTCTAGATTTTTTTTCTATAATTTTTTCCTAGATTTTTTTCTAGATTTTTTTTCTAGATTTTTTTTCTAGATTTTTTTCTAGATTTTTTTTCTAGATTTTTTTCTAGATTTTTTTTCTAGATTTTTTTCTAGATTTTTTTTCTAGATTTTTTTCTAGATTTTTTTTCTAGATTTTTTTCTAGATTTTCTTTCTAGATTTTTTTCTAGATTTTTTTTCTATAATTTTTTTCTAGATTTTTTTCTAGATTTTTTTTCTAGAATTTTTTTCTAGATTTTTTTCTAGATTTTTTTTCTATAATTTTTTTCTAGATTTTTTTTCTAGATTTTTTTTCTAGATTTTTTTTCTAGATTTTTTTCTAGATTTTTTTTCTAGATTTTTTTCTAGATTTTTTTTCTAGATTTTTTCTAGATTTTTTTCTAGAATTTTTTTCTAGATTTTTTTCTAGATTTTTTTTCTAGATTTTTTTCTAGATTTTTTTTCTAGATTTTTTTTCTATAATTTTTTTCTAGATTTTTTTTCTAGATTTTTTTTCTAGATTTTTTTCTAGATTTTTTTTCTAGATTTTTTTCTAGATTTTTTTTCTAGCTTTTTTTTCTAGATTTTTTCTCTAGATTTTTTTCTAGATTTTTTTTCTAGATTTTTTTCTAGATTTTTTTTCTAGATTTTTTTTTCTAGATTTTTTTCTAGATTTTTTTTCTAGATTTTTTTCTAGATTTTTTTCTAGATTTTTTTTCTAGATTTTTTTCTAGATTTTTTTTCTAGAATTTTTTTCTAGATTTTTTTTCTAGATTTTTTTTCTAGATTTTTTTTCTAGATTTTTTTCTAGATTTTTTTTCTAGATTTTTTTTCTAGATTTTTTTCTAGATTTTTTTTCTATAATTTTTTTCTAGATTTTTTTTCTAGATTTTTTTCTAGATTTTTTTTCTAGATTTTTTCTAGATTTTTTTTCTAGATTTTTTTTCTAGATTTTTTTTCTAGATTTTTTTTCTAGATTTTTTTCTAGATTTTTTTTCTATAATTTTTTTCTAGATTTTTTTCTAGATTTTTTTTCTAGATTTTTTTTCTAAATTTTTTTCTAGATTTTTTTTCTATAATTTTTTCCTAGATTTTTTTTCTAGATTTTTTTTCTAGATTTTTTTTCTAGATTTTTTTCTAGATTTTTTTTCTAGATTTTTTTCTAGATTTTTTTTCTAGATTTTTTTCTAGATTTTTTTTCTAGATTTTTTTCTAGATTTTTTTTCTAGATTTTTTTCTAGATTTTCTTTCTAGATTTTTTTCTAGATTTTTTTTCTATAATTTTTTTCTAGATTTTTTTCTAGATTTTTTTTCTAGAATTTTTTTCTAGATTTTTTTCTAGATTTTTTTTCTATAATTTTTTTCTAGATTTTTTTTCTAGATTTTTTTTCTAGATTTTTTTTCTAGATTTTTTTCTAGATTTTTTTTCTAGATTTTTTTCTAGATTTTTTTTCTAGATTTTTTCTAGATTTTTTTTCTAGAATTTTTTTCTAGATTTTTTTCTAGATTTTTTTTCTAGATTTTTTTCTAGATTTTTTTTCTAGATTTTTTTTCTATAATTTTTTTCTAGATTTTTTTTCTATAATTTTTTTCTAGATTTTTTTTCTAGATTTTTTTCTAGATTTTTTTTCTAGATTTTTTCTAGATTTTTTTTCTAGATTTTTTTTCTAGATTTTTTTTCTAGATTTTTTTTCTAGATTTTTTTCTAGATTTTTTTTCTATAATTTTTTTCTAGATTTTTTTCTAGATTTTTTTTCTAGATTTTTTTTCTAAATTTTTTTCTAGATTTTTTTTCTATAATTTTTTCCTAGATATTTTTTCTAGATTTTTTTTCTAGATTTTTTTTCTAGATTTTTTTCTAGATTTTTTTTCTAGATTTTTTTCTAGATTTTTTTTCTAGATTTTTTTCTAGATTTTTTTTCTAGATTTTTTTCTAGATTTTCTTTCTAGATTTTTTTCTAGATTTTTTTTCTATAATTTTTTTCTAGATTTTTTTCTAGATTTTTTTCTAGAATTTTTTTCTAGATTTTTTTCTAGATTTTTTTTCTAGAATTTTTTTCTAGATTTTTTTTCTAGATTTTTTTTCTAGATTTTTTTTCTAGATTTTTTTCTAGATTTTTTTTCTAGATTTTTTTCTAGATTTTTTTTCTAGATTTTTTCTAGATTTCTTTTCTAGAATTTTTTTCTAGATTTTTTTCTAGATTTTTTTTCTAGATTTTTTTCTAGATTTTTTTTCTAGATTTTTTTTCTATAATTTTTTTCTAGATTTTTTTTCTAGATTTTTTTTCTAGATTTTTTTCTAGATTTTTTTTCTAGATTTTTTTCTAGATTTTTTTTCTAGCTTTTTTTTCTAGATTTTTTCTCTAGATTTTTTTCTAGATTTTTTTTCTAGATTTTTTTCTAGATTTTTTTTCTAGATTTTTTTCTAGATTTTTTTTCTAGATTTTTTTTCTAGATTTTTTTTCTAGATTTTTTTCTAGATTTTTTTTCTAGAATTTTTTTCTAGATTTTTTTCTAGATTTTTTTTCTAGATTTTTTCTAGATTTCTTTTCTAGAATTTTTTTCTAGATTTTTTTCTAGATTTTTTTTCTAGATTTTTTTCTAGATTTTTTTTCTAGATTTTTTTTCTAGAATTTTTTTCTAGATTTTTTTTCTAGATTTTTTTTCTAGATTTTTTTCTAGATTTTTTTTCTATAATTTTTTTCTAGATTTTTTTTCTAGATTTTTTTCTAGATTTTTTTTCTAGATTTTTTCTAGATTTTTTTTCTAGATTTTTTTTCTAGATTTTTTTTCTAGATTTTTTTTCTAGATTTTTTTCTAGATTTTTTTTCTATAATTTTTTTCTAGATTTTTTTCTAGATTTTTTTTCTAGATTTTTTTTCTAAATTTTTTTCTAGATTTTTTTTCTATAATTTTTTCCTAGATTTTTTTTCTAGATTTTTTTTCTAGATTTTTTTTCTAGATTTTTTTCTAGATTTTTTTTCTAGATTTTTTTCTAGATTTTTTTTCTAGATTTTTTTCTAGATTTTTTTTCTAGATTTTTTTCTAGATTTTTTTTCTAGATTTTTTTCTAGATTTTCTTTCTAGATTTTTTTCTAGATTTTTTTTCTATAATTTTTTTCTAGATTTTTTTCTAGATTTTTTTTCTAGAATTTTTTTCTAGATTTTTTTCTAGATTTTTTTTCTATAATTTTTTTCTAGATTTTTTTTCTAGATTTTTTTTCTAGATTTTTTTTCTAGATTTTTTTCTAGATTTTTTTTCTAGATTTTTTTCTAGATTTTTTTTCTAGATTTTTTCTAGATTTTTTTTCTAGAATTTTTTTCTAGATTTTTTTCTAGATTTTTTTTCTAGATTTTTTTCTAGATTTTTTTTCTAGATTTTTTTTCTATAATTTTTTTCTAGATTTTTTTTCTATAATTTTTTTCTAGATTTTTTTTCTAGATTTTTTTCTAGATTTTTTTTCTAGATTTTTTCTAGATTTTTTTTCTAGATTTTTTTTCTAGATTTTTTTTCTAGATTTTTTTTCTAGATTTTTTTCTAGATTTTTTTTCTATAATTTTTTTCTAGATTTTTTTCTAGATTTTTTTTCTAGATTTTTTTTCTAAATTTTTTTCTAGATTTTTTTTCTATAATTTTTTCCTAGATTTTTTTTCTAGATTTTTTTTCTAGATTTTTTTTCTAGATTTTTTTCTAGATTTTTTTTCTAGATTTTTTTCTAGATTTTTTTTCTAGATTTTTTTCTAGATTTTTTTTCTAGATTTTTTTCTAGATTTTCTTTCTAGATTTTTTTCTAGATTTTTTTTCTATAATTTTTTTCTAGATTTTTTTCTAGATTTTTTTCTAGAATTTTTTTCTAGATTTTTTTCTAGATTTTTTTTCTAGATTTTTTTCTAGATTTTTTTTCTAGATTTTTTCTAGATTTCTTTTCTAGAATTTTTTTCTAGATTTTTTTCTAGATTTTTTTTCTAGATTTTTTTCTAGATTTTTTTTCTAGATTTTTTTTCTATAATTTTTTTCTAGATTTTTTTTCTAGATTTTTTTTCTAGATTTTTTTCTAGATTTTTTTTCTAGATTTTTTTCTAGATTTTTTTTCTAGCTTTTTTTTCTAGATTTTTTCTCTAGATTTTTTTCTAGATTTTTTTTCTAGATTTTTTTCTAGATTTTTTTTCTAGATTTTTTTCTAGATTTTTTTTCTAGATTTTTTTTCTAGATTTTTTTTCTAGATTTTTTTCTAGATTTTTTTTCTAGAATTTTTTTCTAGATTTTTTTTCTAGATTTTTTTTCTAGATTTTTTTTCTAGATTTTTTTCTAGATTTTTTTTCTAGATTTTTTTTCTAGATTTTTTTCTAGATTTTTTTTCTATAATTTTTTTCTAGATTTTTTTTCTAGATTTTTTTCTAGATTTTTTTTCTAGATTTTTTCTAGATTTTTTTTCTAGATTTTTTTTCTAGATTTTTTTTCTAGATTTTTTTTCTAGATTTTTTTCTAGATTTTTTTTCTATAATTTTTTTCTAGATTTTTTTCTAGATTTTTTTTCTAGATTTTTTTTCTAAATTTTTTTCTAGATTTTTTTTCTATAATTTTTTCCTAGATTTTTTTCTAGATTTTTTTTCTAGATTTTTTTTCTAGATTTTTTTCTAGATTTTTTTTCTAGATTTTTTTCTAGATTTTTTTTCTAGATTTTTTTCTAGATTTTTTTTCTAGATTTTTTTCTAGATTTTTTTTCTAGATTTTTTTCTAGATTTTCTTTCTAGATTTTTTTCTAGATTTTTTTTCTATAATTTTTTTCTAGATTTTTTTCTAGATTTTTTTTCTAGAATTTTTTTCTAGATTTTTTTCTAGATTTTTTTTCTATAATTTTTTTCTAGATTTTTTTTCTAGATTTTTTTTCTAGATTTTTTTTCTAGATTTTTTTCTAGATTTTTTTTCTAGATTTTTTTCTAGATTTTTTTTCTAGATTTTTTCTAGATTTTTTTTCTAGAATTTTTTTCTAGATTTTTTTCTAGATTTTTTTTCTAGATTTTTTTCTAGATTTTTTTTCTAGATTTTTTTTCTATAATTTTTTTCTAGATTTTTTTTCTATAATTTTTTTCTAGATTTTTTTTCTAGATTTTTTTCTAGATTTTTTTTCTAGATTTTTTCTAGATTTTTTTTCTAGATTTTTTTTCTAGATTTTTTTTCTAGATTTTTTTTCTAGATTTTTTTCTAGATTTTTTTTCTATAATTTTTTTCTAGATTTTTTTCTAGATTTTTTTTCTAGATTTTTTTTCTAAATTTTTTTCTAGATTTTTTTTCTATAATTTTTTCCTAGATTTTTTTTCTAGATTTTTTTTCTAGATTTTTTTTCTAGATTTTTTTCTAGATTTTTTTTCTAGATTTTTTTCTAGATTTTTTTTCTAGATTTTTTTCTAGATTTTTTTTCTAGATTTTTTTCTAGATTTTCTTTCTAGATTTTTTTCTAGATTTTTTTTCTATAATTTTTTTCTAGATTTTTTTCTAGATTTTTTTCTAGAATTTTTTTCTAGATTTTTTTCTAGATTTTTTTTCTAGAATTTTTTTCTAGATTTTTTTTCTAGATTTTTTTTCTAGATTTTTTTTCTAGATTTTTTTCTAGATTTTTTTTCTAGATTTTTTTCTAGATTTTTTTTCTAGATTTTTTCTAGATTTCTTTTCTAGAATTTTTTTCTAGATTTTTTTCTAGATTTTTTTTCTAGATTTTTTTCTAGATTTTTTTTCTAGATTTTTTTTCTATAATTTTTTTCTAGATTTTTTTTCTAGATTTTTTTTCTAGATTTTTTTCTAGATTTTTTTTCTAGATTTTTTTCTAGATTTTTTTTCTAGCTTTTTTTTCTAGATTTTTTCTCTAGATTTTTTTCTAGATTTTTTTTCTAGATTTTTTTCTAGATTTTTTTTCTAGATTTTTTTCTAGATTTTTTTTCTAGATTTTTTTTCTAGATTTTTTTTCTAGATTTTTTTCTAGATTTTTTTTCTAGAATTTTTTTCTAGATTTTTTTCTAGATTTTTTTTCTAGATTTTTTCTAGATTTCTTTTCTAGAATTTTTTTCTAGATTTTTTTCTAGATTTTTTTTCTAGATTTTTTTCTAGATTTTTTTTCTAGATTTTTTTTCTAGAATTTTTTTCTAGATTTTTTTTCTAGATTTTTTTTCTAGATTTTTTTCTAGATTTTTTTTCTATAATTTTTTTCTAGATTTTTTTTCTAGATTTTTTTCTAGATTTTTTTTCTAGATTTTTTCTAGATTTTTTTTCTAGATTTTTTTTCTAGATTTTTTTTCTAGATTTTTTTTCTAGATTTTTTTCTAGATTTTTTTTCTATAATTTTTTTCTAGATTTTTTTCTAGATTTTTTTTCTAGATTTTTTTTCTAAATTTTTTTCTAGATTTTTTTTCTATAATTTTTTCCTAGATTTTTTTTCTAGATTTTTTTTCTAGATTTTTTTTCTAGATTTTTTTCTAGATTTTTTTTCTAGATTTTTTTCTAGATTTTTTTTCTAGATTTTTTTCTAGATTTTTTTTCTAGATTTTTTTCTAGATTTTTTTTCTAGATTTTTTTCTAGATTTTCTTTCTAGATTTTTTTCTAGATTTTTTTTCTATAATTTTTTTCTAGATTTTTTTCTAGATTTTTTTTCTAGAATTTTTTTCTAGATTTTTTTCTAGATTTTTTTTCTATAATTTTTTTCTAGATTTTTTTTCTAGATTTTTTTTCTAGATTTTTTTTCTAGATTTTTTTCTAGATTTTTTTTCTAGATTTTTTTCTAGATTTTTTTTCTAGATTTTTTCTAGATTTTTTTTCTAGAATTTTTTTCTAGATTTTTTTCTAGATTTTTTTTCTAGATTTTTTTCTAGATTTTTTTTCTAGATTTTTTTTCTATAATTTTTTTCTAGATTTTTTTTCTATAATTTTTTTCTAGATTTTTTTTCTAGATTTTTTTCTAGATTTTTTTTCTAGATTTTTTCTAGATTTTTTTTCTAGATTTTTTTTCTAGATTTTTTTTCTAGATTTTTTTTCTAGATTTTTTTCTAGATTTTTTTTCTATAATTTTTTTCTAGATTTTTTTCTAGATTTTTTTTCTATAATTTTTTCCTAGATTTTTTTTCTAGATTTTTTTTCTAGATTTTTTTTCTAGATTTTTTTCTAGATTTTTTTTCTAGATTTTTTTCTAGATTTTTTTTCTAGATTTTTTTCTAGATTTTTTTTCTAGATTTTTTTCTAGATTTTCTTTCTAGATTTTTTTCTAGATTTTTTTTCTATAATTTTTTTCTAGATTTTTTTCTAGATTTTTTTCTAGAATTTTTTTCTAGATTTTTTTCTAGATTTTTTTTCTAGATTTTTTTCTAGATTTTTTTTCTAGATTTTTTCTAGATTTCTTTTCTAGAATTTTTTTCTAGATTTTTTTCTAGATTTTTTTTCTAGATTTTTTTCTAGATTTTTTTTCTAGATTTTTTTTCTATAATTTTTTTCTAGATTTTTTTTCTAGATTTTTTTTCTAGATTTTTTTCTAGATTTTTTTTCTAGATTTTTTTCTAGATTTTTTTTCTAGATTTTTTTCTAGATTTTTTTTCTAGATTTTTTCTAGATTTCTTTTCTAGAATTTTTTTCTAGATTTTTTTCTAGATTTTTTTTCTAGATTTTTTTCTAGATTTTTTTTCTAGATTTTTTTTCTATAATTTTTTTCTAGATTTTTTTTCTAGATTTTTTTTCTAGATTTTTTTCTAGATTTTTTTTCTAGATTTTTTTCTAGATTTTTTTTCTAGCTTTTTTTTCTAGATTTTTTCTCTAGATTTTTTTCTAGATTTTTTTTCTAGATTTTTTTCTAGATTTTTTTTCTAGATTTTTTTCTAGATTTTTTTTCTAGATTTTTTTTCTAGATTTTTTTTCTAGATTTTTTTCTAGATTTTTTTTCTAGAATTTTTTTCTAGATTTTTTTTCTAGATTTTTTTTCTAGATTTTTTTTCTAGATTTTTTTCTAGATTTTTTTTCTAGATTTTTTTTCTAGATTTTTTTCTAGATTTTTTTTCTATAATTTTTTTCTAGATTTTTTTTCTAGATTTTTTTCTAGATTTTTTTTCTAGATTTTTTCTAGATTTTTTTTCTAGATTTTTTTTCTAGATTTTTTTTCTAGATTTTTTTTCTAGATTTTTTTCTAGATTTTTTTTCTATAATTTTTTTCTAGATTTTTTTCTAGATTTTTTTTCTAGATTTTTTTTCTAAATTTTTTTCTAGATTTTTTTTCTATAATTTTTTCCTAGATTTTTTTCTAGATTTTTTTTCTAGATTTTTTTTCTAGATTTTTTTCTAGATTTTTTTTCTAGATTTTTTTCTAGATTTTTTTTCTAGATTTTTTTCTAGATTTTTTTTCTAGATTTTTTTCTAGATTTTTTTTCTAGATTTTTTTCTAGATTTTCTTTCTAGATTTTTTTCTAGATTTTTTTTCTATAATTTTTTTCTAGATTTTTTTCTAGATTTTTTTTCTAGAATTTTTTTCTAGATTTTTTTCTAGATTTTTTTTCTATAATTTTTTTCTAGATTTTTTTTCTAGATTTTTTTTCTAGATTTTTTTTCTAGATTTTTTTCTAGATTTTTTTTCTAGATTTTTTTCTAGATTTTTTTTCTAGATTTTTTCTAGATTTTTTTTCTAGAATTTTTTTCTAGATTTTTTTCTAGATTTTTTTTCTAGATTTTTTTCTAGATTTTTTTTCTAGATTTTTTTTCTATAATTTTTTTCTAGATTTTTTTTCTATAATTTTTTTCTAGATTTTTTTTCTAGATTTTTTTCTAGATTTTTTTTCTAGATTTTTTCTAGATTTTTTTTCTAGATTTTTTTTCTAGATTTTTTTTCTAGATTTTTTTTCTAGATTTTTTTCTAGATTTTTTTTCTATAATTTTTTTCTAGATTTTTTTCTAGATTTTTTTTCTAGATTTTTTTTCTAAATTTTTTTCTAGATTTTTTTTCTATAATTTTTTCCTAGATTTTTTTTCTAGATTTTTTTTCTAGATTTTTTTTCTAGATTTTTTTCTAGATTTTTTTTCTAGATTTTTTTCTAGATTTTTTTTCTAGATTTTTTTCTAGATTTTTTTTCTAGATTTTTTTCTAGATTTTCTTTCTAGATTTTTTTCTAGATTTTTTTTCTATAATTTTTTTCTAGATTTTTTTCTAGATTTTTTTCTAGAATTTTTTTCTAGATTTTTTTCTAGATTTTTTTTCTAGAATTTTTTTCTAGATTTTTTTTCTAGATTTTTTTTCTAGATTTTTTTTCTAGATTTTTTTCTAGATTTTTTTTCTAGATTTTTTTCTAGATTTTTTTTCTAGATTTTTTCTAGATTTCTTTTCTAGAATTTTTTTCTAGATTTTTTTCTAGATTTTTTTTCTAGATTTTTTTCTAGATTTTTTTTCTAGATTTTTTTTCTATAATTTTTTTCTAGATTTTTTTTCTAGATTTTTTTTCTAGATTTTTTTCTAGATTTTTTTTCTAGATTTTTTTCTAGATTTTTTTTCTAGCTTTTTTTTCTAGATTTTTTCTCTAGATTTTTTTCTAGATTTTTTTTCTAGATTTTTTTCTAGATTTTTTTTCTAGATTTTTTTCTAGATTTTTTTTCTAGATTTTTTTTCTAGATTTTTTTTCTAGATTTTTTTCTAGATTTTTTTTCTAGAATTTTTTTCTAGATTTTTTTCTAGATTTTTTTTCTAGATTTTTTCTAGATTTCTTTTCTAGAATTTTTTTCTAGATTTTTTTCTAGATTTTTTTTCTAGATTTTTTTCTAGATTTTTTTTCTAGATTTTTTTTCTAGAATTTTTTTCTAGATTTTTTTTCTAGATTTTTTTTCTAGATTTTTTTCTAGATTTTTTTTCTATAATTTTTTTCTAGATTTTTTTTCTAGATTTTTTTCTAGATTTTTTTTCTAGATTTTTTCTAGATTTTTTTTCTAGATTTTTTTTCTAGATTTTTTTTCTAGATTTTTTTTCTAGATTTTTTTCTAGATTTTTTTTCTATAATTTTTTTCTAGATTTTTTTCTAGATTTTTTTTCTAGATTTTTTTTCTAAATTTTTTTCTAGATTTTTTTTCTATAATTTTTTCCTAGATTTTTTTTCTAGATTTTTTTTCTAGATTTTTTTTCTAGATTTTTTTCTAGATTTTTTTTCTAGATTTTTTTCTAGATTTTTTTTCTAGATTTTTTTCTAGATTTTTTTTCTAGATTTTTTTCTAGATTTTTTTTCTAGATTTTTTTCTAGATTTTCTTTCTAGATTTTTTTCTAGATTTTTTTTCTATAATTTTTTTCTAGATTTTTTTCTAGATTTTTTTTCTAGAATTTTTTTCTAGATTTTTTTCTAGATTTTTTTTCTATAATTTTTTTCTAGATTTTTTTTCTAGATTTTTTTTCTAGATTTTTTTTCTAGATTTTTTTCTAGATTTTTTTTCTAGATTTTTTTCTAGATTTTTTTTCTAGATTTTTTCTAGATTTTTTTTCTAGAATTTTTTTCTAGATTTTTTTCTAGATTTTTTTTCTAGATTTTTTTCTAGATTTTTTTTCTAGATTTTTTTTCTATAATTTTTTTCTAGATTTTTTTTCTATAATTTTTTTCTAGATTTTTTTTCTAGATTTTTTTCTAGATTTTTTTTCTAGATTTTTTCTAGATTTTTTTTCTAGATTTTTTTTCTAGATTTTTTTTCTAGATTTTTTTTCTAGATTTTTTTCTAGATTTTTTTTCTATAATTTTTTTCTAGATTTTTTTCTAGATTTTTTTTCTAGATTTTTTTTCTAAATTTTTTTCTAGATTTTTTTTCTATAATTTTTTCCTAGATTTTTTTTCTAGATTTTTTTTCTAGATTTTTTTTCTAGATTTTTTTCTAGATTTTTTTTCTAGATTTTTTTCTAGATTTTTTTTCTAGATTTTTTTCTAGATTTTTTTTCTAGATTTTTTTCTAGATTTTCTTTCTAGATTTTTTTCTAGATTTTTTTTCTATAATTTTTTTCTAGATTTTTTTCTAGATTTTTTTCTAGAATTTTTTTCTAGATTTTTTTCTAGATTTTTTTTCTAGAATTTTTTTCTAGATTTTTTTTCTAGATTTTTTTTCTAGATTTTTTTTCTAGATTTTTTTCTAGATTTTTTTTCTAGATTTTTTTCTAGATTTTTTTTCTAGATTTTTTCTAGATTTCTTTTCTAGAATTTTTTTCTAGATTTTTTTCTAGATTTTTTTTCTAGATTTTTTTCTAGATTTTTTTTCTAGATTTTTTTTCTATAATTTTTTTCTAGATTTTTTTTCTAGATTTTTTTTCTAGATTTTTTTCTAGATTTTTTTTCTAGATTTTTTTCTAGATTTTTTTTCTAGCTTTTTTTTCTAGATTTTTTCTCTAGATTTTTTTCTAGATTTTTTTTCTAGATTTTTTTCTAGATTTTTTTTCTAGATTTTTTTCTAGATTTTTTTTCTAGATTTTTTTTCTAGATTTTTTTTCTAGATTTTTTTCTAGATTTTTTTTCTAGAATTTTTTTCTAGATTTTTTTTCTAGATTTTTTTTCTAGATTTTTTTTCTAGATTTTTTTCTAGATTTTTTTTCTAGATTTTTTTTCTAGATTTTTTTCTAGATTTTTTTTCTATAATTTTTTTCTAGATTTTTTTTCTAGATTTTTTTCTAGATTTTTTTTCTAGATTTTTTCTAGATTTTTTTTCTAGATTTTTTTTCTAGATTTTTTTTCTAGATTTTTTTTCTAGATTTTTTTCTAGATTTTTTTTCTATAATTTTTTTCTAGATTTTTTTCTAGATTTTTTTTCTAGATTTTTTTTCTAAATTTTTTTCTAGATTTTTTTTCTATAATTTTTTCCTAGATTTTTTTCTAGATTTTTTTTCTAGATTTTTTTTCTAGAATTTTTTTCTAGATTTTTTTTCTAGATTTTTTTTCTAGATTTTTTTTCTAGATTTTTTTCTAGATTTTTTTTCTAGATTTTTTTCTAGATTTTTTTTCTAGATTTTTTCTAGATTTCTTTTCTAGAATTTTTTTCTAGATTTTTTTCTAGATTTTTTTTCTAGATTTTTTTCTAGATTTTTTTTCTAGATTTTTTTTCTATAATTTTTTTCTAGATTTTTTTTCTAGATTTTTTTTCTAGATTTTTTTCTAGATTTTTTTTCTAGATTTTTTTCTAGATTTTTTTTCTAGCTTTTTTTTCTAGATTTTTTCTCTAGATTTTTTTCTAGATTTTTTTTCTAGATTTTTTTCTAGATTTTTTTTCTAGATTTTTTTCTAGATTTTTTTTCTAGATTTTTTTTCTAGATTTTTTTTCTAGATTTTTTTCTAGATTTTTTTTCTAGAATTTTTTTCTAGATTTTTTTTCTAGATTTTTTTTCTAGATTTTTTTTCTAGATTTTTTTCTAGATTTTTTTTCTAGATTTTTTTTCTAGATTTTTTTCTAGATTTTTTTTCTATAATTTTTTTCTAGATTTTTTTTCTAGATTTTTTTCTAGATTTTTTTTCTAGATTTTTTCTAGATTTTTTTTCTAGATTTTTTTTCTAGATTTTTTTTCTAGATTTTTTTTCTAGATTTTTTTCTAGATTTTTTTTCTATAATTTTTTTCTAGATTTTTTTCTAGATTTTTTTTCTAGATTTTTTTTCTAAATTTTTTTCTAGATTTTTTTTCTATAATTTTTTCCTAGATTTTTTTCTAGATTTTTTTTCTAGATTTTTTTTCTAGATTTTTTTCTAGATTTTTTTTCTAGATTTTTTTCTAGATTTTTTTTCTAGATTTTTTTCTAGATTTTTTTTCTAGATTTTTTTCTAGATTTTTTTTCTAGATTTTTTTCTAGATTTTCTTTCTAGATTTTTTTCTAGATTTTTTTTCTATAATTTTTTTCTAGATTTTTTTCTAGATTTTTTTTCTATAATTTTTTTCTAGATTTTTTTCTAGATTTTTTTTCTAGAATTTTTTTCTAGATTTTTTTTCTAGATTTTTTTTCTAGATTTTTTTTCTAGATTTTTTTCTAGATTTTTTTTCTAGATTTTTTTCTAGATTGTTTTTCTAGATTTTTTCTAGATTTTTTTCTAGAATTTTTTTCTAGATTTTTTTTCTAGATTTTTTTCTAGATTGTTTTTCTAGATTTTTTCTAGATTTTTTTCTAGAATTTTTTTCTAGATTTTTTTCTAGATTTTTTTCTAGATTTTTTTCTAGATTTTTTTTCTAGATTTTTTTTCTATAATTTTTTTCTAGATTTTTTTTCTAGATTTTTTTTCTAGATTTTTTTCTAGATTTTTTTTCTAGATTTTTTTCTAGATTTTTTTTCTAGCTTTTTTTTCTAGATTTTTTCTCTAGATTTTTTTCTAGATTTTTTTTCTAGATTTTTTTCTAGATTTTTTTTCTAGATTTTTTTCTAGATTTTTTTTCTAGATTTTTTTCTAGATTTTTTTTCTAGCTTTTTTTTCTAGATTTTTTCTCTAGATTTTTTTCTAGATTTTTTTTCTAGATTTTTTTCTAGATTTTTTTTCTAGATTTTTTTCTAGATTTTTTTTCTAGATTTTTTTTCTAGATTTTTTTTCTAGATTTTTTTCTAGATTTTTTTTCTAGAATTTTTTTCTAGATTTTTTTTCTAGATTTTTTTTCTAGATTTTTTTTCTAGATTTTTTTCTAGATTTTTTTTCTAGATTTTTTTTCTAGATTTTTTTCTAGATTTTTTTTCTATAATTTTTTTCTAGATTTTTTTTCTAGATTTTTTTCTAGATTTTTTTTCTAGATTTTTTCTAGATTTTTTTTCTAGATTTTTTTTCTAGATTTTTTTTCTAGATTTTTTTTCTAGATTTTTTTCTAGATTTTTTTTCTATAATTTTTTTCTAGATTTTTTTCTAGATTTTTTTTCTAGATTTTTTTTCTAAATTTTTTTCTAGATTTTTTTTCTATAATTTTTTCCTAGATTTTTTTCTAGATTTTTTTTCTAGATTTTTTTTCTAGATTTTTTTCTAGATTTTTTTTCTAGATTTTTTTCTAGATTTTTTTTCTAGATTTTTTTCTAGATTTTTTTTCTAGATTTTTTTCTAGATTTTTTTTCTAGATTTTTTTCTAGATTTTCTTTCTAGATTTTTTTCTAGATTTTTTTTCTATAATTTTTTTCTAGATTTTTTTCTAGATTTTTTTTCTAGAATTTTTTTCTAGATTTTTTTTCTAGCTTTTTTTTCTAGATTTTTTCTCTAGATTTTTTTCTAGATTTTTTTTCTAGATTTTTTTCTAGATTTTTTTTCTAGATTTTTTTTTCTAGATTTTTTTCTAGATTTTTTTTCTAGATTTTTTTCTAGATTTTTTTTCTAGATTTTTTTCTAGATTTTCTTTCTAGATTTTTTTCTAGATTTTTTTTCTATAATTTTTTTCTAGATTTTTTTCTAGATTTTTTTTCTAGAATTTTTTTCTAGATTTTTTTCTAGATTTTTTTTCTAGAATTTTTTTCTAGATTTTTTTTCTAGATTTTTTTTCTAGATTTTTTTTCTAGATTTTTTTCTAGATTTTTTTTCTAGATTTTTTTCTAGATTTTTTTTCTAGATTTTTTCTAGATTTTTTTTCTAGAATTTTTTTCTAGATTTTTTTCTAGATTTTTTTTCTAGATTTTTTTCTAGATTTTTTTTCTAGATTTTTTTTCTAGAATTTTTTTCTAGATTTTTTTTCTAGATTTTTTTTCTAGATTTTTTTCTAGATTCTTTTTCTAGATTTTTTTCTAGATTTTTTTTCTAGATTTTTTTTCTAGATTTTTTCTCTAGATTTTTTTCTAGATTTTTTTTCTAGATTTTTTTCTAGATTTTTTTTCTAGAATTTTTTTCTAGATTTTTTTTCTAGATTTTTTTTCTAGATTTTTTTTCTAGATTTTTTTCTAGATTTTTTTTCTAGATTTTTTTTCTAGATTTTTTTCTAGATTTTTTTTCTATAATTTTTTTCTAGATTTTTTTTCTAGATTTTTTTCTAGATTTTTTTTCTAGATTTTTTCTAGATTTTTTTTCTAGATTTTTTTTCTAGATTTTTTTTCTAGATTTTTTTTCTAGATTTTTTTCTAGATTTTTTTTCTATAATTTTTTTCTAGATTTTTTTCTAGATTTTTTTTCTAGATTTTTTTTCTAAATTTTTTTCTAGATTTTTTTTCTATAATTTTTTCCTAGATTTTTTTTCTAGATTTTTTTTCTAGATTTTTTTTCTAGATTTTTTTCTAGATTTTTTTTCTAGATTTTTTTCTAGATTTTTTTTCTAGATTTTTTTCTAGATTTTTTTTCTAGATTTTTTTCTAGATTTTTTTTCTAGATTTTTTTCTAGATTTTCTTTCTAGATTTTTTTCTAGATTTTTTTTCTATAATTTTTTTCTAGATTTTTTTCTAGATTTTTTTTCTAGAATTTTTTTCTAGATTTTTTTCTAGATTTTTTTTCTATAATTTTTTTCTAGATTTTTTTTCTAGATTTTTTTTCTAGATTTTTTTTCTAGATTTTTTTCTAGATTTTTTTTCTAGATTTTTTTCTAGATTTTTTTTCTAGATTTTTTCTAGATTTTTTTTCTAGAATTTTTTTCTAGATTTTTTTCTAGATTTTTTTTCTAGATTTTTTTCTAGATTTTTTTTCTAGATTTTTTTTCTATAATTTTTTTCTAGATTTTTTTTCTAGATTTTTTTTCTAGATTTTTTTCTAGATTTTTTTTCTAGATTTTTTTCTATAATTTTTTTCTAGATTTTTTTTCTAGATTTTTTCTCTAGATTTTTTTCTAGATTTTTTTTCTAGATTTTTTTCTAAATTTTTTTTCTAGATTTTTTTCTAGATTTTTTTTCTAGATTTTTTTTCTAGATTTTTTTTCTAGATTTTTTTCTAGATTTTTTTTCTAGAATTTTTTTCTAGATTTTTTTTCTAGATTTTTTTTCTAGATTTTTTTTCTAGATTTTTTTCTAGATTTTTTTTCTAGATTTTTTTTCTAGATTTTTTTCTAGATTTTTTTTCTATAATTTTTTTCTAGATTTTTTTTCTAGATTTTTTTCTAGATTTTTTTTCTAGATTTTTTTCTAGATTTTTTTTCTAGATTTTTTTCTAGATTTTCTTTCTAGATTTTTTTCTAGATTTTTTTTCTATAATTTTTTTCTAGATTTTTTTCTAGATTTTTTTTCTATAATTTTTTTCTAGATTTTTTTCTAGATTTTTTTTCTAGAATTTTTTTCTAGATTTTTTTTCTAGATTTTTTTTCTAGATTTTTTTTCTAGATTTTTTTCTAGATTTTTTTTCTAGATTTTTTTCTAGATTTTTTTTCTAGATTTTTTCTAGATTTTTTTCTAGAATTTTTTTCTAGATTTTTTTCTAGATTTTTTTTCTAGATTTTTTTCTAGATTTTTTTTCTAGATTTTTTTTCTATAATTTTTTTCTAGATTTTTTTTCTAGATTTTTTTTCTAGATTTTTTTCTAGATTTTTTTTCTAGATTTTTTTCTAGATTTTTTTTCTAGATTTTTTTTCTAGATTTTTTCTCTAGATTTTTTTCTAGATTTTTTTTCTAGATTTTTTTCTAGATTTTTTTTCTAGATTTTTTTTCTAGATTTTTTTCTAGATTTTTTTTCTAGATTTTTTTCTAGATTTTTTTTCTAGATTTTTTTCTAGATTTTCTTTCTAGATTTTTTTCTAGATTTTTTTTCTATAATTTTTTTCTAGATTTTTTTCTAGATTTTTTTTCTAGAATTTTTTTCTAGATTTTTTTCTAGATTTTTTTTCTAGAATTTTTTTCTAGATTTTTTTTCTAGATTTTTTTCTAAATTTTTTTTCTAGATTTTTTTTCTAGATTTTTTTCTAGATTTTTTTTCTAGATTTTTTTCTAGATTTTTTTTCTAGATTTTTTTCTAGATTTTCTTTCTAGATTTTTTTCTAGATTTTTTTTCTATAATTTTTTTCTAGATTTTTTTCTAGATTTTTTTTCTAGAATTTTTTTCTAGATTTTTTTCTAGATTTTTTTTCTAGAATTTTTTTCTAGATTTTTTTTCTAGATTTTTTTTCTAGATTTTTTTTCTAGATTTTTTTCTAGATTTTTTTTCTAGATTTTTTTCTAGATTTTTTTTCTAGATTTTTTCTAGATTTTTTTTCTAGAATTTTTTTCTAGATTTTTTTCTAGATTTTTTTTCTAGATTTTTTTCTAGATTTTTTTTCTAGATTTTTTTTCTAGAATTTTTTTCTAGATTTTTTTTCTAGATTTTTTTTCTAGATTTTTTTCTAGATTCTTTTTCTAGATTTTTTTCTAGATTTTTTTTCTAGATTTTTTTTCTAGATTTTTTCTCTAGATTTTTTTCTAGATTTTTTTTCTAGATTTTTTCTCTAGATTTTTTTCTAGATTTTTTTTCTAGATTTTTTTTCTATAATTTTTTTCTAGATTTTTTTTCTAGATTTTTTTTCTAGATTTTTTTCTAGATTTTTTTCTAGATTTTTTTTCTAGATTTTTTTTCTAGATTTTTTTCTAGATTTTTTTTCTAGATTTTTTTCTAGATTTTTTTTCTAGATTTTTTTTCTAGATTTTTTTTCTAGATTTTTTTTCTAGATTTTTTTTCTAGATTTTTTTCTAGATTTTTTTTCTAGATTTTTTTTCTAGATTTTTTTTCTAGATTTTTTTTCTAGATTTTTTTCTAGATTTTTTTTCTATAATTTTTTTCTAGATTTTTTTTCTAGATTTTTTTTCTAGATTTTTTTTCTAGATTTTTTTCTAGATTTTTTTTCTAGATTTTTTTTCTAGATTTTTTTTCTAGATTTTTTTTCTAGATTTTTTTTCTAGATTTTTTTCTAGATTTTTTTTCTAGATTTTTTTTCTAGATTTTTTTTCTAGATTTTTTTCTAGATTTTTTTTCTAGAATTTTTTTCTAGATTTTTTTTCTAGATTTTTTTTCTAGATTTTTTTTCTAGATTTTTTTCTAGATTTTTTTTCTAGATTTTTTTTCTAGATTTTTTTCTAGATTTTTTTTCTATAATTTTTTTCTAGATTTTTTTTCTAGATTTTTTTCTAGATTTTTTTTCTAGATTTTTTTCTAGATTTTTTTTCTAGATTTTTTCTAGATTTTTTTTCTAGATTTTTTTTCTAGATTTTTTTCTAGATTTTTTTTCTAGATTTTTTTCTAGATTTTTTTTCTAGATTTTTTCTATAATTTTTTTCTAGATTTTTTTCTAGATTTTTTTTCTAGATTTTTTTTCTAAATTTTTTTCTAGATTTTTTTTCTATAATTTTTTCCTAGATTTTTTTTCTAGATTTTTTTTCTAGATTTTTTTTCTAGATTTTTTTCTAGATTTTTTTTCTAGATTTTTTTCTAGATTTTTTTTCTAGATTTTTTCTAGATTTTTTTTCTAGATTTTTTTCTAGATTTTTTTTCTATAATTTTTTTCTAGATTTTTTTTCTAGATTTTTTCTCTAGATTTTTTTCTAGATTTTTTTTCTAAATTTTTTTTCTATAATTTTTTTCTAGATTTTTTTTCTAGATTTTTTCTCTAGATTTTTTTCTAGATTTTTTTTCTAGATTTTTTTTCTAGATTTTTTTCTAGATTTTTTTTCTATATTTTTTTTCTAGATTTTTTTCCTAGATTTTTTTTCTAGATTTTTTCTCTAGATTTTTTTCTAGATTTTTTTTCTAGATTTTTTTCTAGATTTTTTTTCTAGATTTTTTCTCTAGATTTTTTTCTAGATTTTTTTTCTAGATTTTTTTCTAGATTTTTTTTCTAGATTTTTTTCTAGATTTTTTTTCTAGATTTTTTTTCTAGATTTTTTTTCTAGAATTTTTTCTAGATTTTTTTTCTAGATTTTTTTTCTAGATTTTTTTTCTAGATTTTTTTTCTAGATTTTTTTTCTAGATTTTTTTTCTAGATTTTTTTTCTAGATTTTTTTCTAGATTTTTTTTCTAGATTTTTTTTCTAGATTTTTTTCTAGATTTTTTTTCTAGATTTTTTTCTAGATTTTTTTTCTAGATTTTTTTTCTAGATTTTTTTTCTAGAATTTTTTCTAGATTTTTTTTCTAGATTTTTTTTCTAGATTTTTTTTCTAGATTTTTTTTCTAGATTTTTTTCTAGATTTTTTTTCTATAATTTTTTTCTAGATTTTTTTTCTAGATTTTTTTTCTAGATTTTTTTTCTAGATTTTTTTCTAGATTTTTTTTCTAGATTTTTTTTCTAGATTTTTTTTCTAGATTTTTTTTCTAGATTTTTTTTCTAGATTTTTTTCTAGATTTTTTTTCTAGATTTTTTTTCTAGATTTTTTTTCTAGATTTTTTTCTAGATTTTTTTTCTAGAATTTTTTTCTAGATTTTTTTTCTAGATTTTTTTTCTCGATTTTTTTTCTAGATTTTTTTCTAGATTTTTTTTCTAGATTTTTTTTCTAGATTTTTTTCTAGATTTTTTTTCTATAATTTTTTTCTAGATTTTTTTTCTAGATTTTTTTCTAGATTTTTTTTCTAGATTTTTTTCTAGATTTTTTTTCTAGATTTTTTCTAGATTTTTTTTCTAGATTTTTTTTCTAGATTTTTTTCTAGATTTTTTTTCTAGATTTTTTTCTAGATTTTTTTTCTAGATTTTTTCTATAATTTTTTTCTAGATTTTTTTCTAGATTTTTTTTCTAGATTTTTTTTCTAAATTTTTTTCTAGATTTTTTTTCTATAATTTTTTCCTAGATTTTTTTTCTAGATTTTTTTTCTAGATTTTTTTTCTAGATTTTTTTCTAGATTTTTTTTCTAGATTTTTTTCTAGATTTTTTTTCTAGATTTTTTCTAGATTTTTTTTCTAGATTTTTTTCTAGATTTTTTTTCTATAATTTTTTTCTAGATTTTTTTTCTAGATTTTTTCTCTAGATTTTTTTCTAGATTTTTTTTCTAAATTTTTTTTCTATAATTTTTTTCTAGATTTTTTTTCTAGATTTTTTCTCTAGATTTTTTTCTAGATTTTTTTTCTAGATTTTTTTTCTAGATTTTTTTCTAGATTTTTTTTCTATATTTTTTTTCTAGATTTTTTTCCTAGATTTTTTTTCTAGATTTTTTCTCTAGATTTTTTTCTAGATTTTTTTTCTAGATTTTTTTCTAGATTTTTTTTCTAGATTTTTTCTCTAGATTTTTTTCTAGATTTTTTTTCTAGATTTTTTTCTAGATTTTTTTTCTAGATTTTTTTCTAGATTTTTTTTCTAGATTTTTTTTCTAGATTTTTTTTCTAGAATTTTTTCTAGATTTTTTTTCTAGATTTTTTTTCTAGATTTTTTTTCTAGATTTTTTTTCTAGATTTTTTTTCTAGATTTTTTTTCTAGATTTTTTTTCTAGATTTTTTTCTAGATTTTTTTTCTAGATTTTTTTTCTAGATTTTTTTTCTAGATTTTTTTTCTAGAATTTTTTCTAGATTTTTTTTCTAGATTTTTTTTCTAGATTTTTTTTCTAGATTTTTTTTCTAGATTTTTTTCTAGATTTTTTTTCTAGATTTTTTTCTAGATTTTTTTTCTAGATTTTTTTTCTAGATTTTTTTTCTAGATTTTTTTCTAGATTTTTTTTCTAGATTTTTTTTCTAGATTTTTTTTCTAGATTTTTTTCTAGATTTTTTTTCTAGATTTTTTTTCTAGATTTTTTTCTAGATTTTTTTTCTAGATTTTTTTTCTAGATTTTTTTTCTAGATTTGTTTCTAGATTTTTTTTCTAGAATTTTTTTCTAGAAATTTTTTCTAGATTTTTTTCTAGATATTTTTCTAGATTTTTTTTCTAGATTTTTTTTTCTAGATTTTTTTTCTATAATTTTTTTCTAGATTTTTTTCTAGATTTTTTTTCTAGATTTTTTGTCCAGATTTTTTTTCTAGATATTTTTCAAGATTTTTTTTCTAGATTTTTTTTCTAGATTTTTTTCTAGATTTTTTTTCTAGATTTTTTTTCTAGATTTTTTTTCTAGATTTTTTTCTAGATTTTTTTTCTAGATTTTTTTCTAGATTTTTTTTCTAGATTTTTTTTCTAGATTTTTTTTCTAGATTTTTTTTCTATAATTTTTTTCTAGATTTTTTTCTAGATTTTTTTTCTAGATTTTTTGTCTAGATTTTTTTTCTAGATATTTTTCTAGATTTTTTTTCTAGATTTTTTTTCTAGATTTTTTTCTAGATTTTTTTTCTAGATTTTTTTTCTAGATTTTCTTTCTAGATTTTTTTTCTAGATTTCTTTCTAGATTTTTTTCAATAATTTTTTTCTATAATTTTTTTCTAGAATTTTTTTCTAGATTTTTTTTCTAGATTTTTTTTCTAGATTTTTTTCTAGATTTTTTTTCTAGATTTTTTTTCTAGATTTTTTTCTAGATTTTTTTTCTAGATTTTTTTTCTAGATTTTTTTCTAGATTTTTTTTCTAGATTTTTTTTCTAGATTTTTTTTCTAGATTTTTTTTCTAGATTTTTTTCTAGATTTTTTTCTAGATTTTTTTTCTAGATTTTTTTTCTAGATTTTTTTCTAGATTTATTTTCTAGATTTTTCTTCTAGATTTTTTTCTAGATTTTTTTTCTAGATTTTTTTTCAAGAATTTTTTTCTAGATTTTTTTCTTGATTTTTTTTCTTGATTTTTTTCTAGATTTTTTTTCTAGATTTTTTTTCTAGATTTTTTTTCTAGATTTTTTTCTAGATTTTTTTTCTAGATTTTTTTTCTAGATTTTTTTCTAGATTTTTTTTCTAGATTTTTTTTCTAGATTTTTTTTCTAGATTTTTTTCTAGATTTTTTTTCTAGATTTTTTTTCTAGATTTTTTTTCTAGATTTTTTTCTAGATTTTTTTTCTAGATTTTTTTTCTAGATTTTTTTCTAGATTTTTTTTCTAGATTTTTTTTCTAGATTTTTTTTCTAGAATTTTTTCTAGATTTTTTTTCTAGATTTTTTTTCTAGATTTTTTTTCTAGATTTTTTTTCTAGATTTTTTTTCTAGATTTTTTTTCTAGATTTTTTTTCTAGATTTTTTTCTAGATTTTTTTCTAGATTTTTTTTCTAGATTTTTTTCTAGATTTTTTTTCTAGATTTTTTTTCTAGATTTTTTTTCTAGAATTTTTTCTAGATTTTTTTTCTAGATTTTTTTTCTAGATTTTTTTTCTAGATTTTTTTTCTAGATTTTTTTTCTAGATTTTTTTTCTAGATTTTTTTTCTAGATTTTTTTCTAGATTTTTTTTCTAGATTTTTTTTCTAGATTTTTTTTCTAGATTTTTTTTCTAGAATTTTTTCTAGATTTTTTTTCTAGATTTTTTTTCTAGATTTTTTTTCTAGATTTTTTTTCTAGATTTTTTTCTAGATTTTTTTTCTAGATTTTTTTCTAGATTTTTTTTCTAGATTTTTTTTCTAGATTTTTTTTCTAGATTTTTTTCTAGATTTTTTTTCTAGATTTTTTTTCTAGATTTTTTTTCTAGATTTTTTTCTAGATTTTTTTTCTAGATTTTTTTTCTAGATTTTTTTCTAGATTTTTTTTCTAGATTTTTTTTCTAGATTTTTTTTCTAGATTTTTTTCTAGATTTTTTTTCTAGATTTTTTTCTAGATTTTTTTTCTAGATTTTTTTTCTAGATTTTTTTTCTAGATTTTTTTCTAGATTTCTTTTCTAGATTTTTTTTCTAGATTTTTTTTCTAGATTTTTTTCTAGATTTTTTTTCTAGATTTTTTTTCTAGATTTTTTTCTAGATTTTTTTTCTAGATTTTTTTTCTAGATTTTTTTTCTAGATTTGTTTCTAGATTTTTTTTCTAGAATTTTTTTCTAGAAATTTTTTCTAGATTTTTTTCTAGATATTTTTCTAGATTTTTTTTCTAGATTTTTTTTTCTAGATTTTTTTTCTATAATTTTTTTCTAGATTTTTTTCTAGATTTTTTTTCTAGATTTTTTGTCCAGATTTTTTTTCTAGATATTTTTCAAGATTTTTTTTCTAGATTTTTTTTCTAGATTTTTTTCTAGATTTTTTTTCTAGATTTTTTTTCTAGATTTTTTTTCTAGATTTTTTTCTAGATTTTTTTTCTAGATTTTTTTCTAGATTTTTTTTCTAGATTTTTTTTCTAGATTTTTTTTCTAGATTTTTTTCTAGATTTCTTTTCTAGATTTTTTTTCTAGATTTTTTTTCTAGATTTTTTTCTAGATTTTTTTTCTAGATTTTTTTTCTAGATTTTTTTCTAGATTTTTTTTCTAGATTTTTTTTCTAGATTTTTTTTCTAGATTTGTTTCTAGATTTTTTTTCTAGAATTTTTTTCTAGAAATTTTTTCTAGATTTTTTTCTAGATATTTTTCTAGATTTTTTTTCTAGATTTTTTTTTCTAGATTTTTTTTCTATAATTTTTTTCTAGATTTTTTTCTAGATTTTTTTTCTAGATTTTTTGTCCAGATTTTTTTTCTAGATATTTTTCAAGATTTTTTTTCTAGATTTTTTTTCTAGATTTTTTTCTAGATTTTTTTTCTAGATTTTTTTTCTAGATTTTTTTTCTAGATTTTTTTCTAGATTTTTTTTCTAGATTTTTTTCTAGATTTTTTTTCTAGATTTTTTTTCTAGATTTTTTTTCTAGATTTTTTTTCTATAATTTTTTTCTAGATTTTTTTCTAGATTTTTTTTCTAGATTTTTTGTCTAGATTTTTTTTCTAGATATTTTTCTAGATTTTTTTTCTAGATTTTTTTTCTAGATTTTTTTCTAGATTTTTTTTCTAGATTTTTTTTCTAGATTTTCTTTCTAGATTTTTTTTCTAGATTTCTTTCTAGATTTTTTTCAATAATTTTTTTCTATAATTTTTTTCTAGATTTTTTTTCTAGATTTTTTTTCTAGATTTTTTTCTAGATTTTTTTTCTAGATTTTTTTTCTAGATTATTTTTCTAGATTTTTTTCTAGATTTTTTTCTAGATTTTTTTTCTAGATTTTTTTCTAGATTTTTTTTCTAGATTTTTTTTCTAGATTTTTTTCTAGATTTTTTTTCTAGATTTTTTTCTAGATTTTTTTTCTAGATTTTTTTTCTAGATTTTTTTTCTAGATTTCTTTCTAGATTTTTTTCAAGATTTTTTTTCTAGATTTTTTTCTAGATTTTTTTTCTAGATTTTTTTTCTAGATTTTTTTTCTAGATTTTTTTTCTAGATTTTTTTCTAGATTTTTTTCTAGATTTTTCTTCTAGATTTTTTTCTAGATTTTTTTTCTAGATTTTTTTTCTAGATTTTTTTTCTAGATTTGTTTCTAGATTTTTTTTCTAGATTTTTTTTCTAGATTTTTTTCTAGATTTTTTTCTAGATTTTTTTTCTAGATTTTTTTTCTAGATTTTTTTTCTAGATTTTTTTTCTAGATTTCTTTCTAGATTTTTTTCAATAATTTTTTTCAATAATTTTTTTCTAGAATTTTTTTCTAGAATTTTTTTCTAGATTTTTTTTCTAGAATTTCTTCTAGATTTTTTTTCTAGATTTTTTTTCTAGATTTTTTTTCTAGATTTTTTTTCTAGATTTTTTTTCTAGATTTTTTTTCTAGATTTTTTTCTAGATTTTTTTTCTAGATTTTTTTCTAGATTTTTTTTCTAGATTTTTTTTCTAGATTTTTTTTCTAGATTTTTTTCTAGATTTTTTTTCTAGATTATTTTTCTAGATTTTTTTCTAGAATTTTTTTCTAGAATTTTTTTCTAGATTTTTTTCTAGATTTTTTTCTAGATTTTTTTTCTAGATTTTTTTTCTAGATTTTTTTTCTAGATTTTTTTTCTAGATTTTTTTCTAGATTTTTTTTCTAGATTTTTTTTCTAGATTTTTTTTCTAGATTTTTTTCTAGATTTTTTTTCTAGATTTTTTTTCTAGATTTTTTTTCTAGATTTTTTTCTAGATTTTTTTTCTAGATTTTTTTTCTAGATTTTTTTCTAGATTTTTTTTCTAGATTTTTTTTCTAGATTTTTTTTCTAGATTTGTTTCTAGATTTTTTTTCTAGATTTTTTTTCTAGATTTTTTTTCTAGATTTTTTTCTAGATTTTTTTTCTAGATTATTTTTCTAGATTTTTTTCTAGAATTTTTTTCTAGAAATTTTTTCTAGATTTTTTTCTAGATTTTGTTCTAGATTTTTTTTCTAGATTTTTTTCTAGATTTTTTTTCTAGATTTTTTTTCTAGATTTTTTTTCTAGATTTCTTTCTAGATTTTTTTCAAGATTTTTTTTCTAGATTTTTTTCTAGATTTTTTTTCTAGATTTTTTTTCTAGATTTTTTTCTAGATTTTTTTTCTAGATTTTTTTTCTAGATTTTTTTTCTAGATTTTTTTCTAGATTTTTTTTCTAGATTTTTTTTCTAGATTTTTTTTCTAGATTTTTTTCTAGATTTTTTTTCTAGATTTTTTTTCTAGATTTTTTTCTAGATTTTTTTTCTAGATTTTTTTTCTAGATTTTTTTTCTAGATTTGTTTCTAGATTTTTTTTCTAGATTTTTTTTCTAGATTTTTTTTCTAGATTTTTTTCTAGATTTTTTTTCTAGATTATTTTTCTAGATTTTTTTCTAGAATTTTTTTCTAGAAATTTTTTCTAGATTTTTTTCTAGATTTTGTTCTAGATTTTTTTTCTAGATTTTTTTCTAGATTTTTTTTCTAGATTTTTTTTCTAGATTTTTTTTCTAGATTTCTTTCTAGATTTTTTTCAAGATTTTTTTTCTAGATTTTTTTCTAGATTTTTTTTCTAGATTTTTTTTCTAGATTTTTTTTCTAGATTTTTTTCTAGATTTTTTTTCTAGATTTTTTTTCTAGATTTTTTTTCTAGATTTTTTTCTAGATTTCTTTTCTAGATTTTTTTTCTAGATTTTTTTTCTAGATTTTTTTCTAGATTTTTTTTCTAGATTTTTTTTCTAGATTTTTTTCTAGATTTTTTTTCTAGATTTTTTTTCTAGATTTTTTTTCTAGATTTGTTTCTAGATTTTTTTTCTAGAATTTTTTTCTAGAAATTTTTTCTAGATTTTTTTCTAGATATTTTTCTAGATTTTTTTTCTAGATTTTTTTTTCTAGATTTTTTTTCTATAATTTTTTTCTAGATTTTTTTCTAGATTTTTTTTCTAGATTTTTTGTCCAGATTTTTTTTCTAGATATTTTTCAAGATTTTTTTTCTAGATTTTTTTTCTAGATTTTTTTCTAGATTTTTTTTCTAGATTTTTTTTCTAGATTTTTTTTCTAGATTTTTTTCTAGATTTTTTTTCTAGATTTTTTTCTAGATTTTTTTTCTAGATTTTTTTTCTAGATTTTTTTTCTAGATTTTTTTCTAGATTTCTTTTCTAGATTTTTTTTCTAGATTTTTTTTCTAGATTTTTTTCTAGATTTTTTTTCTAGATTTTTTTTCTAGATTTTTTTCTAGATTTTTTTTCTAGATTTTTTTTCTAGATTTTTTTTCTAGATTTGTTTCTAGATTTTTTTTCTAGAATTTTTTTCTAGAAATTTTTTCTAGATTTTTTTCTAGATATTTTTCTAGATTTTTTTTCTAGATTTTTTTTTCTAGATTTTTTTTCTATAATTTTTTTCTAGATTTTTTTCTAGATTTTTTTTCTAGATTTTTTGTCCAGATTTTTTTTCTAGATATTTTTCAAGATTTTTTTTCTAGATTTTTTTTCTAGATTTTTTTCTAGATTTTTTTTCTAGATTTTTTTTCTAGATTTTTTTTCTAGATTTTTTTCTAGATTTTTTTTCTAGATTTTTTTCTAGATTTTTTTTCTAGATTTTTTTTCTAGATTTTTTTTCTAGATTTTTTTTCTATAATTTTTTTCTAGATTTTTTTCTAGATTTTTTTTCTAGATTTTTTGTCTAGATTTTTTTTCTAGATATTTTTCTAGATTTTTTTTCTAGATTTTTTTTCTAGATTTTTTTCTAGATTTTTTTTCTAGATTTTTTTTCTAGATTTTCTTTCTAGATTTTTTTTCTAGATTTCTTTCTAGATTTTTTTCAATAATTTTTTTCTATAATTTTTTTCTAGATTTTTTTTCTAGATTTTTTTTCTAGATTTTTTTCTAGATTTTTTTTCTAGATTTTTTTTCTAGATTATTTTTCTAGATTTTTTTCTAGATTTTTTTCTAGATTTTTTTTCTAGATTTTTTTCTAGATTTTTTTTCTAGATTTTTTTTCTAGATTTTTTTCTAGATTTTTTTTCTAGATTTTTTTCTAGATTTTTTTTCTAGATTTTTTTTCTAGATTTTTTTTCTAGATTTCTTTCTAGATTTTTTTCAAGATTTTTTTTCTAGATTTTTTTCTAGATTTTTTTTCTAGATTTTTTTTCTAGATTTTTTTTCTAGATTTTTTTTCTAGATTTTTTTCTAGATTTTTTTCTAGATTTTTCTTCTAGATTTTTTTCTAGATTTTTTTTCTAGATTTTTTTTCTAGATTTTTTTTCTAGATTTGTTTCTAGATTTTTTTTCTAGATTTTTTTTCTAGATTTTTTTCTAGATTTTTTTCTAGATTTTTTTTCTAGATTTTTTTTCTAGATTTTTTTTCTAGATTTTTTTTCTAGATTTCTTTCTAGATTTTTTTCAATAATTTTTTTCAATAATTTTTTTCTAGAATTTTTTTCTAGAATTTTTTTCTAGATTTTTTTTCTAGAATTTCTTCTAGATTTTTTTTCTAGATTTTTTTTCTAGATTTTTTTTCTAGATTTTTTTTCTAGATTTTTTTTCTAGATTTTTTTTCTAGATTTTTTTCTAGATTTTTTTTCTAGATTTTTTTCTAGATTTTTTTTCTAGATTTTTTTTCTAGATTTTTTTTCTAGATTTTTTTCTAGATTTTTTTTCTAGATTATTTTTCTAGATTTTTTTCTAGAATTTTTTTCTAGAATTTTTTTCTAGATTTTTTTCTAGATTTTTTTCTAGATTTTTTTTCTAGATTTTTTTTCTAGATTTTTTTTCTAGATTTTTTTTCTAGATTTTTTTCTAGATTTTTTTTCTAGATTTTTTTTCTAGATTTTTTTTCTAGATTTTTTTCTAGATTTTTTTTCTAGATTTTTTTTCTAGATTTTTTTTCTAGATTTTTTTCTAGATTTTTTTTCTAGATTTTTTTTCTAGATTTTTTTCTAGATTTTTTTTCTAGATTTTTTTTCTAGATTTTTTTTCTAGATTTGTTTCTAGATTTTTTTTCTAGATTTTTTTTCTAGATTTTTTTTCTAGATTTTTTTCTAGATTTTTTTTCTAGATTATTTTTCTAGATTTTTTTCTAGAATTTTTTTCTAGAAATTTTTTCTAGATTTTTTTCTAGATTTTGTTCTAGATTTTTTTTCTAGATTTTTTTCTAGATTTTTTTTCTAGATTTTTTTTCTAGATTTTTTTTCTAGATTTCTTTCTAGATTTTTTTCAAGATTTTTTTTCTAGATTTTTTTCTAGATTTTTTTTCTAGATTTTTTTTCTAGATTTTTTTCTAGATTTTTTTTCTAGATTTTTTTTCTAGATTTTTTTTCTAGATTTTTTTCTAGATTTTTTTTCTAGATTTTTTTTCTAGATTTTTTTTCTAGATTTTTTTCTAGATTTTTTTTCTAGATTTTTTTTCTAGATTTTTTTCTAGATTTTTTTTCTAGATTTTTTTTCTAGATTTTTTTTCTAGATTTGTTTCTAGATTTTTTTTCTAGATTTTTTTTCTAGATTTTTTTTCTAGATTTTTTTCTAGATTTTTTTTCTAGATTATTTTTCTAGATTTTTTTCTAGAATTTTTTTCTAGAAATTTTTTCTAGATTTTTTTCTAGATTTTGTTCTAGATTTTTTTTCTAGATTTTTTTCTAGATTTTTTTTCTAGATTTTTTTTCTAGATTTTTTTTCTAGATTTCTTTCTAGATTTTTTTCAAGATTTTTTTTCTAGATTTTTTTCTAGATTTTTTTTCTAGATTTTTTTTCTAGATTTTTTTTCTAGATTTTTTTTCTAGATTTTTTTCTAGATTTTTTTCTAGATTTTTCTTCTAGATTTTTTTCTAGAATTTTTTCTAGATTTTTTTTCTAGATTTTTTTTCTAGATTTTTTTTCTAGATTTTTTTTCTAGATTTCTTTCTAGATTTTTTTCAATAATTTTTTTCAATAATTTTTTTCTAGAATTTTTTTCTAGAATTTTTTTCTAGATTTTTTTTCTAGAATTTCTTCTAGATTTTTTTTCTAGATTTTTTTTCTAGATTTTTTTTCTAGATTTTTTTTCTAGATTTTTTTTCTAGATTTTTTTTCTAGATTTTTTTCTAGATTTTTTTTCTAGATTTTTTTCTAGATTTTTTTTCTAGATTTTTTTTCTAGATTTTTTTTCTAGATTTTTTTCTAGATTTTTTTTCTAGATTATTTTTCTAGATTTTTTTCTAGAATTTTTTTCTAGAATTTTTTTCTAGATTTTTTTCTAGATTTTTTTCTAGATTTTTTTTCTAGATTTTTTTTCTAGATTTTTTTTCTAGATTTTTTTTCTAGATTTTTTTCTAGATTTTTTTTCTAGATTTTTTTTCTAGATTTTTTTCTAGATTTTTTTTCTAGATTTTTTTTCTAGATTTTTTTTCTAGATTTTTTTCTAGATTTTTTTTCTAGATTTTTTTTCTAGATTTTTTTCTAGATTTTTTTTCTAGATTTTTTTTCTAGATTTTTTTTCTAGATTTGTTTCTAGATTTTTTTTCTAGATTTTTTTTCTAGATTTTTTTTCTAGATTTTTTTCTAGATTTTTTTTCTAGATTATTTTTCTAGATTTTTTTCTAGAATTTTTTTCTAGAAATTTTTTCTAGATTTTTTTCTAGATTTTGTTCTAGATTTTTTTTCTAGATTTTTTTTCTAGATTTTTTTTCTATAATTTTTTTCTAGATTTTTTTCTAGATTTTTTTTCTAGATTTTTTGTCTAGATTTTTTTTCTAGATATTTTTCTAGATTTTTTTTCTAGATTTTTTTTCTAGATTTTTTTTCTAGATTATTTTTCTAGATTTTTTTCTAGATTTTTTTCTAGATTTTTTTTCTAGATTTTTTTCTAGATTTTTTTTCTAGATTTTTTTTCTAGATTTTTTTCTAGATTTTTTTTCTAGATTTTTTTCTAGATTTTTTTTCTAGATTTTTTTTCTAGATTTTTTTTCTAGATTTCTTTCTAGATTTTTTTCAAGATTTTTTTTCTAGATTTTTTTCTAGATTTTTTTTCTAGATTTTTTTTCTAGATTTTTTTTCTAGATTTTTTTTCTAGATTTTTTTCTAGATTTTTTTCTAGATTTTTCTTCTAGATTTTTTTCTAGAATTTTTTCTAGATTTTTTTTCTAGATTTTTTTTCTAGATTTTTTTTCTAGATTTTTTTTCTAGATTTCTTTCTAGATTTTTTTCAATAATTTTTTTCAATAATTTTTTTCTAGATTTTTTTCTAGATTTTTTTTCTAGATTTTTTTCTAGATTTTTTTTCTAGATTTTTTTCTAGATTTTTTTCTAGATTTTTTTTCTAGATTTTTTTTCTAGATTTTTTTTCTAGATTTTTTTTCTAGATTTTTTTTCTAGATTTTTTTCTAGTTTTTTTTTCTAGATTTTTTTCTAGATTTTTTTTCTAGATTTTTTTTCTAGATTTTTTTTCTCTAGATTTTTTTCTAGATTTTTTTTCTAGATTTTTTTCTAGATTTTTTTTCTAGATTTTTTTCTAGATTTTTTTCTAGATTTTTTTCTAGATTTTTTTTCTAGATTTTTTTCTAGATTTTTTTTCTAGATTATTTTTCTAGATTTTTTTCTAGAATTTTTTTCTAGAAATTTTTTCTAGATTTTTTTCTAGATTTTGTTCTAGATTTTTTTTCTAGATTTTTTTTCTAGATTTTTTTTCTATAATTTTTTTCTAGATTTTTTTCTAGATTTTTTTTCTAGATTTTTTGTCTAGATTTTTTTTCTAGATATTTTTCTAGATTTTTTTTCTAGATTTTTTTTCTAGATTTTTTTTCTAGATTATTTTTCTAGATTTTTTTCTAGATTTTTTTCTAGATTTTTTTTCTAGATTTTTTTCTAGATTTTTTTTCTAGATTTTTTTTCTAGATTTTTTTCTAGATTTTTTTTCTAGATTTTTTTCTAGATTTTTTTTCTAGATTTTTTTTCTAGATTTTTTTTCTAGATTTCTTTCTAGATTTTTTTCAAGATTTTTTTTCTAGATTTTTTTCTAGATTTTTTTTCTAGATTTTTTTTCTAGATTTTTTTTCTAGATTTTTTTTCTAGATTTTTTTCTAGATTTTTTTCTAGATTTTTCTTCTAGATTTTTTTCTAGAATTTTTTCTAGATTTTTTTTCTAGATTTTTTTTCTAGATTTTTTTTCTAGATTTTTTTTCTAGATTTCTTTCTAGATTTTTTTCAATAATTTTTTTCAATAATTTTTTTCTAGATTTTTTTCTAGATTTTTTTTCTAGATTTTTTTCTAGATTTTTTTTCTAGATTTTTTTCTAGATTTTTTTCTAGATTTTTTTTCTAGATTTTTTTTCTAGATTTTTTTTCTAGATTTTTTTTCTAGATTTTTTTTCTAGATTTTTTTCTAGTTTTTTTTTCTAGATTTTTTTCTAGATTTTTTTTCTAGATTTTTTTTCTAGATTTTTTTTCTCTAGATTTTTTTCTAGATTTTTTTTCTAGATTTTTTTCTAGATTTTTTTTCTAGATTTTTTTTCTAGATTTTTTTCTAGATTTTTTTCTAGATTTTTTTCTAGATTTTTTTTCTAGATTTTTTTCTAGATTTTTTTTCTAGATTTTTTTCTAGATTTTTTTTCTAGATTTTTTTCTAGATTTTTTTTCTAGATTTTTTTTCTAGATTTTTTTCTAGATTTTTTTCTAGATTTTTTTCTAGATTTTTTTTCTAGATTTTTTTCTAGATTTTTTTTCTAGATTTTTTTCTAGATTTTTTTTCTAGATTTTTTTTCTAGATTTTTTCTCTAGATTTTTTTCTAGATTTTTTTTCTAGATTTTTTTCTAGATTTTTTTTCTAGATTTTTTCTCTAGATTTTTTTCTAGATTTTTTTTCTAGATTTTTTTCTAGATTTTTTTTCTAGATTTTTTTCCTAGATTTTTTCTCTAGATTTTTTTCTAGATTTTTTTTCTAGATTTTTTTCTAGATTTTTTTTCTAGATTTTTTTTCTAGATTTTTTTTCTAGATTTTTTTCTAGATTTTTTTTCTAGATTTTTTTCTAGATTTTTTTCTAGATTTTTTTTCTAGATTTTTTTTCTAGATTTTTTTTCTAGATTTTTTTTCTAGAATTTTTTTCTAGATTTTTTTCTAGATTTTTTTTCTAGATTTTTTTCTAGATTTTTTTTCTAGATTTTTTTTCTAGATTTTTTTTCTCTAGATTTTTTTCTAGATTTTTTTTCTAGATTTTTTTCTAGATTTTTTTTCTAGATTTTTTTTCTAGATTTTTTTCTAGATTTTTTTCTAGATTTTTTTCTAGATTTTTTTTCTAGATTTTTTTCTAGATTTTTTTTCTAGATTTTTTTCTAGATTTTTTTTCTAGATTTTTTTTCTAGATTTTTTCTCTAGATTTTTTTCTAGATTTTTTTTCTAGATTTTTTTCTAGATTTTTTTTCTAGATTTTTTCTCTAGATTTTTTTCTAGATTTTTTTTCTAGATTTTTTTCTAGATTTTTTTTCTAGATTTTTTTCCTAGATTTTTTCTCTAGATTTTTTTCTAGATTTTTTTTCTAGATTTTTTTCTAGATTTTTTTTCTAGATTTTTTTTCTAGAATTTTTTTCTAGATTTTTTTTCTAGATTTTTTTCTAGATTTTTTTTCTAGATTTTTTTTCTAGATTTTTTTCTAGATTTTTTTTCTAGATTTTTTTTCTAGATTTTTTTTCTAGAATTTTTTTCTAGATTTTTTTCTAGATTTTTTTTCTATAATTTTTTTCTAGATTTTTTTTCTAGATTTTTTTTCTAGATTTTTTTTCTAGATTTTTTTCTAGATTTTTTTTCTAGATTTTTTTTCTAGATTTTTTTTCTAGATTTTTTTTCTAGATTTTTTTTCTAGATTTTTTTCTAGATTTTTTTTCTAGATTTTTTTTCTAGATTTTTTTTCTAGATTTTTTTCTAGATTTTTTTTCTAGAATTTTTTTCTAGATTTTTTTTCTAGATTTTTTTTCTCGATTTTTTTTCTAGATTTTTTTCTAGATTTTTTTTCTAGATTTTTTTTCTAGATTTTTTTCTAGATTTTTTTTCTATAATTTTTTTCTAGATTTTTTTTCTAGATTTTTTTCTAGATTTTTTTTCTAGATTTTTTTCTAGATTTTTTTTCTAGATTTTTTTTCTAAATTTTTTTCTAGATTTTTTTTCTATAATTTTTTCCTAGATTTTTTTTCTAGATTTTTTTTCTAGATTTTTTTTCTAGATTTTTTTCTAGATTTTTTTTCTAGATTTTTTTCTAGATTTTTTTTCTAGATTTTTTCTAGATTTTTTTTCTAGATTTTTTTCTAGATTTTTTTTCTATAATTTTTTTCTAGATTTTTTTTCTAGATTTTTTCTCTAGATTTTTTTCTAGATTTTTTTTCTAAATTTTTTTTCTATAATTTTTTTCTAGATTTTTTTTCTAGATTTTTTTTCTAGATTTTTTTCTAGATTTTTTTTCTAGATTTTTTTTCTAGATTTTTTTTCTAGATTTTTTTCTAGATTTTTTTTCTAGATTTTTTTTCTAGATTTTTTTCTAGATTTTTTTTCTAGATTTTTTTTCTAGATTTTTTTCTAGATTTGTTTCTAGATTTTTTTTCTAGATTTTTTTTCTAGATTTTTTTTCTAGATTTTTTTCTAGATTTTTTTTCTAGATTATTTTTCTAGATTTTTTTCTAGAATTTTTTTCTAGAAATTTTTTCTAGATTTTTTTCTAGATTTTGTTCTAGATTTTTTTTCTAGATTTTTTTTCTAGATTTTTTTTCTATAATTTTTTTCTAGATTTTTTTCTAGATTTTTTTTCTAGATTTTTTGTCTAGATTTTTTTTCTAGATATTTTTCTAGATTTTTTTTCTAGATTTTTTTTCTAGATTTTTTTTCTAGATTATTTTTCTAGATTTTTTTCTAGATTTTTTTCTAGATTTTTTTTCTAGATTTTTTTCTAGATTTTTTTTCTAGATTTTTTTTCTAGATTTTTTTCTAGATTTTTTTTCTAGATTTTTTTCTAGATTTTTTTTCTAGATTTTTTTTCTAGATTTTTTTTCTAGATTTCTTTCTAGATTTTTTTCAAGATTTTTTTTCTAGATTTTTTTCTAGATTTTTTTTCTAGATTTTTTTTCTAGATTTTTTTTCTAGATTTTTTTTCTAGATTTTTTTCTAGATTTTTTTCTAGATTTTTCTTCTAGATTTTTTTCTAGAATTTTTTCTAGATTTTTTTTCTAGATTTTTTTTCTAGATTTTTTTCTAGATTTTTTTTCTAGATTTTTTTTCTAGATTTTTTTTCTCTAGATTTTTTTCTAGATTTTTTTTCTAGATTTTTTTCTAGATTTTTTTTCTAGATTTTTTTTCTAGATTTTTTTCTAGATTTTTTTCTAGATTTTTTTCTAGATTTTTTTTCTAGATTTTTTTCTAGATTTTTTTTCTAGATTTTTTTCTAGATTTTTTTTCTAGATTTTTTTTCTAGATTTTTTCTCTAGATTTTTTTCTAGATTTTTTTTCTAGATTTTTTTCTAGATTTTTTTTCTAGATTTTTTCTCTAGATTTTTTTCTAGATTTTTTTTCTAGATTTTTTTCTAGATTTTTTTTCTAGATTTTTTTCCTAGATTTTTTCTCTAGATTTTTTTCTAGATTTTTTTTCTAGATTTTTTTCTAGATTTTTTTTCTAGATTTTTTTTCTAGAATTTTTTTCTAGATTTTTTTTCTAGATTTTTTTCTAGATTTTTTTTCTAGATTTTTTTTCTAGATTTTTTTCTAGATTTTTTTTCTAGATTTTTTTTCTAGATTTTTTTTCTAGAATTTTTTTCTAGATTTTTTTCTAGATTTTTTTTCTATAATTTTTTTCTAGATTTTTTTTCTAGATTTTTTTTCTAGATTTTTTTTCTAGATTTTTTTCTAGATTTTTTTTCTAGATTTTTTTTCTAGATTTTTTTTCTAGATTTTTTTTCTAGATTTTTTTTCTAGATTTTTTTCTAGATTTTTTTTCTAGATTTTTTTTCTAGATTTTTTTTCTAGATTTTTTTCTAGATTTTTTTTCTAGAATTTTTTTCTAGATTTTTTTTCTAGATTTTTTTTCTCGATTTTTTTTCTAGATTTTTTTCTAGATTTTTTTTCTAGATTTTTTTTCTAGATTTTTTTCTAGATTTTTTTTCTATAATTTTTTTCTAGATTTTTTTTCTAGATTTTTTTCTAGATTTTTTTTCTAGATTTTTTTCTAGATTTTTTTTCTAGATTTTTTTTCTAAATTTTTTTCTAGATTTTTTTTCTATAATTTTTTCCTAGATTTTTTTTCTAGATTTTTTTTCTAGATTTTTTTTCTAGATTTTTTTCTAGATTTTTTTTCTAGATTTTTTTCTAGATTTTTTTTCTAGATTTTTTCTAGATTTTTTTTCTAGATTTTTTTCTAGATTTTTTTTCTATAATTTTTTTCTAGATTTTTTTTCTAGATTTTTTCTCTAGATTTTTTTCTAGATTTTTTTTCTAAATTTTTTTTCTATAATTTTTTTCTAGATTTTTTTTCTAGATTTTTTTTCTAGATTTTTTTCTAGATTTTTTTTCTAGATTTTTTTTCTAGATTTTTTTTCTAGATTTTTTTCTAGATTTTTTTTCTAGATTTTTTTTCTAGATTTTTTTCTAGATTTTTTTTCTAGATTTTTTTTCTAGATTTTTTTCTAGATTTGTTTCTAGATTTTTTTTCTAGATTTTTTTTCTAGATTTTTTTTCTAGATTTTTTTCTAGATTTTTTTTCTAGATTATTTTTCTAGATTTTTTTCTAGAATTTTTTTCTAGAAATTTTTTCTAGATTTTTTTCTAGATTTTGTTCTAGATTTTTTTTCTAGATTTTTTTTCTAGATTTTTTTTCTATAATTTTTTTCTAGATTTTTTTCTAGATTTTTTTTCTAGATTTTTTGTCTAGATTTTTTTTCTAGATATTTTTCTAGATTTTTTTTCTAGATTTTTTTTCTAGATTTTTTTTCTAGATTATTTTTCTAGATTTTTTTCTAGATTTTTTTCTAGATTTTTTTTCTAGATTTTTTTCTAGATTTTTTTTCTAGATTTTTTTTCTAGATTTTTTTCTAGATTTTTTTTCTAGATTTTTTTCTAGATTTTTTTTCTAGATTTTTTTTCTAGATTTTTTTTCTAGATTTCTTTCTAGATTTTTTTCAAGATTTTTTTTCTAGATTTTTTTCTAGATTTTTTTTCTAGATTTTTTTTCTAGATTTTTTTTCTAGATTTTTTTTCTAGATTTTTTTCTAGATTTTTTTCTAGATTTTTCTTCTAGATTTTTTTCTAGAATTTTTTCTAGATTTTTTTTCTAGATTTTTTTTCTAGATTTTTTTTCTAGATTTTTTTTCTAGATTTCTTTCTAGATTTTTTTCAATAATTTTTTTCAATAATTTTTTTCTAGATTTTTTTCTAGATTTTTTTTCTAGATTTTTTTCTAGATTTTTTTTCTAGATTTTTTTCTAGATTTTTTTCTAGATTTTTTTTCTAGATTTTTTTTCTAGATTTTTTTTCTAGATTTTTTTTCTAGATTTTTTTTCTAGATTTTTTTCTAGATTTTTTTTCTAGATTTTTTTCTAGATTTTTTTTCTAGATTTTTTTTCTAGATTTTTTTTCTCTAGATTTTTTTCTAGATTTTTTTTCTAGATTTTTTTCTAGATTTTTTTTCTAGATTTTTTTTCTAGATTTTTTTCTAGATTTTTTTCTAGATTTTTTTCTAGATTTTTTTTCTAGATTTTTTTCTAGATTTTTTTTCTAGATTTTTTTCTAGATTTTTTTTCTAGATTTTTTTTCTAGATTTTTTCTCTAGATTTTTTTCTAGATTTTTTTTCTAGATTTTTTTCTAGATTTTTTTTCTAGATTTTTTCTCTAGATTTTTTTCTAGATTTTTCTTCTAGATTTTTTTCTAGAATTTTTTCTAGATTTTTTTTCTAGATTTTTTTTCTAGATTTTTTTTCTAGATTTTTTTTCTAGATTTCTTTCTAGATTTTTTTCAATAATTTTTTTCAATAATTTTTTTCTAGATTTTTTTCTAGATTTTTTTTCTAGATTTTTTTCTAGATTTTTTTTCTAGATTTTTTTCTAGATTTTTTTCTAGATTTTTTTTCTAGATTTTTTTTCTAGATTTTTTTTCTAGATTTTTTTTCTAGATTTTTTTTCTAGATTTTTTTCTAGTTTTTTTTTCTAGATTTTTTTCTAGATTTTTTTTCTAGATTTTTTTTCTAGATTTTTTTTCTCTAGATTTTTTTCTAGATTTTTTTTCTAGATTTTTTTCTAGATTTTTTTTCTAGATTTTTTTTCTAGATTTTTTTCTAGATTTTTTTCTAGATTTTTTTCTAGATTTTTTTTCTAGATTTTTTTCTAGATTTTTTTTCTAGATTTTTTTCTAGATTTTTTTTCTAGATTTTTTTCTAGATTTTTTTTCTAGATTTTTTTTCTAGATTTTTTTCTAGATTTTTTTCTAGATTTTTTTCTAGATTTTTTTTCTAGATTTTTTTCTAGATTTTTTTTCTAGATTTTTTTCTAGATTTTTTTTCTAGATTTTTTTTCTAGATTTTTTCTCTAGATTTTTTTCTAGATTTTTTTTCTAGATTTTTTTCTAGATTTTTTTTCTAGATTTTTTCTCTAGATTTTTTTCTAGATTTTTTTTCTAGATTTTTTTCTAGATTTTTTTTCTAGATTTTTTTCCTAGATTTTTTCTCTAGATTTTTTTCTAGATTTTTTTTCTAGATTTTTTTCTAGATTTTTTTTCTAGATTTTTTTCCTAGATTTTTTCTCTAGATTTTTTTCTAGATTTTTTTTCTAGATTTTTTTCTAGATTTTTTTTCTAGATTTTTTTTCTAGAATTTTTTTCTAGATTTTTTTTCTAGATTTTTTTCTAGATTTTTTTTCTAGATTTTTTTTCTAGATTTTTTTCTAGATTTTTTTTCTAGATTTTTTTTCTAGATTTTTTTTCTAGAATTTTTTTCTAGATTTTTTTCTAGATTTTTTTTCTATAATTTTTTTCTAGATTTTTTTTCTAGATTTTTTTTCTAGATTTTTTTTCTAGATTTTTTTCTAGATTTTTTTTCTAGATTTTTTTTCTAGATTTTTTTTCTAGATTTTTTTTCTAGATTTTTTTTCTAGATTTTTTTCTAGATTTTTTTTCTAGATTTTTTTTCTAGATTTTTTTTCTAGATTTTTTTCTAGATTTTTTTTCTAGAATTTTTTTCTAGATTTTTTTTCTAGATTTTTTTTCTCGATTTTTTTTCTAGATTTTTTTCTAGATTTTTTTTCTAGATTTTTTTTCTAGATTTTTTTCTAGATTTTTTTTCTATAATTTTTTTCTAGATTTTTTTTCTAGATTTTTTTCTAGATTTTTTTTCTAGATTTTTTTCTAGATTTTTTTTCTAGATTTTTTTTCTAAATTTTTTTCTAGATTTTTTTTCTATAATTTTTTCCTAGATTTTTTTTCTATATTTTTTTTCTAGATTTTTTTTCTAGATTTTTTTCTAGATTTTTTTTCTAGATTTTTTTCTAGATTTTTTTTCTAGATTTTTTCTAGATTTTTTTTCTAGATTTTTTTCTAGATTTTTTTTCTATAATTTTTTTCTAGATTTTTTTTCTAGATTTTTTCTCTAGATTTTTTTCTAGATTTTTTTTCTAAATTTTTTTTCTATAATTTTTTTCTAGATTTTTTTTCTAGATTTTTTTTCTAGATTTTTTTCTAGATTTTTTTTCTAGATTTTTTTTCTAGATTTTTTTTCTAGATTTTTTTCTAGATTTTTTTTCTAGATTTTTTTTCTAGATTTTTTTTCTAGATTTTTTTCTAGATTTGTTTCTAGATTTTTTTTCTAGATTTTTTTTCTAGATTTTTTTTCTAGATTTTTTTCTAGATTTTTTTTCTAGATTATTTTTCTAGATTTTTTTCTAGAATTTTTTTCTAGAAATTTTTTCTAGATTTTTTTCTAGATTTTGTTCTAGATTTTTTTTCTAGATTTTTTTTCTAGATTTTTTTTCTATAATTTTTTTCTAGATTTTTTTCTAGATTTTTTTTCTAGATTTTTTGTCTAGATTTTTTTTCTAGATATTTTTCTAGATTTTTTTTCTAGATTTTTTTTCTAGATTTTTTTTCTAGATTATTTTTCTAGATTTTTTTCTAGATTTTTTTCTAGATTTTTTTTCTAGATTTTTTTCTAGATTTTTTTTCTAGATTTTTTTTCTAGATTTTTTTCTAGATTTTTTTTCTAGATTTTTTTCTAGATTTTTTTTCTAGATTTTTTTTCTAGATTTTTTTTCTAGATTTCTTTCTAGATTTTTTTCAAGATTTTTTTTCTAGATTTTTTTCTAGATTTTTTTTCTAGATTTTTTTTCTAGATTTTTTTTCTAGATTTTTTTTCTAGATTTTTTTCTAGATTTTTTTCTAGATTTTTCTTCTAGATTTTTTTCTAGAATTTTTTCTAGATTTTTTTTCTAGATTTTTTTTCTAGATTTTTTTTCTAGATTTTTTTTCTAGATTTCTTTCTAGATTTTTTTCAATAATTTTTTTCAATAATTTTTTTCTAGATTTTTTTCTAGATTTTTTTTCTAGATTTTTTTCTAGATTTTTTTTCTAGATTTTTTTCTAGATTTTTTTCTAGATTTTTTTTCTAGATTTTTTTTCTAGATTTTTTTTCTAGATTTTTTTTCTAGATTTTTTTTCTAGATTTTTTTCTAGATTTTTTTTCTAGATTTTTTTCTAGATTTTTTTTCTAGATTTTTTTTCTAGATTTTTTTTCTCTAGATTTTTTTCTAGATTTTTTTTCTAGATTTTTTTCTAGATTTTTTTTCTAGATTTTTTTTCTAGATTTTTTTCTAGATTTTTTTCTAGATTTTTTTCTAGATTTTTTTTCTAGATTTTTTTCTAGATTTTTTTTCTAGATTTTTTTCTAGATTTTTTTTCTAGATTTTTTTTCTAGATTTTTTCTCTAGATTTTTTTCTAGATTTTTTTTCTAGATTTTTTTCTAGATTTTTTTTCTAGATTTTTTCTCTAGATTTTTTTCTAGATTTTTTTTCTAGATTTTTTTCTAGATTTTTTTTCTAGATTTTTTTCCTAGATTTTTTCTCTAGATTTTTTTCTAGATTTTTTTTCTAGATTTTTTTCTAGATTTTTTTTCTAGATTTTTTTTCTAGATTTTTTTTCTAGATTTTTTTCTAGATTTTTTTTCTAGATTTTTTTCTAGATTTTTTTCTAGATTTTTTTTCTAGATTTTTTTTCTAGATTTTTTTTCTAGATTTTTTTTCTAGAATTTTTTTCTAGATTTTTTTCTAGATTTTTTTTCTAGATTTTTTTCTAGATTTTTTTTCTAGATTTTTTTTCTAGATTTTTTTTCTCTAGATTTTTTTCTAGATTTTTTTTCTAGATTTTTTTCTAGATTTTTTTTCTAGATTTTTTTTCTAGATTTTTTTCTAGATTTTTTTCTAGATTTTTTTCTAGATTTTTTTTCTAGATTTTTTTCTAGATTTTTTTTCTAGATTTTTTTCTAGATTTTTTTTCTAGATTTTTTTTCTAGATTTTTTCTCTAGATTTTTTTCTAGATTTTTTTTCTAGATTTTTTTCTAGATTTTTTTTCTAGATTTTTTTTCTAGAATTTTTTTCTAGATTTTTTTTCTAGATTTTTTTTCTAGATTTTTTTCTAGATTTTTTTCTAGATTTTTTTCTAGATTTTTTTTCTAGATTTTTTTCTAGATTTTTTTTCTAGATTTTTTTTCTAGATTTTTTTCTAGATTTTTTTTCTAGATTTTTTTCTAGATTTTTTTCTAGATTTTTTTCTAGATTTTTTTTCTAGATTTTTTTTCTAGATTTTTTTCTAGATTTTTTTTCTAGATTTTTTTTCTAGATTTTTTTTCTAGATTTTTTTTCTAGATTTTTTTCTAGATTTTTTTTCTAGATTTTTTTCTAGATTTTTTTTCTAGAATTTTTTTCTAGATTTTTTTTCTAGATTTTTTTTCTCGATTTTTTTTCTAGATTTTTTTCTAGATTTTTTTTCTAGATTTTTTTTCTAGATTTTTTTCTAGATTTTTTTTCTATAATTTTTTTCTAGATTTTTTTCTAGATTTTTTTTCTAGATTTTTTTTCTAGATTTTTTTCTAGATTTGTTTCTAGATTTTTTTTCTAGATTTTTTTTCTAGATTTTTTTTCTAGATTTTTTTCTAGATTTTTTTTCTAGATTATTTTTCTAGATTTTTTTCTAGAATTTTTTTCTAGAAATTTTTTCTAGATTTTTTTCTAGATTTTGTTCTAGATTTTTTTTCTAGATTTTTTTTCTAGATTTTTTTTCTATAATTTTTTTCTAGATTTTTTTCTAGATTTTTTTTCTAGATTTTTTGTCTAGATTTTTTTTCTAGATATTTTTCTAGATTTTTTTTCTAGATTTTTTTTCTAGATTTTTTTTCTAGATTATTTTTCTAGATTTTTTTCTAGATTTTTTTCTAGATTTTTTTTCTAGATTTTTTTCTAGATTTTTTTTCTAGATTTTTTTTCTAGATTTTTTTCTAGATTTTTTTTCTAGATTTTTTTCTAGATTTTTTTTCTAGATTTTTTTTCTAGATTTTTTTTCTAGATTTCTTTCTAGATTTTTTTCAAGATTTTTTTTCTAGATTTTTTTCTAGATTTTTTTTCTAGATTTTTTTTCTAGATTTTTTTTCTAGATTTTTTTTCTAGATTTTTTTCTAGATTTTTTTCTAGATTTTTCTTCTAGATTTTTTTCTAGAATTTTTTCTAGATTTTTTTTCTAGATTTTTTTTCTAGATTTTTTTTCTAGATTTTTTTTCTAGATTTCTTTCTAGATTTTTTTCAATAATTTTTTTCAATAATTTTTTTCTAGATTTTTTTCTAGATTTTTTTTCTAGATTTTTTTCTAGATTTTTTTTCTAGATTTTTTTCTAGATTTTTTTCTAGATTTTTTTTCTAGATTTTTTTTCTAGATTTTTTTTCTAGATTTTTTTTCTAGATTTTTTTTCTAGATTTTTTTCTAGATTTTTTTTCTAGATTTTTTTCTAGATTTTTTTTCTAGATTTTTTTTCTAGATTTTTTTTCTCTAGATTTTTTTCTAGATTTTTTTTCTAGATTTTTTTCTAGATTTTTTTTCTAGATTTTTTTTCTAGATTTTTTTCTAGATTTTTTTCTAGATTTTTTTCTAGATTTTTTTTCTAGATTTTTTTCTAGATTTTTTTTCTAGATTTTTTTCTAGATTTTTTTTCTAGATTTTTTTTCTAGATTTTTTCTCTAGATTTTTTTCTAGATTTTTTTTCTAGATTTTTTTCTAGATTTTTTTTCTAGATTTTTTCTCTAGATTTTTTTCTAGATTTTTTTTCTAGATTTTTTTCTAGATTTTTTTTCTAGATTTTTTTCCTAGATTTTTTCTCTAGATTTTTTTCTAGATTTTTTTTCTAGATTTTTTTTCTAGATTTTTTTTCTAGATTTTTTTCTAGATTTTTTTTCTAGATTTTTTTTCTAGATTTTTTTCTAGATTTGTTTCTAGATTTTTTTTCTAGATTTTTTTTCTAGATTTTTTTTCTAGATTTTTTTCTAGATTTTTTTTCTAGATTATTTTTCTAGATTTTTTTCTAGAATTTTTTTCTAGAAATTTTTTCTAGATTTTTTTCTAGATTTTGTTCTAGATTTTTTTTCTAGATTTTTTTTCTAGATTTTTTTTCTATAATTTTTTTCTAGATTTTTTTCTAGATTTTTTTTCTAGATTTTTTGTCTAGATTTTTTTTCTAGATATTTTTCTAGATTTTTTTTCTAGATTTTTTTTCTAGATTTTTTTTCTAGATTATTTTTCTAGATTTTTTTCTAGATTTTTTTCTAGATTTTTTTTCTAGATTTTTTTCTAGATTTTTTTTCTAGATTTTTTTTCTAGATTTTTTTCTAGATTTTTTTTCTAGATTTTTTTCTAGATTTTTTTTCTAGATTTTTTTTCTAGATTTTTTTTCTAGATTTCTTTCTAGATTTTTTTCAAGATTTTTTTTCTAGATTTTTTTCTAGATTTTTTTTCTAGATTTTTTTTCTAGATTTTTTTTCTAGATTTTTTTTCTAGATTTTTTTCTAGATTTTTTTCTAGATTTTTCTTCTAGATTTTTTTCTAGAATTTTTTCTAGATTTTTTTTCTAGATTTTTTTTCTAGATTTTTTTTCTAGATTTTTTTTCTAGATTTCTTTCTAGATTTTTTTCAATAATTTTTTTCAATAATTTTTTTCTAGATTTTTTTCTAGATTTTTTTTCTAGATTTTTTTCTAGATTTTTTTTCTAGATTTTTTTCTAGATTTTTTTCTAGATTTTTTTTCTAGATTTTTTTTCTAGATTTTTTTTCTAGATTTTTTTTCTAGATTTTTTTTCTAGATTTTTTTCTAGATTTTTTTTCTAGATTTTTTTCTAGATTTTTTTTCTAGATTTTTTTTCTAGATTTTTTTTCTCTAGATTTTTTTCTAGATTTTTTTTCTAGATTTTTTTCTAGATTTTTTTTCTAGATTTTTTTTCTAGATTTTTTTCTAGATTTTTTTCTAGATTTTTTTCTAGATTTTTTTTCTAGATTTTTTTCTAGATTTTTTTTCTAGATTTTTTTCTAGATTTTTTTTCTAGATTTTTTTTCTAGATTTTTTCTCTAGATTTTTTTCTAGATTTTTTTTCTAGATTTTTTTCTAGATTTTTTTTCTAGATTTTTTCTCTAGATTTTTTTCTAGATTTTTTTTCTAGATTTTTTTCTAGATTTTTTTTCTAGATTTTTTTCCTAGATTTTTTCTCTAGATTTTTTTCTAGATTTTTTTTCTAGATTTTTTTCTAGATTTTTTTTCTAGATTTTTTTTCTAGATTTTTTTTCTAGATTTTTTTCTAGATTTTTTTTCTAGATTTTTTTCTAGATTTTTTTCTAGATTTTTTTTCTAGATTTTTTTTCTAGATTTTTTTTCTAGATTTTTTTTCTAGAATTTTTTTCTAGATTTTTTTCTAGATTTTTTTTCTAGATTTTTTTCTAGATTTTTTTTCTAGATTTTTTTTCTAGATTTTTTTTCTCTAGATTTTTTTCTAGATTTTTTTTCTAGATTTTTTTCTAGATTTTTTTTCTAGATTTTTTTTCTAGATTTTTTTCTAGATTTTTTTCTAGATTTTTTTCTAGATTTTTTTTCTAGATTTTTTTCTAGATTTTTTTTCTAGATTTTTTTCTAGATTTTTTTTCTAGATTTTTTTTCTAGATTTTTTCTCTAGATTTTTTTCTAGATTTTTTTTCTAGATTTTTTTCTAGATTTTTTTTCTAGATTTTTTTTCTAGAATTTTTTTCTAGATTTTTTTTCTAGATTTTTTTTCTAGATTTTTTTCTAGATTTTTTTCTAGATTTTTTTCTAGATTTTTTTTCTAGATTTTTTTCTAGATTTTTTTTCTAGATTTTTTTTCTAGATTTTTTTCTAGATTTTTTTTCTAGATTTTTTTCTAGATTTTTTTCTAGATTTTTTTCTAGATTTTTTTTCTAGATTTTTTTTCTAGATTTTTTTCTAGATTTTTTTTCTAGATTTTTTTTCTAGATTTTTTTTCTAGATTTTTTTTCTAGATTTTTTTCTAGATTTTTTTTCTAGATTTTTTTCTAGATTTTTTTTCTAGAATTTTTTTCTAGATTTTTTTTCTAGATTTTTTTTCTCGATTTTTTTTCTAGATTTTTTTCTAGATTTTTTTTCTAGATTTTTTTTCTAGATTTTTTTCTAGATTTTTTTTCTATAATTTTTTTCTAGATTTTTTTCTAGATTTTTTTTCTAGATTTTTTTTCTAGATTTTTTTCTAGATTTTTTTCTAGATTTTTTTTCTAGATTTTTTTCTAGATTTTTTTTCTAGATTTTTTTCTAGATTTTTTTTCTAGATTTTTTTTCTAGATTTTTTCTCTAGATTTTTTTCTAGATTTTTTTTCTAGATTTTTTTCTAGATTTTTTTTCTAGATTTTTTTTCTAGAATTTTTTTCTAGATTTTTTTTCTAGATTTTTTTTCTAGATTTTTTTCTAGATTTTTTTCTAGATTTTTTTCTAGATTTTTTTTCTAGATTTTTTTCTAGATTTTTTTTCTAGATTTTTTTTCTAGATTTTTTTCTAGATTTTTTTTCTAGATTTTTTTCTAGATTTTTTTCTAGATTTTTTTCTAGATTTTTTTTCTAGATTTTTTTTCTAGATTTTTTTCTAGATTTTTTTTCTAGATTTTTTTTCTAGATTTTTTTTCTAGATTTTTTTTCTAGATTTTTTTCTAGATTTTTTTTCTAGATTTTTTTCTAGATTTTTTTTCTAGAATTTTTTTCTAGATTTTTTTTCTAGATTTTTTTTCTCGATTTTTTTTCTAGATTTTTTTCTAGATTTTTTTTCTAGATTTTTTTTCTAGATTTTTTTCTAGATTTTTTTTCTATAATTTTTTTCTAGATTTTTTTCTAGATTTTTTTTCTAGATTTTTTTTCTAGATTTTTTTCTAGATTTGTTTCTAGATTTTTTTTCTAGATTTTTTTTCTAGATTTTTTTTCTAGATTTTTTTCTAGATTTTTTTTCTAGATTATTTTTCTAGATTTTTTTCTAGAATTTTTTTCTAGAAATTTTTTCTAGATTTTTTTCTAGATTTTGTTCTAGATTTTTTTTCTAGATTTTTTTTCTAGATTTTTTTTCTATAATTTTTTTCTAGATTTTTTTCTAGATTTTTTTTCTAGATTTTTTGTCTAGATTTTTTTTCTAGATATTTTTCTAGATTTTTTTTCTAGATTTTTTTTCTAGATTTTTTTTCTAGATTATTTTTCTAGATTTTTTTCTAGATTTTTTTCTAGATTTTTTTTCTAGATTTTTTTCTAGATTTTTTTTCTAGATTTTTTTTCTAGATTTTTTTCTAGATTTTTTTTCTAGATTTTTTTCTAGATTTTTTTTCTAGATTTTTTTTCTAGATTTTTTTTCTAGATTTCTTTCTAGATTTTTTTCAAGATTTTTTTTCTAGATTTTTTTCTAGATTTTTTTTCTAGATTTTTTTTCTAGATTTTTTTTCTAGATTTTTTTTCTAGATTTTTTTCTAGATTTTTTTCTAGATTTTTCTTCTAGATTTTTTTCTAGAATTTTTTCTAGATTTTTTTTCTAGATTTTTTTTCTAGATTTTTTTTCTAGATTTTTTTTCTAGATTTCTTTCTAGATTTTTTTCAATAATTTTTTTCAATAATTTTTTTCTAGATTTTTTTCTAGATTTTTTTTCTAGATTTTTTTCTAGATTTTTTTTCTAGATTTTTTTCTAGATTTTTTTCTAGATTTTTTTTCTAGATTTTTTTTCTAGATTTTTTTTCTAGATTTTTTTTCTAGATTTTTTTTCTAGATTTTTTTCTAGATTTTTTTTCTAGATTTTTTTCTAGATTTTTTTTCTAGATTTTTTTTCTAGATTTTTTTTCTCTAGATTTTTTTCTAGATTTTTTTTCTAGATTTTTTTCTAGATTTTTTTTCTAGATTTTTTTTCTAGATTTTTTTCTAGATTTTTTTCTAGATTTTTTTCTAGATTTTTTTTCTAGATTTTTTTCTAGATTTTTTTTCTAGATTTTTTTCTAGATTTTTTTTCTAGATTTTTTTTCTAGATTTTTTCTCTAGATTTTTTTCTAGATTTTTTTTCTAGATTTTTTTCTAGATTTTTTTTCTAGATTTTTTCTCTAGATTTTTTTCTAGATTTTTTTTCTAGATTTTTTTCTAGATTTTTTTTCTAGATTTTTTTCCTAGATTTTTTCTCTAGATTTTTTTCTAGATTTTTTTTCTAGATTTTTTTCTAGATTTTTTTTCTAGATTTTTTTTCTAGATTTTTTTTCTAGATTTTTTTCTAGATTTTTTTTCTAGATTTTTTTCTAGATTTTTTTCTAGATTTTTTTTCTAGATTTTTTTTCTAGATTTTTTTTCTAGATTTTTTTTCTAGAATTTTTTTCTAGATTTTTTTCTAGATTTTTTTTCTAGATTTTTTTCTAGATTTTTTTTCTAGATTTTTTTTCTAGATTTTTTTTCTCTAGATTTTTTTCTAGATTTTTTTTCTAGATTTTTTTCTAGATTTTTTTTCTAGATTTTTTTTCTAGATTTTTTTCTAGATTTTTTTCTAGATTTTTTTCTAGATTTTTTTTCTAGATTTTTTTCTAGATTTTTTTTCTAGATTTTTTTCTAGATTTTTTTTCTAGATTTTTTTTCTAGATTTTTTCTCTAGATTTTTTTCTAGATTTTTTTTCTAGATTTTTTTCTAGATTTTTTTTCTAGATTTTTTTTCTAGAATTTTTTTCTAGATTTTTTTTCTAGATTTTTTTTCTAGATTTTTTTCTAGATTTTTTTCTAGATTTTTTTCTAGATTTTTTTTCTAGATTTTTTTCTAGATTTTTTTTCTAGATTTTTTTTCTAGATTTTTTTCTAGATTTTTTTTCTAGATTTTTTTCTAGATTTTTTTCTAGATTTTTTTCTAGATTTTTTTTCTAGATTTTTTTTCTAGATTTTTTTCTAGATTTTTTTTCTAGATTTTTTTTCTAGATTTTTTTTCTAGATTTTTTTTCTAGATTTTTTTCTAGATTTTTTTTCTAGATTTTTTTCTAGATTTTTTTTCTAGAATTTTTTTCTAGATTTTTTTTCTAGATTTTTTTTCTCGATTTTTTTTCTAGATTTTTTTCTAGATTTTTTTTCTAGATTTTTTTTCTAGATTTTTTTCTAGATTTTTTTTCTATAATTTTTTTCTAGATTTTTTTTCTAGATTTTTTTCTAGATTTTTTTTCTAGATTTTTTTCTAGATTTTTTTTCTAGATTTTTTCTAGATTTTTTTTCTAGATTTTTTTTCTAGATTTTTTTTCTAGATTTTTTTCTAGATTTTTTTTCTAGATTTTTTTCTAGATTTTTTTTCTAGATTTTTTTTCTAGATTTTTTCTCTAGATTTTTTTCTAGATTTTTTTTCTAGATTTTTTTCTAGATTTTTTTTCTAGATTTTTTTCCTAGATTTTTTCTCTAGATTTTTTTCTAGATTTTTTTTCTAGATTTTTTTCTAGATTTTTTTCTAGATTTTTTTTCTAGATTTTTTTTCTAGATTTTTTTTCTAGATTTTTTTTCTAGAATTTTTTTCTAGATTTTTTTCTAGATTTTTTTCTAGATTTTTTTTCTAGAATTTTTTTCTAGATTTTTTTTCTAGATTTTTTTTCTAGATTTTTTTCTAGATTTTTTTCTAGATTTTTTTCTAGATTTTTTTTCTAGATTTTTTTCTAGATTTTTTTTCTAGATTTTTTTTCTAGATTTTTTTCTAGATTTTTTTTCTAGATTTTTTTCTAGATTTTTTTCTAGATTTTTTTCTAGATTTTTTTTCTAGATTTTTTTTCTAGATTTTTTTCTAGATTTTTTTTCTAGATTTTTTTTCTAGATTTTTTTTCTAGATTTTTTTTCTAGATTTTTTTCTAGATTTTTTTTCTAGATTTTTTTCTAGATTTTTTTTCTAGAATTTTTTTCTAGATTTTTTTTCTAGATTTTTTTTCTCGATTTTTTTTCTAGATTTTTTTCTAGATTTTTTTTCTAGATTTTTTTTCTAGATTTTTTTCTAGATTTTTTTTCTATAATTTTTTTCTAGATTTTTTTTCTAGATTTTTTTCTAGATTTTTTTTCTAGATTTTTTTCTAGATTTTTTTTCTAGATTTTTTCTAGATTTTTTTTCTAGATTTTTTTTCTAGATTTTTTTTCTAGATTTTTTTCTAGATTTTTTTTCTAGATTTTTTTCTAGATTTTTTTTCTAGATTTTTTTTCTAGATTTTTTCTCTAGATTTTTTTCTAGATTTTTTTTCTAGATTTTTTTCTAGATTTTTTTTCTAGATTTTTTTCCTAGATTTTTTCTCTAGATTTTTTTCTAGATTTTTTTTCTAGATTTTTTTCTAGATTCTTTTTCTAGATTTTTTTTCTAGATTTTTTTTCTAGATTTTTTTCTAGATTTTTTTTCTAGATTTTTTTCTAGATTTTTTTCTAGATTTTTTTTCTAGATTTTTTTTCTAGATTTTTTTTCTAGATTTTTTTTCTAGAATTTTTTTCTAGATTTTTTTCTAGATTTTTTTTCTAGATTTTTTTCTAGATTTTTTTTCTAGATTTTTTTTCTAGATTTTTTTTCTAGATTTTTTTTCTAGAATTTTTTTCTAGATTTTTTTCTAGATTTTTTTTCTAGATTTTTTTCTAGATTTTTTTTCTAGATTTTTTTTCTAGATTTTTTTTCTCTAGATTTTTTTCTAGATTTTTTTTCTAGATTTTTTTCTAGATTTTTTTTCTAGATTTTTTTTCTAGATTTTTTTCTAGATTTTTTTCTAGATTTTTTTCTAGATTTTTTTTCTAGATTTTTTTCTAGATTTTTTTTCTAGATTTTTTTCTAGATTTTTTTTCTAGATTTTTTTTCTAGATTTTTTTTCTAGATTTTTTTCTAGAATTTTTTTCTAGATTTTTTTCTAGATTTTTTTTCTAGATTTTTTTTCTCGATTTTTTTTCTAGATTTTTTTCTAGATTTTTTTTCTAGATTTTTTTTCTAGATTTTTTTTCTAGATTTTTTTTCTAGATTTTTTTTCTAGATTTTTTTCTAGAATTTTTTTCTAGATTTTTTTCTAGATTTTTTTTCTAGAATTTTTTTCTAGATTTTTTTTCTAGATTTTTTTTCTAGATTTTTTTTCTAGATTTTTTTCTAGATTTTTTTTCTAGATTTTTTTCTAGATTTTTTTTCTAGATTTTTTCTAGATTTTTTTTCTAGAATTTTTTTCTAGATTTTTTTCTAGATTTTTTTTCTAGATTTTTTTCTAGATTTTTTTTCTAGATTTTTTTTCTAGAATTTTTTTCTAGATTTTTTTTCTAGATTTTTTTTCTAGATTTTTTTCTAGATTCTTTTTCTAGATTTTCTTCTAGATTTTTTTTCTAGATTTTTTTCTAGATTTTTTTTCTAGATTTTTTTTCTAGATTTTTTTCTAGATTTTTTTTCTAGATTTTTTTCTAGATTTTTTTCTAGATTTTTTTCTAGATTTTTTTTCTAGATTTTTTTTCTAGATTTTTTTCTAGATTTTTTTTCTAGATTTTTTTTCTAGATTTTTTTTCTAGATTTTTTTTCTAGATTTTTTTCTAGATTTTTTTTCTAGATTTTTTTCTAGATTTTTTTTCTAGAATTTTTTTCTAGATTTTTTTTCTAGATTTTTTTTCTAGATTTTTTTTCTAGATTTTTTTCTAGATTTTTTTTCTAGATTTTTTTTCTAGATTTTTTTCTAGATTTTTTTTCTATAATTTTTTTCTAGATTTTTTTTCTAGATTTTTTTCTAGATTTTTTTTCTAGATTTTTTTCTAGATTTTTTTTCTAGATTTTTTCTAGATTTTTTTTCTAGATTTTTTTTCTAGATTTTTTTTCTAGATTTTTTTTCTAGATTTTTTTCTAGATTTTTTTTCTATAATTTTTTTCTAGATTTTTTTCTAGATTTTTTTTCTAGATTTTTTTTCTAAATTTTTTTCTAGATTTTTTTTCTATAATTTTTTCCTAGATTTTTTTTCTAGATTTTTTTTCTAGATTTTTTTTCTAGATTTTTTTCTAGATTTTTTTTCTAGATTTTTTTCTAGATTTTTTTTCTAGATTTTTTCTAGATTTTTTTTCTAGATTTTTTTTTAGATTTTTTTTCTAGATTTTTTTTCTAGATTTTTTTCTAGATTTTTTTTCTATAATTTTTTTCTAGATTTTTTTTCTAGATTTTTTCTCTAGATTTTTTTCTAGATTTTTTTTCTAAATTTTTTTTCTATAATTTTTTTCTAGATTTTTTTTCTAGATTTTTTCTCTAGATTTTTTTCTAGATTTTTTTTCTAGATTTTTTTTCTAGATTTTTTTCTAGATTTTTTTTCTATATTTTTTTTCTAGATTTTTTTCCTAGATTTTTTTTCTAGATTTTTTCTCTAGATTTTTTTCTAGATTTTTTTTCTAGATTTTTTTCTAGATTTTTTTTCTAGATTTTTTCTCTAGATTTTTTTCTAGATTTTTTTTCTAGATTTTTTTCTAGATTTTTTTTCTATAATTTTTTTCTAGATTTTTTTTCTAGATTTTTTCTCTAGATTTTTTTCTAGATTTTTTTTCTAAATTTTTTTTCTATAATTTTTTTCTAGATTTTTTTTCTAGATTTTTTTTCTAGATTTTTTTCTAGATTTTTTTTCTATATTTTTTTTCTAGATTTTTTTCCTAGATTTTTTTTCTAGATTTTTTCTCTAGATTTTTTTCTAGATTTTTTTTCTAGATTTTTTTCTAGATTTTTTTTCTAGATTTTTTCTCTAGATTTTTTTCTAGATTTTTTTTCTAGATTTTTTTCTAGATTTTTTTTCTAGATTTTTTTCCTAGATTTTTTCTCTAGATTTTTTTCTAGATTTTTTTTCTAGATTTTTTTCTAGATTTTTTTTCTAGATTTTTTTTCTAGAATTTTTTTCTAGATTTTTTTTCTAGATTTTTTTCTAGATTTTTTTTCTAGATTTTTTTCTAGATTTTTTTCTAGATTTTTTTTCTAGATTTTTTTTCTAGATTTTTTTTCTAGATTTTTTTCTAGATTTTTTTCTAGATTTTTTTCTAGATTTTTTTTCTAGATTTTTTTCTAGATTTTTTTTCTAGATTTTTTTCTAGATTTTTTTTCTAGATTTTTTTTCTAGATTTTTTCTCTAGATTTTTTTCTAGATTTTTTTTCTAGATTTTTTTCTAGATTTTTTTTCTAGATTTTTTCTCTAGATTTTTTTCTAGATTTTTTTTCTAGATTTTTTTCTAGATTTTTTTTCTAGATTTTTTTCCTAGATTTTTTCTCTAGATTTTTTTCTAGATTTTTTTTCTAGATTTTTTTCTAGATTTTTTTTCTAGATTTTTTTTCTAGAATTTTTTTCTAGATTTTTTTTCTAGATTTTTTTCTAGATTTTTTTTCTAGATTTTTTTCTAGATTTTTTTTCTAGATTTTTTCTCTAGATTTTTTTCTAGATTTTTTTTCTAGATTTTTTTCTAGATTTTTTTTCTAGATTTTTTCTCTAGATTTTTTTCTAGATTTTTTTTCTAGATTTTTTTCTAGATTTTTTTTCTAGATTTTTTTCCTAGATTTTTTCTCTAGATTTTTTTCTAGATTTTTTTTCTAGATTTTTTTCTAGATTTTTTTTCTAGATTTTTTTTCTAGAATTTTTTTCTAGATTTTTTTTCTAGATTTTTTTCTAGATTTTTTTTCTAGATTTTTTTCTAGATTTTTTTCTAGATTTTTTTTCTAGATTTTTTTTCTAGATTTTTTTTCTAGATTTTTTTCTAGATTTTTTTCTAGATTTTTTTCTAGATTTTTTTTCTAGATTTTTTTCTAGATTTTTTTTCTAGATTTTTTTCTAGATTTTTTTTCTAGATTTTTTTTCTAGATTTTTTCTCTAGATTTTTTTCTAGATTTTTTTTCTAGATTTTTTTCTAGATTTTTTTTCTAGATTTTTTCTCTAGATTTTTTTCTAGATTTTTTTTCTAGATTTTTTTCTAGATTTTTTTTCTAGATTTTTTTCCTAGATTTTTTCTCTAGATTTTTTTCTAGATTTTTTTTCTAGATTTTTTTCTAGATTTTTTTTCTAGATTTTTTTTCTAGAATTTTTTTCTAGATTTTTTTTCTAGATTTTTTTCTAGATTTTTTTTCTAGATTTTTTTCTAGATTTTTTTTCTAGATTTTTTTCTAGATTTTTTTTCTAGATTTTTTTTCTAGATTTTTTTTCTAGATTTTTTTTCTAGATTTTTTTTCTAGATTTTTTTCTAGATTCTTTTTCTAGATTTTTTTCTAGATTTTTTTTCTAGATTTTTTTTCTAGATTTTTTCTCTAGATTTTTTTCTAGATTTTTTTTCTAGATTTTTTTCTAGATTTTTTTTCTAGATTTTTTTTCTAGATTTTTTTCCTAGATTTTTTCTCTAGATTTTTTTCTAGATTTTTTTTCTAGATTTTTTTTCTAGATTTTTTTTCTAGATTTTTTTCTAGATTTTTTTTCTAGATTTTTTTCTAGATTTTTTTTCTAGATTTTTTCTAGATTTTTTTTCTAGAATTTTTTTCTAGATTTTTTTCTAGATTTTTTTTCTAGATTTTTTTCTAGATTTTTTTTCTAGATTTTTTTCTAGATTTTTTTTCTAGATTTTTTTTCTAGATTTTTTTTCTAGATTTTTTTTCTAGATTCTTTTTCTAGATTTTTTTCTAGATTTTTTTTCTAGATTTTTTTCTAGATTCTTTTTCTAGATTTTTTTTCTAGATTTTTTTCTAGATTTTTTTTCTAGATTTTTTTCTAGATTTTTTTCTAGATTTTTTTCTAGATTTTTTTTCTAGATTTTTTTTCTAGATTTTTTTCTAGATTTTTTTCTAGATTTTTTTTCTAGATTTTTTTTCTAGATTTTTTTTCTAGATTTTTTTCTAGATTTTTTTTCTAGATTTTTTTCTAGATTTTTTTTCTAGAATTTTTTTCTAGATTTTTTTTCTAGATTTTTTTTCTAGATTTTTTTTCTAGATTTTTTTCTAGATTTTTTTTCTAGATTTTTTTTCTAGATTTTTTTCTAGATTTTTTTTCTATAATTTTTTTCTAGATTTTTTTTCTAGATTTTTTTCTAGATTTTTTTTCTAGATTTTTTTCTAGATTTTTTTTCTAGATTTTTTCTAGATTTTTTTTCTAGATTTTTTTTCTAGATTTTTTTTCTAGATTTTTTTTCTAGATTTTTTTCTAGATTTTTTTTCTATAATTTTTTTCTAGATTTTTTTCTAGATTTTTTTTCTAGATTTTTTTTCTAAATTTTTTTCTAGATTTTTTTTCTATAATTTTTTCCTAGATTTTTTTTCTAGATTTTTTTTCTAGATTTTTTTTCTAGATTTTTTTCTAGATTTTTTTTCTAGATTTTTTTCTAGATTTTTTTTCTAGATTTTTTCTAGATTTTTTTTCTAGATTTTTTTTTAGATTTTTTTTCTAGATTTTTTTTCTAGATTTTTTTCTAGATTTTTTTTCTATAATTTTTTTCTAGATTTTTTTTCTAGATTTTTTCTCTAGATTTTTTTCTAGATTTTTTTTCTAAATTTTTTTTCTATAATTTTTTTCTAGATTTTTTTTCTAGATTTTTTCTCTAGATTTTTTTCTAGATTTTTTTTCTAGATTTTTTTTCTAGATTTTTTTCTAGATTTTTTTTCTATATTTTTTTTCTAGATTTTTTTCCTAGATTTTTTTTCTAGATTTTTTCTCAAGATTTTTTTCTAGATTTTTTTTCTAGATTTTTTTCTAGATTTTTTTTCTAGATTTTTTCTCTAGATTTTTTTCTAGATTTTTTTTCTAGATTTTTTTCTAGATTTTTTTTCTATAATTTTTTTCTAGATTTTTTTTCTAGATTTTTTCTCTAGATTTTTTTCTAGATTTTTTTTCTAAATTTTTTTTCTATAATTTTTTTCTAGATTTTTTTTCTAGATTTTTTTTCTAGATTTTTTTCTAGATTTTTTTTCTATATTTTTTTTCTAGATTTTTTTCCTAGATTTTTTTTCTAGATTTTTTCTCTAGATTTTTTTCTAGATTTTTTTTCTAGATTTTTTTCTAGATTTTTTTTCTAGATTTTTTCTCTAGATTTTTTTCTAGATTTTTTTTCTAGATTTTTTTCTAGATTTTTTTTCTAGATTTTTTTCCTAGATTTTTTCTCTAGATTTTTTTCTAGATTTTTTTTCTAGATTTTTTTCTAGATTTTTTTTCTAGATTTTTTTTCTAGAATTTTTTTCTAGATTTTTTTTCTAGATTTTTTTCTAGATTTTTTTTCTAGATTTTTTTCTAGATTTTTTTCTAGATTTTTTTTCTAGATTTTTTTTCTAGATTTTTTTCTAGATTTTTTTCTAGATTTTTTTCTAGATTTTTTTTCTAGATTTTTTTCTAGATTTTTTTTCTAGATTTTTTTCTAGATTTTTTTTCTAGATTTTTTTTCTAGATTTTTTCTCTAGATTTTTTTCTAGATTTTTTTTCTAGATTTTTTTCTAGATTTTTTTTCTAGATTTTTTCTCTAGATTTTTTTCTAGATTTTTTTTCTAGATTTTTTTCTAGATTTTTTTTCTAGATTTTTTTCCTAGATTTTTTCTCTAGATTTTTTTCTAGATTTTTTTTCTAGATTTTTTTCTAGATTTTTTTTCTAGATTTTTTTTCTAGAATTTTTTTCTAGATTTTTTTTCTAGATTTTTTTCTAGATTTTTTTTCTAGATTTTTTTCTAGATTTTTTTTCTAGATTTTTTTCTAGATTTTTTTTCTAGATTTTTTTTCTAGAATTTTTTTCTAGATTTTTTTTCTAGATTTTTTTTCTAGATTTTTTTCTAGATTCTTTTTCTAGATTTTTTTCTAGATTTTTTTTCTAGATTTTTTTTCTAGATTTTTTCTCTAGATTTTTTTCTAGATTTTTTTTCTAGATTTTTTTCTAGATTTTTTTTCTAGATTTTTTTTCTAGATTTTTTTCCTAGATTTTTTCTCTAGATTTTTTTCTAGATTTTTTTTCTAGATTTTTTTCTAGATTTTTTTTCTAGATTTTTTTTCTAGAATTTTTTTCTAGATTTTTTTTCTAGATTTTTTTCTAGATTTTTTTTCTAGATTTTTTTCTAGATTTTTTTCTAGATTTTTTTTCTAGATTTTTTTTCTAGATTTTTTTTCTAGATTTTTTTTCTAGAATTTTTTTCTAGATTTTTTTCTAGATTTTTTTTCTAGATTTTTTTTCTCGATTTTTTTCTAGATTTTTTTCTAGATTTTTTTTCTAGATTTTTTTTCTAGATTTTTTTTCTAGATTTTTTTTCTAGATTTTTTTTCTAGATTTTTTTCTAGAATTTTTTTCTAGATTTTTTTCTAGATTTTTTTTCTAGAATTTTTTTCTAGATTTTTTTTCTAGATTTTTTTTCTAGATTTTTTTTCTAGATTTTTTTCTAGATTTTTTTTCTAGATTTTTTTCTAGATTTTTTTTCTAGATTTTTTCTAGATTTTTTTTCTAGAATTTTTTTCTAGATTTTTTTCTAGATTTTTTTTCTAGATTTTTTTCTAGATTTTTTTTCTAGATTTTTTTTCTAGAATTTTTTTCTAGATTTTTTTTCTAGATTTTTTTTCTAGATTTTTTTCTAGATTCTTTTTCTAGATTTTTTTCTAGATTTTTTTTCTAGATTTTTTTTCTAGATTTTTTTCTAGATTTTTTTTCTAGATTTTTTTTCTAGATTTTTTTCTAGATTTTTTTTCTAGATTTTTTTCTAGATTTTTTTCTAGATTTTTTTCTAGATTTTTTTTCTAGATTTTTTTTCTAGATTTTTTTCTAGATTTTTTTTCTAGATTTTTTTTCTAGATTTTTTTTCTAGATTTTTTTTCTAGATTTTTTTCTAGATTTTTTTTCTAGATTTTTTTCTAGATTTTTTTTCTAGAATTTTTTTCTAGATTTTTTTTCTAGATTTTTTTTCTCGATTTTTTTTCTAGATTTTTTTCTAGATTTTTTTTCTAGATTTTTTTTCTAGATTTTTTTCTAGATTTTTTTTCTATAATTTTTTTCTAGATTTTTTTTCTAGATTTTTTTCTAGATTTTTTTTCTAGATTTTTTTCTAGATTTTTTTTCTAGATTTTTTCTAGATTTTTTTTCTAGATTTTTTTTCTAGATTTTTTTTCTAGATTTTTTTTCTAGATTTTTTTCTAGATTTTTTTTCTATAATTTTTTTCTAGATTTTTTTCTAGATTTTTTTTCTAGATTTTTTTTCTAAATTTTTTTCTAGATTTTTTTTCTATAATTTTTTCCTAGATTTTTTTTCTAGATTTTTTTTCTAGATTTTTTTTCTAGATTTTTTTCTAGATTTTTTTTCTAGATTTTTTTCTAGATTTTTTTTCTAGATTTTTTCTAGATTTTTTTTCTAGATTTTTTTCTAGATTTTTTTTCTAGATTTTTTTTCTAGATTTTTTTCTAGATTTTTTTTCTATAATTTTTTTCTAGATTTTTTTTCTAGATTTTTTCTCTAGATTTTTTTCTAGATTTTTTTTCTAAATTTTTTTTCTATAATTTTTTTCTAGATTTTTTTTCTAGATTTTTTCTCTAGATTTTTTTCTAGATTTTTTTTCTAGATTTTTTTTCTAGATTTTTTTCTAGATTTTTTTTCTATATTTTTTTTCTAGATTTTTTTCCTAGATTTTTTTTCTAGATTTTTTCTCTAGATTTTTTTCTAGATTTTTTTTCTAGATTTTTTTCTAGATTTTTTTTCTAGATTTTTTCTCTAGATTTTTTTCTAGATTTTTTTTCTAGATTTTTTTCTAGATTTTTTTTCTATAATTTTTTTCTAGATTTTTTTTCTAGATTTTTTCTCTAGATTTTTTTCTAGATTTTTTTTCTAAATTTTTTTTCTATAATTTTTTTCTAGATTTTTTTTCTAGATTTTTTTTCTAGATTTTTTTCTAGATTTTTTTTCTATATTTTTTTTCTAGATTTTTTTCCTAGATTTTTTTTCTAGATTTTTTCTCTAGATTTTTTTCTAGATTTTTTTTCTAGATTTTTTTCTAGATTTTTTTTCTAGATTTTTTCTCTAGATTTTTTTCTAGATTTTTTTTCTAGATTTTTTTCTAGATTTTTTTTCTAGATTTTTTTCCTAGATTTTTTCTCTAGATTTTTTTCTAGATTTTTTTTCTAGATTTTTTTCTAGATTTTTTTTCTAGATTTTTTTTCTAGAATTTTTTTCTAGATTTTTTTTCTAGATTTTTTTCTAGATTTTTTTTCTAGATTTTTTTCTAGATTTTTTTCTAGATTTTTTTTCTAGATTTTTTTTCTAGATTTTTTTTCTAGATTTTTTTCTAGATTTTTTTCTAGATTTTTTTCTAGATTTTTTTTCTAGATTTTTTTCTAGATTTTTTTTCTAGATTTTTTTCTAGATTTTTTTTCTAGATTTTTTTTCTAGATTTTTTCTCTAGATTTTTTTCTAGATTTTTTTTCTAGATTTTTTTCTAGATTTTTTTTCTAGATTTTTTCTCTAGATTTTTTTCTAGATTTTTTTTCTAGATTTTTTTCTAGATTTTTTTTCTAGATTTTTTTCCTAGATTTTTTCTCTAGATTTTTTTCTAGATTTTTTTTCTAGATTTTTTTCTAGATTTTTTTTCTAGATTTTTTTTCTAGAATTTTTTTCTAGATTTTTTTTCTAGATTTTTTTCTAGATTTTTTTTCTAGATTTTTTTCTAGATTTTTTTTCTAGATTTTTTTCTAGATTTTTTTTCTAGATTTTTTTTCTAGAATTTTTTTCTAGATTTTTTTTCTAGATTTTTTTTCTAGATTTTTTTCTAGATTCTTTTTCTAGATTTTTTTCTAGATTTTTTTTCTAGATTTTTTTTCTAGATTTTTTCTCTAGATTTTTTTCTAGATTTTTTTTCTAGATTTTTTTCTAGATTTTTTTTCTAGATTTTTTTTCTAGATTTTTTTCTAGATTTTTTTTCTAGATTTTTTTCTAGATTTTTTTTCTAGATTTTTTTTCTAGATTTTTTCTCTAGATTTTTTTCTAGATTTTTTTTCTAGATTTTTTCTCTAGATTTTTTTCTAGATTTTTTTTCTAGATTTTTTTCTAGATTTTTTTTCTAGATTTTTTTTCTAGATTTTTTCTCTAGATTTTTTTCTAGATTTTTTTTCTAGATTTTTTTCTAGATTTTTTTCTAGATTTTTTTCTAGATTTTTTTCTAGATTTTTTTCTAGATTTTTTTTCTAGATTTTTTTCTAGATTTTTTTTCTAGATTTTTTTCTAGATTTTTTTTCTAGATTTTTTTTCTAGATTTTTTCTCTAGATTTTTTACTAGATTTTTTTTCTAGATTTTTTTCTAGATTTTTTTTCTAGATTTTTTCTCTAGATTTTTTTCTAGATTTTTTCTCTAGATTTTTTTCTAGATTTTTTTTCTAGATTTTTTTCTAGATTTTTTCTCTAGATTTTTTTCTAGATTTTTTTTCTAGATTTTTTTCTAGATTTTTTTTCTAGATTTTTTTCTAGATTTTTTCTCTAGATTTTTTTCTAGATTTTTTTTCTAGATTTTTTCTCTAGATTTTTTTCTAGATTTTTTTTCTAGATTTTTTTCTAGATTTTTTTTCTAGATTTTTTTTCTAGATTTTTTCTCTAGATTTTTTTCTAGATTTTTTTTCTAGATTTTTTTCTAGATTTTTTTCTAGATTTTTTTCTAGATTTTTTTCTAGATTTTTTTCTAGATTTTTTTTCTAGATTTTTTTCTAGATTTTTTTTCTAGATTTTTTTCTAGATTTTTTTTCTAGATTTTTTTTCTAGATTTTTTCTCTAGATTTTTTTCTAGATTTTTTTTCTAGATTTTTTTCTAGATTTTTTTTCTAGATTTTTTCTCTAGATTTTTTTCTAGATTTTTTCTCTAGATTTTTTTCTAGATTTTTTTTCTAGATTTTTTTCTAGATTTTTTCTCTAGATTTTTTTCTAGATTTTTTTTCTAGATTTTTTTCTAGATTTTTTTTCTAGATTTTTTTCTAGATTTTTTCTCTAGATTTTTTTCTAGATTTTTTTTCTAGATTTTTTCTCTAGATTTTTTTCTAGATTTTTTTTCTAGATTTTTTTCTAGATTTTTTTTCTAGATTTTTTTCCTAGATTTTTTCTCTAGATTTTTTTCTAGATTTTTTTTCTAGATTTTTTTCTAGATTTTTTTTCTAGATTTTTTTTCTAGAATTTTTTTCTAGATTTTTTTTCTAGATTTTTTTCTAGATTTTTTTTCTAGATTTTTTTCTAGATTTTTTTTCTAGATTTTTTTCTAGATTTTTTTTCTAGATTTTTTTTCTAGAATTTTTTTCTAGATTTTTTTTCTAGATTTTTTTTCTAGATTTTTTTCTAGATTCTTTTTCTAGATTTTTTTCTAGATTTTTTTTCTAGATTTTTTTTCTAGATTTTTTCTCTAGATTTTTTTCTAGATTTTTTTTCTAGATTTTTTTCTAGATTTTTTTTCTAGATTTTTTTTCTAGATTTTTTTCTAGATTTTTTTTCTAGATTTTTTTCTAGATTTTTTTTCTAGATTTTTTTTCTAGATTTTTTCTCTAGATTTTTTTCTAGATTTTTTTTCTAGATTTTTTCTCTAGATTTTTTTCTAGATTTTTTTTCTAGATTTTTTTCTAGATTTTTTTTCTAGATTTTTTTTCTAGATTTTTTCTCTAGATTTTTTTCTAGATTTTTTTTCTAGATTTTTTTCTAGATTTTTTTTCTAGATTTTTTTTCTAGATTTTTTTCTAGATTTTTTTTCTAGATTTTTTCTCTAGATTTTTTTCTAGATTTTTTTTCTAGATTTTTTTCTAGATTTTTTTTCTAGATTTTTTTCCTAGATTTTTTCTCTAGATTTTTTTCTAGATTTTTTTTCTAGATTTTTTTCTAGATTTTTTTTCTAGATTTTTTTTCTAGAATTTTTTTCTAGATTTTTTTTCTAGATTTTTTTCTAGATTTTTTTTCTAGATTTTTTTCTAGATTTTTTTCTAGATTTTTTTTCTAGATTTTTTTTCTAGATTTTTTTTCTAGATTTTTTTCTAGATTTTTTTCTAGATTTTTTTCTAGATTTTTTTTCTAGATTTTTTTCTAGATTTTTTTTCTAGATTTTTTTCTAGATTTTTTTTCTAGATTTTTTTTCTAGATTTTTTCTCTAGATTTTTCTCTAGATTTTTTTCTAGATTTTTTTTCTAGATTTTTTTCTAGATTTTTTTTCTAGATTTTTTTTCTAGAATTTTTTTCTAGATTTTTTTTCTAGATTTTTTTCTAGATTTTTTTTCTAGATTTTTTTCTAGATTTTTTTTCTAGATTTTTTTCTAGATTTTTTTTCTAGATTTTTTTTCTAGAATTTTTTTCTAGATTTTTTTTCTAGATTTTTTTTCTAGATTTTTTTCTAGATTCTTTTTCTAGATTTTTTTCTAGATTTTTTTTCTAGATTTTTTTTCTAGATTTTTTCTCTAGATTTTTTTCTAGATTTTTTTTCTAGATTTTTTTCTAGATTTTTTTTCTAGATTTTTTTTCTAGATTTTTTTCTAGATTTTTTTTCTAGATTTTTTTCTAGATTTTTTTTCTAGATTTTTTTTCTAGATTTTTTCTCTAGATTTTTTTCTAGATTTTTTTTCTAGATTTTTTCTCTAGATTTTTTTCTAGATTTTTTTTCTAGATTTTTTTCTAGATTTTTTTTCTAGATTTTTTTTCTAGATTTTTTCTCTAGATTTTTTTCTAGATTTTTTTTCTAGATTTTTTCTCTAGATTTTTTTCTAGATTTTTTTTCTAGATTTTTTTCTAGATTCTTTTTCTAGATTTTTTTCTAGATTTTTTTTCTAGATTTTTTTTCTAGATTTTTTCTCTAGATTTTTTTCTAGATTTTTTTTCTAGATTTTTTTCTAGATTTTTTTTCTAGATTTTTTTTCTAGATTTTTTTCTAGATTTTTTTTCTAGATTTTTTTCTAGATTTTTTTTCTAGATTTTTTTTCTAGATTTTTTCTCTAGATTTTTTTCTAGATTTTTTTTCTAGATTTTTTCTCTAGATTTTTTTCTAGATTTTTTTTCTAGATTTTTTTCTAGATTTTTTTTCTAGATTTTTTTTCTAGATTTTTTCTCTAGATTTTTTTCTAGATTTTTTTTCTAGATTTTTTTCTAGATTTTTTTTCTAGATTTTTTTTCTAGATTTTTTTCTAGATTTTTTTTCTAGATTTTTTCTCTAGATTTTTTTCTAGATTTTTTTTCTAGATTTTTTTCTAGATTTTTTTTCTAGATTTTTTTCCTAGATTTTTTCTCTAGATTTTTTTCTAGATTTTTTTTCTAGATTTTTTTCTAGATTTTTTTTCTAGATTTTTTTTCTAGAATTTTTTTCTAGATTTTTTTTCTAGATTTTTTTCTAGATTTTTTTTCTAGATTTTTTTCTAGATTTTTTTCTAGATTTTTTTTCTAGATTTTTTTTCTAGATTTTTTTTCTAGATTTTTTTCTAGATTTTTTTCTAGATTTTTTTCTAGATTTTTTTTCTAGATTTTTTTCTAGATTTTTTTTCTAGATTTTTTTCTAGATTTTTTTTCTAGATTTTTTTTCTAGATTTTTTCTCTAGATTTTTTTCTAGATTTTTTTTCTAGATTTTTTTCTAGATTTTTTTCTAGATTTTTTTCTAGATTTTTTTCTAGATTTTTTTCTAGATTTTTTTTCTAGATTTTTTTCTAGATTTTTTCTCTAGATTTTTTTCTAGATTTTTTTTCTAGATTTTTTCTCTAGATTTTTTTCTAGATTTTTTTTCTAGATTTTTTTCTAGATTTTTTTTCTAGATTTTTTTCCTAGATTTTTTCTCTAGATTTTTTTCTAGATTTTTTTTCTAGATTTTTTTCTAGATTTTTTTTCTAGATTTTTTTTCTAGAATTTTTTTCTAGATTTTTTTTCTAGATTTTTTTCTAGATTTTTTTTCTAGATTTTTTTCTAGATTTTTTTTCTAGATTTTTTTCTAGATTTTTTTTCTAGATTTTTTTTCTAGAATTTTTTTCTAGATTTTTTTTCTAGATTTTTTTCTAGATTTTTTTTCTAGATTTTTTTCTAGATTTTTTTTCTAGATTTTTTTTCTAGATTTTTTCTCTAGATTTTTTTCTAGATTTTTTTTCTAGATTTTTTCTCTAGATTTTTTTCTAGATTTTTTTTCTAGATTTTTTTCTAGATTTTTTTTCTAGATTTTTTTCCTAGATTTTTTCTCTAGATTTTTTTCTAGATTTTTTTTCTAGATTTTTTTCTAGATTTTTTTTCTAGATTTTTTTTCTATAATTTTTTTCTAGATTTTTTTTCTAGATTTTTTTCTAGATTTTTTTTCTAGATTTTTTTCTAGATTTTTTTCTAGATTTTTTTTCTAGATTTTTTTTCTAGATTTTTTTTCTAGATTTTTTTCTAGATTTTTTTCTAGATTTTTTTCTAGATTTTTTTTCTAGATTTTTTTCTAGATTTTTTTTCTAGATTTTTTTCTAGATTTTTTTTCTAGATTTTTTTTCTAGATTTTTTCTCTAGATTTTTTTCTAGATTTTTTTTCTAGATTTTTTTCTAGATTTTTTTCTAGATTTTTTTCTAGATTTTTTTCTAGATTTTTTTCTAGATTTTTTTTCTAGATTTTTTTCTAGATTTTTTTTCTAGATTTTTTTCTAGATTTTTTTTCTAGATTTTTTTTCTAGATTTTTTCTCTAGATTTTTTTCTAGATTTTTTTTCTAGATTTTTTTCTAGATTTTTTTTCTAGATTTTTTCTCTAGATTTTTTTCTAGATTTTTTCTCTAGATTTTTTTCTAGATTTTTTTTCTAGATTTTTTTCTAGATTTTTTCTCTAGATTTTTTTCTAGATTTTTTTTCTAGATTTTTTTCTAGATTTTTTTTCTAGATTTTTTTCCTAGATTTTTTCTCTAGATTTTTTTCTAGATTTTTTTTCTAGATTTTTTTCTAGATTTTTTTTCTAGATTTTTTCTCTAGATTTTTTTCTAGATTTTTTTTCTAGATTTTTTTCTAGATTTTTTTTCTAGATTTTTTTTCTAGAATTTTTTTCTAGATTTTTTTTCTAGATTTTTTTCTAGATTTTTTTTCTAGATTTTTTTCTAGATTTTTTTTCTAGATTTTTTTCTAGATTTTTTTTCTAGATTTTTTTTCTAGAATTTTTTTCTAGATTTTTTTTCTAGATTTTTTTTCTAGATTTTTTTCTAGATTCTTTTTCTAGATTTTTTTCTAGATTTTTTTTCTAGATTTTTTTTCTAGATTTTTTCTCTAGATTTTTTTCTAGATTTTTTTTCTAGATTTTTTTCTAGATTTTTTTTCTAGATTTTTTTTCTAGATTTTTTTCTAGATTTTTTTTCTAGATTTTTTTCTAGATTTTTTTTCTAGATTTTTTTTCTAGATTTTTTCTCTAGATTTTTTTCTAGATTTTTTTTCTAGATTTTTTCTCTAGATTTTTTTCTAGATTTTTTTTCTAGATTTTTTTTCTAGATTTTTTTCTAGATTTTTTTTCTAGATTTTTTTTCTAGAATTTTTTTCTAGATTTTTTTTCTAGATTTTTTTCTAGATTTTTTTTCTAGATTTTTTTCTAGATTTTTTTCTAGATTTTTTTTCTAGATTTTTTTTCTAGATTTTTTTTCTAGATTTTTTTCTAGATTTTTTTCTAGATTTTTTTCTAGATTTTTTTTCTAGATTTTTTTCTAGATTTTTTTTCTAGATTTTTTTCTAGATTTTTTTTCTAGATTTTTTTTCTAGATTTTTTCTCTAGATTTTTTTCTAGATTTTTTTTCTAGATTTTTTTCTAGATTTTTTTTCTAGATTTTTTTCTAGATTTTTTTCTAGATTTTTTTTCTAGATTTTTTTTCTAGATTTTTTTCTAGATTTTTTTTCTAGATTTTTTTCTAGATTTTTTTTCTAGATTTTTTTTCTAGATTTTTTTTCTAGATTTTTTTTCTAGATTTTTTTTCTAGATTTTTTTCTAGATTTTTTTTCTAGATTTTTTTTCTAGATTTTTTTTCTAGAATTTTTTTCTAGATTTTTTTTCTAGATTTTTTTTCTATAATTTTTTTCTAGATTTTTTTTCTAGATTTTTTTTCTAGATTTTTTTTCTAGATTTTTTTCTAGATTTTTTTTCTAGATTTTTTTTCTAGATTTTTTTTCTAGATTTTTTTTCTAGATTTTTTTTCTAGATTTTTTTCTAGATTTTTTTTCTAGATTTTTTTTCTAGATTTTTTTTCTAGATTTTTTTCTAGATTTTTTTTCTAGAATTTTTTTCTCGATTTTTTTTCTAGATTTTTTTTCTCGATTTTTTTTCTCGATTTTTTTCTAGATTTTTTTTCTAGATTTTTTTTCTAGATTTTTTTCTATATTTTTTTTCTAGATTTTTTTCTAGATTTTTTTTCTAGATTTTTTCTAGATTTTTTTTCTAGAATTTTTTTCTAGATTTTTTTCTAGATTTTTTTTCTAGATTTTTTTCTAGATTTTTTTTCTAGATTTTTTTTCTAGAATTTTTTTCTAGATTTTTTTTCTAGATTTTTTTTCTAGATTTTTTTCTAGATTTTTTTTCTAGATTTTTTTTCTAGATTTTTTCTCTAGATTTTTTTCTAGATTTTTTTTCTAGATTTTTTTCTAGATTTTTTTTCTAGATTTTTTTTCTAGATTTTTTTCTAGATTTTTTTTCTAGATTTTTTTCTAGATTTTTTTTCTAGATTTTTTTCTAGATTTTTTTTCTAGATTTTTTTCTAGATTTTTTTTCTAGATTTTTTTTCTAGATTTTTTTCTAGATTTTTTTTCTAGATTTTTTTCTAGATTTTTTTCTAGATTTTTTTCTAGATTTTTTTTCTAGATTTTTTTTCTAGATTTTTTTCTAGATTTTTTTTCTAGATTTTTTTCTAGATTTTTTTTCTAGATTTTTTTTCTAGATTTTTTTTCTAGATTTTTTTTCTCGATTTTTTTTCTAGATTTTTTCTCTAGATTTTTTTCTAGATTTTTTTTCTAGATTTTTTTTCTAGATTTTTTTCTAGATTTTTTTTCTAGATTTTTTTCTAGATTTTTTTTCTAGATTTTTTTCTAGATTTTTTTTCTAGATTTTTTTCTAGATTTTTTTTCTAGATTTTTTTCTAGATTTTTTTTCTAGATTTTTTTTCTAGATTTTTTTTCTAGATTTTTTTCTAGATTTTTTTTCTAGATTTTTTTCTAGATTTTTTTTCTAGATTTTTTTTCTAGATTTTTTCTCTAGATTTTTTTCTAGATTTTTTTTCTAGATTTTTTTCTAGATTTTTTTCTAGATTTTTTTCTAGATTTTTTTCTAGATTTTTTTTCTAGATTTTTTTCTAGATTTTTTTTCTAGATTTTTTTCTAGATTTTTTTTCTAGATTTTTTTTCTAGATTTTTTCTCTAGATTTTTTTCTAGATTTTTTTTCTAGATTTTTTTCTAGATTTTTTTTCTAGATTTTTTTCTAGATTTTTTTTCTAGATTTTTTTTCTAGATTTTTTCTCTAGATTTTTTTCTAGATTTTTTTTCTAGATTTTTTCTCTAGATTTTTTTCTAGATTTTTTTTCTAGATTTTTTTCTAGATTTTTTTTCTAGATTTTTTTCCTAGATTTTTTCTCTAGATTTTTTTCTAGATTTTTTTTCTAGATTTTTTTCTAGATTTTTTTTCTAGATTTTTTTTCTAGAATTTTTTTCTAGATTTTTTTTCTAGATTTTTTTCTAGATTTTTTTTCTAGATTTTTTTCTAGATTTTTTTCTAGATTTTTTTTCTAGATTTTTTTTCTAGATTTTTTTTCTAGATTTTTTTCTAGATTTTTTTCTAGATTTTTTTCTAGATTTTTTTTCTAGATTTTTTTCTAGATTTTTTTTCTAGATTTTTTTCTAGATTTTTTTTCTAGATTTTTTTTCTAGATTTTTTCTCTAGATTTTTTTCTAGATTTTTTTTCTAGATTTTTTTCTAGATTTTTTTTCTAGATTTTTTCTCTAGATTTTTTTCTAGATTTTTTTTCTAGATTTTTTTCTAGATTTTTTTTCTAGATTTTTTTCCTAGATTTTTTCTCTAGATTTTTTTCTAGATTTTTTTTCTAGATTTTTTTCTAGATTTTTTTTCTAGATTTTTTTTCTAGAATTTTTTTCTAGATTTTTTTTCTAGATTTTTTTCTAGATTTTTTTTCTAGATTTTTTTCTAGATTTTTTTTCTAGATTTTTTTCTAGATTTTTTTTCTAGATTTTTTTTCTAGAATTTTTTTCTAGATTTTTTTTCTAGATTTTTTTTCTAGATTTTTTTCTAGATTCTTTTTCTAGATTTTTTTCTAGATTTTTTTTCTAGATTTTTTTTCTAGATTTTTTCTCTAGATTTTTTTCTAGATTTTTTTTCTAGATTTTTTTTCTATAATTTTTTTCTAGATTTTTTTCTAGATTTTTTTTCTAGATTTTTTTCTAGATTTTTTTCTAGATTTTTTTTCTAGATTTTTTTTCTAGATTTTTTTCTAGATTTTTTTTCTAGATTTTTTTTCTAGATTTTTTCTCTAGATTTTTTTCTAGATTTTTTTTCTAGATTTTTTTCTAGATTTTTTTTCTAGATTTTTTTCTAGATTTTTTTCTAGATTTTTTTTCTAGATTTTTTTTCTAGATTTTTTTCTAGATTTTTTTTCTAGATTTTTTTCTAGATTTTTTTTCTAGATTTTTTTTCTAGATTTTTTTTCTAGATTTTTTTTCTAGATTTTTTTTCTAGATTTTTTTCTAGATTTTTTTTCTAGATTTTTTTTCTAGATTTTTTTTCTAGAATTTTTTTCTAGATTTTTTTTCTAGATTTTTTTTCTATAATTTTTTTCTAGATTTTTTTTCTAGATTTTTTTTCTAGATTTTTTTTCTAGATTTTTTTCTAGATTTTTTTTCTAGATTTTTTTTCTAGATTTTTTTTCTAGATTTTTTTTCTAGATTTTTTTTCTAGATTTTTTTCTAGATTTTTTTTCTAGATTTTTTTTCTAGATTTTTTTTCTAGATTTTTTTCTAGATTTTTTTTCTAGAATTTTTTTCTCGATTTTTTTTCTAGATTTTTTTTCTCGATTTTTTTTCTCGATTTTTTTCTAGATTTTTTTTCTAGATTTTTTTTCTAGATTTTTTTCTATATTTTTTTTCTAGATTTTTTTCTAGATTTTTTTTCTAGATTTTTTCTAGATTTTTTTTCTAGAATTTTTTTCTAGATTTTTTTCTAGATTTTTTTTCTAGATTTTTTTCTAGATTTTTTTTCTAGATTTTTTTTCTAGAATTTTTTTCTAGATTTTTTTTCTAGATTTTTTTTCTAGATTTTTTTCTAGATTTTTTTTCTAGATTTTTTTTCTAGATTTTTTCTCTAGATTTTTTTCTAGATTTTTTTTCTAGATTTTTTTCTAGATTTTTTTTCTAGATTTTTTTTCTAGATTTTTTTCTAGATTTTTTTTCTAGATTTTTTTCTAGATTTTTTTTCTAGATTTTTTTCTAGATTTTTTTTCTAGATTTTTTTCTAGATTTTTTTTCTAGATTTTTTTTCTAGATTTTTTTCTAGATTTTTTTTCTAGATTTTTTTCTAGATTTTTTTCTAGATTTTTTTCTAGATTTTTTTTCTAGATTTTTTTTCTAGATTTTTTTCTAGATTTTTTTTCTAGATTTTTTTCTAGATTTTTTTTCTAGATTTTTTTTCTAGATTTTTTTTCTAGATTTTTTTTCTCGATTTTTTTTCTAGATTTTTTCTCTAGATTTTTTTCTAGATTTTTTTTCTAGATTTTTTTTCTAGATTTTTTTCTAGATTTTTTTTCTAGATTTTTTTCTAGATTTTTTTTCTAGATTTTTTTCTAGATTTTTTTTCTAGATTTTTTTCTAGATTTTTTTTCTAGATTTTTTTCTAGATTTTTTTTCTAGATTTTTTTTCTAGATTTTTTTTCTAGATTTTTTTCTAGATTTTTTTTCTAGATTTTTTTCTAGATTTTTTTTCTAGATTTTTTTTCTAGATTTTTTCTCTAGATTTTTTTCTAGATTTTTTTTCTAGATTTTTTTCTAGATTTTTTTCTAGATTTTTTTCTAGATTTTTTTCTAGATTTTTTTTCTAGATTTTTTTCTAGATTTTTTTTCTAGATTTTTTTCTAGATTTTTTTTCTAGATTTTTTTTCTAGATTTTTTCTCTAGATTTTTTTCTAGATTTTTTTTCTAGATTTTTTTCTAGATTTTTTTTCTAGATTTTTTCTCTAGATTTTTTTCTAGATTTTTTCTCTAGATTTTTTTCTAGATTTTTTTCTAGATTTTTTTCTAGATTTTTTTTCTAGATTTTTTCTCTAGATTTTTTTCTAGATTTTTTTTCTAGATTTTTTTCTAGATTTTTTTTCTAGATTTTTTTTCTAGATTTTTTTCTAGATTTTTTTTCTAGATTTTTTTCTAGATTTTTTTTCTAGATTTTTTTCTAGATTTTTTTTCTAGATTTTTTTCTAGATTTTTTTTCTAGATTTTTTTTCTAGATTTTTTTCTAGATTTTTTTTCTAGATTTTTTTCTAGATTTTTTTCTAGATTTTTTTCTAGATTTTTTTTCTAGATTTTTTTCTAGATTTTTTTTCTAGATTTTTTTCTAGATTTTTTTTCTAGATTTTTTCTAGATTTTTTTTCTAGAATTTTTTTCTAGATTTTTTTCCAGATTTTTTTTCTAGATTTTTTTCTAGATTTTTTTTCTAGATTTTTTTTCTAGAATTTTTTTCTAGATTTTTTTTCTAGATTTTTTCTAGATTTTTTTTCTAGATTTTTTTCTAGATTTTTTTTCTAGATTTTTTTTCTAGATTTTTTTCTAGATTTTTTTTCTATAATTTTTTTCTAGATTTTTTTTCTAGATTTTTTCTCTAGATTTTTTTCTAGATTTTTTTTCTAAATTTTTTTTCTATAATTTTTTTCTAGATTTTTTTTCTAGATTTTTTCTCTAGATTTTTTTCTAGATTTTTTTTCTAGATTTTTTTTCTAGATTTTTTTCTAGATTTTTTTTCTATATTTTTTTTCTAGATTTTTTTCCTAGATTTTTTTTCTAGATTTTTTCTCTAGATTTTTTTCTAGATTTTTTTTCTAGATTTTTTTCTAGATTTTTTTTCTAGATTTTTTCTCTAGATTTTTTTCTAGATTTTTTTTCTAGATTTTTTTCTAGATTTTTTTTCTATAATTTTTTTCTAGATTTTTTTTCTAGATTTTTTCTCTAGATTTTTTTCTAGATTTTTTTTCTAAATTTTTTTTCTATAATTTTTTTCTAGATTTTTTTTCTAGATTTTTTTTCTAGATTTTTTTCTAGATTTTTTTTCTAGATTTTTTTTCTAGATTTTTTTCCTAGATTTTTTTTCTAGATTTTTTCTCTAGATTTTTTTCTAGATTTTTTTTCTAGATTTTTTTCTAGATTTTTTTTCTAGATTTTTTCTCTAGATTTTTTTCTAGATTTTTTTTCTAGATTTTTTTCTAGATTTTTTTTCTAGATTTTTTTCCTAGATTTTTTCTCTAGATTTTTTTCTAGATTTTTTTTCTAGATTTTTTTCTAGATTTTTTTTCTAGATTTTTTTTCTAGAATTTTTTTCTAGATTTTTTTTCTAGATTTTTTTCTAGATTTTTTTTCTAGATTTTTTTCTAGATTTTTTTCTAGATTTTTTTTCTAGATTTTTTTTCTAGATTTTTTTTCTAGATTTTTTTCTAGATTTTTTTCTAGATTTTTTTCTAGATTTTTTTTCTAGATTTTTTTCTAGATTTTTTTTCTAGATTTTTTTCTAGATTTTTTTTCTAGATTTTTTTTCTAGATTTTTTCTCTAGATTTTTTTCTAGATTTTTTTTCTAGATTTTTTTCTAGATTTTTTTTCTAGATTTTTTCTCTAGATTTTTTTCTAGATTTTTTTTCTAGATTTTTTTCTAGATTTTTTTTCTAGATTTTTTTCCTAGATTTTTTCTCTAGATTTTTTTCTAGATTTTTTTTCTAGATTTTTTTCTAGATTTTTTTTCTAGATTTTTTTTCTAGAATTTTTTTCTAGATTTTTTTTCTAGATTTTTTTCTAGATTTTTTTTCTAGATTTTTTTCTAGATTTTTTTTCTAGATTTTTTTCCAGATTTTTTTTCTAGAATTTTTTTCTAGATTTTTTTTCTAGATTTTTTTCCAGATTTTTTTTCTAGATTTTTTTCTAGATTTTTTTTCTAGATTTTTTTTCTAGAATTTTTTTCTAGATTTTTTTTCTAGATTTTTTCTAGATTTTTTTTCTAGATTTTTTTCTAGATTTTTTTTCTAGATTTTTTTTCTAGATTTTTTTCTAGATTTTTTTTCTATAATTTTTTTCTAGATTTTTTTTCTAGATTTTTTCTCTAGATTTTTTTCTAGATTTTTTTTCTAAATTTTTTTTCTATAATTTTTTTCTAGATTTTTTTTCTAGATTTTTTCTCTAGATTTTTTTCTAGATTTTTTTTCTAGATTTTTTTTCTAGATTTTTTTCTAGATTTTTTTTCTATATTTTTTTTCTAGATTTTTTTCCTAGATTTTTTTTCTAGATTTTTTCTCTAGATTTTTTTCTAGATTTTTTTTCTAGATTTTTTTCTAGATTTTTTTTCTAGATTTTTTCTCTAGATTTTTTTCTAGATTTTTTTTCTAGATTTTTTTCTAGATTTTTTTTCTATAATTTTTTTCTAGATTTTTTTTCTAGATTTTTTCTCTAGATTTTTTTCTAGATTTTTTTTCTAAATTTTTTTTCTATAATTTTTTTCTAGATTTTTTTTCTAGATTTTTTTTCTAGATTTTTTTCTAGATTTTTTTTCTAGATTTTTTTTCTAGATTTTTTTCCTAGATTTTTTTTCTAGATTTTTTCTCTAGATTTTTTTCTAGATTTTTTTTCTAGATTTTTTTCTAGATTTTTTTTCTAGATTTTTTCTCTAGATTTTTTTCTAGATTTTTTTTCTAGATTTTTTTCTAGATTTTTTTTCTAGATTTTTTTCCTAGATTTTTTCTCTAGATTTTTTTCTAGATTTTTTTTCTAGATTTTTTTCTAGATTTTTTTTCTAGATTTTTTTTCTAGAATTTTTTTCTAGATTTTTTTTCTAGATTTTTTTCTAGATTTTTTTTCTAGATTTTTTTCTAGATTTTTTTCTAGATTTTTTTTCTAGATTTTTTTTCTAGATTTTTTTTCTAGATTTTTTTCTAGATTTTTTTCTAGATTTTTTTCTAGATTTTTTTTCTAGATTTTTTTCTAGATTTTTTTTCTAGATTTTTTTCTAGATTTTTTTTCTAGATTTTTTTTCTAGATTTTTTCTCTAGATTTTTTTCTAGATTTTTTTTCTAGATTTTTTTCTAGATTTTTTTTCTAGATTTTTTCTCTAGATTTTTTTCTAGATTTTTTTTCTAGATTTTTTTCTAGATTTTTTTTCTAGATTTTTTTCCTAGATTTTTTCTCTAGATTTTTTTCTAGATTTTTTTTCTAGATTTTTTTCTAGATTTTTTTTCTAGATTTTTTTTCTAGAATTTTTTTCTAGATTTTTTTTCTAGATTTTTTTCTAGATTTTTTTTCTAGATTTTTTTCTAGATTTTTTTTCTAGATTTTTTTCTAGATTTTTTTTCTAGATTTTTTTTCTAGAATTTTTTTCTAGATTTTTTTTCTAGATTTTTTTTCTAGATTTTTTTCTAGATTCTTTTTCTAGATTTTTTTCTAGATTTTTTTTCTAGATTTTTTTTCTAGATTTTTTCTCTAGATTTTTTTCTAGATTTTTTTTCTAGATTTTTTTCTAGATTTTTTTTCTAGATTTTTTTTCTAGATTTTTTTCTAGATTTTTTTTCTAGATTTTTTTCTAGATTTTTTTTCTAGATTTTTTTTCTAGATTTTTTCTCTAGATTTTTTTCTAGATTTTTTTTCTAGATTTTTTCTCTAGATTTTTTTCTAGATTTTTTTTCTAGATTTTTTTCTAGATTTTTTTTCTAGATTTTTTTCCTAGATTTTTTCTCTAGATTTTTTTCTAGATTTTTTTTCTAGATTTTTTTCTAGATTTTTTTTCTAGATTTTTTTTCTAGAATTTTTTTCTAGATTTTTTTTCTAGATTTTTTTCTAGATTTTTTTTCTAGATTTTTTTCTAGATTTTTTTCTAGATTTTTTTTCTAGATTTTTTTTCTAGATTTTTTTTCTAGATTTTTTTCTAGATTTTTTTCTAGATTTTTTTCTAGATTTTTTTTCTAGATTTTTTTCTAGATTTTTTTTCTAGATTTTTTTCTAGATTTTTTTTCTAGATTTTTTTTCTAGATTTTTTCTCTAGATTTTTTTCTAGATTTTTTTTCTAGATTTTTTTCTAGATTTTTTTTCTAGATTTTTTCTCTAGATTTTTTTCTAGATTTTTTTTCTAGATTTTTTTCTAGATTTTTTTTCTAGATTTTTTTCCTAGATTTTTTCTCTAGATTTTTTTCTAGATTTTTTTTCTAGATTTTTTTCTAGATTTTTTTTCTAGATTTTTTTTCTAGAATTTTTTTCTAGATTTTTTTTCTAGATTTTTTTCTAGATTTTTTTTCTAGATTTTTTTCTAGATTTTTTTTCTAGATTTTTTTCTAGATTTTTTTTCTAGATTTTTTTTCTAGAATTTTTTTCTAGATTTTTTTTCTAGATTTTTTTTCTAGATTTTTTTCTAGATTCTTTTTCTAGATTTTTTTCTAGATTTTTTTTCTAGATTTTTTTTCTAGATTTTTTCTCTAGATTTTTTTCTAGATTTTTTTTCTAGATTTTTTTTCTATAATTTTTTTCTAGATTTTTTTCTAGATTTTTTTTCTAGATTTTTTTCTAGATTTTTTTCTAGATTTTTTTTCTAGATTTTTTTTCTAGATTTTTTTCTAGATTTTTTTTCTAGATTTTTTTTCTAGATTTTTTCTCTAGATTTTTTTCTAGATTTTTTTTCTAGATTTTTTTCTAGATTTTTTTTCTAGATTTTTTTCTAGATTTTTTTCTAGATTTTTTTTCTAGATTTTTTTTCTAGATTTTTTTCTAGATTTTTTTTCTAGATTTTTTTCTAGATTTTTTTTCTAGATTTTTTTTCTAGATTTTTTTTCTAGATTTTTTTTCTAGATTTTTTTTCTAGATTTTTTTCTAGATTTTTTTTCTAGATTTTTTTTCTAGATTTTTTTTCTAGAATTTTTTTCTAGATTTTTTTTCTAGATTTTTTTTCTATAATTTTTTTCTAGATTTTTTTTCTAGATTTTTTTTCTAGATTTTTTTTCTAGATTTTTTTCTAGATTTTTTTTCTAGATTTTTTTTCTAGATTTTTTTTCTAGATTTTTTTTCTAGATTTTTTTTCTAGATTTTTTTCTAGATTTTTTTTCTAGATTTTTTTTCTAGATTTTTTTTCTAGATTTTTTTCTAGATTTTTTTTCTAGAATTTTTTTCTCGATTTTTTTTCTAGATTTTTTTTCTCGATTTTTTTTCTCGATTTTTTTCTAGATTTTTTTTCTAGATTTTTTTTCTAGATTTTTTTCTATATTTTTTTTCTAGATTTTTTTCTAGATTTTTTTTCTAGATTTTTTCTAGATTTTTTTTCTAGAATTTTTTTCTAGATTTTTTTCTAGATTTTTTTTCTAGATTTTTTTCTAGATTTTTTTTCTAGATTTTTTTTCTAGAATTTTTTTCTAGATTTTTTTTCTAGATTTTTTTTCTAGATTTTTTTCTAGATTTTTTTTCTAGATTTTTTTTCTAGATTTTTTCTCTAGATTTTTTTCTAGATTTTTTTTCTAGATTTTTTTCTAGATTTTTTTTCTAGATTTTTTTTCTAGATTTTTTTCTAGATTTTTTTTCTAGATTTTTTTCTAGATTTTTTTTCTAGATTTTTTTCTAGATTTTTTTTCTAGATTTTTTTCTAGATTTTTTTTCTAGATTTTTTTTCTAGATTTTTTTCTAGATTTTTTTTCTAGATTTTTTCTCTAGATTTTTTTCTAGATTTTTTTTCTAGATTTTTTTCTAGATTTTTTTTCTAGATTTTTTTTCTAGAATTTTTTTCTAGATTTTTTTTCTAGATTTTTTTCTAGATTTTTTTTCTAGATTTTTTTCTAGATTTTTTTCTAGATTTTTTTTCTAGATTTTTTTTCTAGATTTTTTTTCTAGATTTTTTTCTAGATTTTTTTCTAGATTTTTTTCTAGATTTTTTTTCTAGATTTTTTTCTAGATTTTTTTTCTAGATTTTTTTCTAGATTTTTTTTCTAGATTTTTTTTCTAGATTTTTTCTCTAGATTTTTTTCTAGATTTTTTTTCTAGATTTTTTTCTAGATTTTTTTTCTAGATTTTTTCTCTAGATTTTTTTCTAGATTTTTTTTCTAGATTTTTTTCTAGATTTTTTTTCTAGATTTTTTTCCTAGATTTTTTCTCTAGATTTTTTTCTAGATTTTTTTTCTAGATTTTTTTCTAGATTTTTTTTCTAGATTTTTTTTCTAGAATTTTTTTCTAGATTTTTTTTCTAGATTTTTTTCTAGATTTTTTTTCTAGATTTTTTTCTAGATTTTTTTTCTAGATTTTTTTCTAGATTTTTTTTCTAGATTTTTTTTCTAGAATTTTTTTCTAGATTTTTTTTCTAGATTTTTTTTCTAGATTTTTTTCTAGATTCTTTTTCTAGATTTTTTTCTAGATTTTTTTTCTAGATTTTTTTTCTAGATTTTTTCTCTAGATTTTTTTCTAGATTTTTTTTCTAGATTTTTTTTCTATAATTTTTTTCTAGATTTTTTTCTAGATTTTTTTTCTAGATTTTTTTCTAGATTTTTTTCTAGATTTTTTTTCTAGATTTTTTTTCTAGATTTTTTTCTAGATTTTTTTTCTAGATTTTTTTTCTAGATTTTTTCTCTAGATTTTTTTCTAGATTTTTTTTCTAGATTTTTTTCTAGATTTTTTTTCTAGATTTTTTTCTAGATTTTTTTCTAGATTTTTTTTCTAGATTTTTTTTCTAGATTTTTTTCTAGATTTTTTTTCTAGATTTTTTTCTAGATTTTTTTTCTAGATTTTTTTTCTAGATTTTTTTTCTAGATTTTTTTTCTAGATTTTTTTTCTAGATTTTTTTCTAGATTTTTTTTCTAGATTTTTTTTCTAGATTTTTTTTCTAGAATTTTTTTCTAGATTTTTTTTCTAGATTTTTTTTCTATAATTTTTTTCTAGATTTTTTTTCTAGATTTTTTTTCTAGATTTTTTTTCTAGATTTTTTTCTAGATTTTTTTTCTAGATTTTTTTTCTAGATTTTTTTTCTAGATTTTTTTCTAGATTTTTTTTCTAGATTTTTTTTCTAGATTTTTTTTCTAGAATTTTTTTCTAGATTTTTTTTCTAGATTTTTTTTCTATAATTTTTTTCTAGATTTTTTTTCTAGATTTTTTTTCTAGATTTTTTTTCTAGATTTTTTTCTAGATTTTTTTTCTAGAATTTTTTTCTCGATTTTTTTTCTAGATTTTTTTTCTCGATTTTTTTTCTCGATTTTTTTCTAGATTTTTTTTCTAGATTTTTTTTCTAGATTTTTTTCTATATTTTTTTTCTAGATTTTTTTCTAGATTTTTTTTCTAGATTTTTTCTAGATTTTTTTTCTAGAATTTTTTTCTAGATTTTTTTCTAGATTTTTTTTCTAGATTTTTTTCTAGATTTTTTTTCTAGATTTTTTTTCTAGAATTTTTTTCTAGATTTTTTTTCTAGATTTTTTTTCTAGATTTTTTTCTAGATTTTTTTTCTAGATTTTTTTTCTAGATTTTTTCTCTAGATTTTTTTCTAGATTTTTTTTCTAGATTTTTTTCTAGATTTTTTTTCTAGATTTTTTTTCTAGATTTTTTTCTAGATTTTTTTTCTAGATTTTTTTCTAGATTTTTTTTCTAGATTTTTTTCTAGATTTTTTTTCTAGATTTTTTTCTAGATTTTTTTTCTAGATTTTTTTTCTAGATTTTTTTCTAGATTTTTTTTCTAGATTTTTTCTCTAGATTTTTTTCTAGATTTTTTTTCTAGATTTTTTTCTAGATTTTTTTTCTAGATTTTTTTTCTAGAATTTTTTTCTAGATTTTTTTTCTAGATTTTTTTCTAGATTTTTTTTCTAGATTTTTTTCTAGATTTTTTTCTAGATTTTTTTTCTAGATTTTTTTTCTAGATTTTTTTTCTAGATTTTTTTCTAGATTTTTTTCTAGATTTTTTTCTAGATTTTTTTTCTAGATTTTTTTCTAGATTTTTTTTCTAGATTTTTTTCTAGATTTTTTTTCTAGATTTTTTTTCTAGATTTTTTCTCTAGATTTTTTTCTAGATTTTTTTTCTAGATTTTTTTCTAGATTTTTTTTCTAGATTTTTTCTCTAGATTTTTTTCTAGATTTTTTTTCTAGATTTTTTTCTAGATTTTTTTTCTAGATTTTTTTCCTAGATTTTTTCTCTAGATTTTTTTCTAGATTTTTTTTCTAGATTTTTTTCTAGATTTTTTTTCTAGATTTTTTTTCTAGAATTTTTTTCTAGATTTTTTTTCTAGATTTTTTTCTAGATTTTTTTTCTAGATTTTTTTCTAGATTTTTTTTCTAGATTTTTTTCTAGATTTTTTTTCTAGATTTTTTTTCTAGAATTTTTTTCTAGATTTTTTTTCTAGATTTTTTTTCTAGATTTTTTTCTAGATTCTTTTTCTAGATTTTTTTCTAGATTTTTTTTCTAGATTTTTTTTCTAGATTTTTTCTCTAGATTTTTTTCTAGATTTTTTTTCTAGATTTTTTTTCTATAATTTTTTTCTAGATTTTTTTCTAGATTTTTTTTCTAGATTTTTTTCTAGATTTTTTTCTAGATTTTTTTTCTAGATTTTTTTTCTAGATTTTTTTCTAGATTTTTTTTCTAGATTTTTTTTCTAGATTTTTTCTCTAGATTTTTTTCTAGATTTTTTTTCTAGATTTTTTTCTAGATTTTTTTTCTAGATTTTTTTCTAGATTTTTTTCTAGATTTTTTTTCTAGATTTTTTTTCTAGATTTTTTTCTAGATTTTTTTTCTAGATTTTTTTCTAGATTTTTTTTCTAGATTTTTTTTCTAGATTTTTTTTCTAGATTTTTTTTCTAGATTTTTTTTCTAGATTTTTTTCTAGATTTTTTTTCTAGATTTTTTTTCTAGATTTTTTTTCTAGAATTTTTTTCTAGATTTTTTTTCTAGATTTTTTTTCTATAATTTTTTTCTAGATTTTTTTTCTAGATTTTTTTTCTAGATTTTTTTTCTAGATTTTTTTCTAGATTTTTTTTCTAGATTTTTTTTCTAGATTTTTTTTCTAGATTTTTTTTCTAGATTTTTTTTCTAGATTTTTTTCTAGATTTTTTTTCTAGATTTTTTTTCTAGATTTTTTTTCTAGATTTTTTTCTAGATTTTTTTTCTAGAATTTTTTTCTCGATTTTTTTTCTAGATTTTTTTTCTCGATTTTTTTTCTCGATTTTTTTCTAGATTTTTTTTCTAGATTTTTTTTCTAGATTTTTTTCTATATTTTTTTTCTAGATTTTTTTCTAGATTTTTTTTCTAGATTTTTTCTAGATTTTTTTTCTAGAATTTTTTTCTAGATTTTTTTCTAGATTTTTTTTCTAGATTTTTTTCTAGATTTTTTTTCTAGATTTTTTTTCTAGAATTTTTTTCTAGATTTTTTTTCTAGATTTTTTTTCTAGATTTTTTTCTAGATTTTTTTTCTAGATTTTTTTTCTAGATTTTTTCTCTAGATTTTTTTCTAGATTTTTTTTCTAGATTTTTTTCTAGATTTTTTTTCTAGATTTTTTTTCTAGATTTTTTTCTAGATTTTTTTTCTAGATTTTTTTCTAGATTTTTTTTCTAGATTTTTTTCTAGATTTTTTTTCTAGATTTTTTTCTAGATTTTTTTTCTAGATTTTTTTTCTAGATTTTTTTCTAGATTTTTTTTCTAGATTTTTTTCTAGATTTTTTTCTAGATTTTTTTCTAGATTTTTTTTCTAGATTTTTTTTCTAGATTTTTTTCTAGATTTTTTTTCTAGATTTTTTTCTAGATTTTTTTTCTAGATTTTTTTTCTAGATTTTTTTTCTAGATTTTTTTTCTCGATTTTTTTTCTAGATTTTTTCTCTAGATTTTTTTCTAGATTTTTTTTCTAGATTTTTTTTCTAGATTTTTTTCTAGATTTTTTTTCTAGATTTTTTTCTAGATTTTTTTTCTAGATTTTTTTCTAGATTTTTTTTCTAGATTTTTTTCTAGATTTTTTTTCTAGATTTTTTTCTAGATTTTTTTTCTAGATTTTTTTTCTAGATTTTTTTTCTAGATTTTTTTCTAGATTTTTTTTCTAGATTTTTTTCTAGATTTTTTTTCAAGATTTTTTTTCTAGATTTTTTCTCTAGATTTTTTTCTAGATTTTTTTTCTAGATTTTTTTCTAGATTTTTTTCTAGATTTTTTTCTAGATTTTTTTCTAGATTTTTTTTCTAGATTTTTTTCTAGATTTTTTTTCTAGATTTTTTTCTAGATTTTTTTTCTAGATTTTTTTTCTAGATTTTTTCTCTAGATTTTTTTCTAGATTTTTTTTCTAGATTTTTTTCTAGATTTTTTTTCTAGATTTTTTCTCTAGATTTTTTTCTAGATTTTTTCTCTAGATTTTTTTCTAGATTTTTTTCTAGATTTTTTTCTAGATTTTTTTTCTAGATTTTTTTTCTAGATTTTTTTCTAGATTTTTTTTCTAGATTTTTTTCTAGATTTTTTTTCTCGATTTTTTTTCTAGATTTTTTCTCTAGATTTTTTTCTAGATTTTTTTTCTAGATTTTTTTCTAGATTTTTTTTCTAGATTTTTTTTCTAGATTTTTTTCTAGATTTTTTTTCTAGATTTTTTTCTAGATTTTTTTTCTAGATTTTTTTCTAGATTTTTTTTCTAGATTTTTTTCTAGATTTTTTTTCTAGATTTTTTTTCTAGATTTTTTTCTAGATTTTTTTTCTAGATTTTTTTCTAGATTTTTTTCTAGATTTTTTTCTAGATTTTTTTTCTAGATTTTTTTCTAGATTTTTTTTCTAGATTTTTTTCTAGATTTTTTTTCTAGATTTTTTCTAGATTTTTTTTCTAGAATTTTTTTCTAGATTTTTTTCTAGATTTTTTTTCTAGATTTTTTTCTAGATTTTTTTTCTAGATTTTTTTTCTAGAATTTTTTTCTAGATTTTTTTTCTAGATTTTTTTTCTAGATTTTTTTCTAGATTCTTTTTCTAGATTTTTTTCTAGATTTTTTTTCTAGATTTTTTTTCTAGATTTTTTCTCTAGATTTTTTTCTAGATTTTTTTTCTAGATTTTTTTCTAGATTTTTTTTCTAGATTTTTTTTCTAGATTTTTTTCTAGATTTTTTTTCTAGATTTTTTTCTAGATTTTTTTTCTAGATTTTTTTCTAGATTTTTTTTCTAGATTTTTTTCTAGATTTTTTTTCTAGATTTTTTTTCTAGATTTTTTTCTAGATTTTTTTTCTAGATTTTTTTCTAGATTTTTTTCTAGATTTTTTTCTAGATTTTTTTCTAGATTCTTTTTCTAGATTTTTTTCTAGATTTTTTTTCTAGATTTTTTTTCTAGATTTTTTCTCTAGATTTTTTTCTAGATTTTTTTTCTAGATTTTTTTCTAGATTTTTTTTCTAGATTTTTTTTCTAGATTTTTTTCTAGATTTTTTTTCTAGATTTTTTTCTAGATTTTTTTTCTAGATTTTTTTCTAGATTTTTTTTCTAGATTTTTTTCTAGATTTTTTTTCTAGATTTTTTTTCTAGATTTTTTTCTAGATTTTTTTTCTAGATTTTTTTCTAGATTTTTTTCTAGATTTTTTTCTAGATTTTTTTTCTAGATTTTTTTTCTAGATTTTTTTCTAGATTTTTTTTCTAGATTTTTTTCTAGATTTTTTTTCTAGATTTTTTTTCTAGATTTTTTTTCTAGATTTTTTTTCTAGATTTTTTTTCTAGATTTTTTTCTAGATTTTTTTTCTAGATTTTTTTTCTAGATTTTTTTTCTAGATTTTTTTCTAGATTTTTTTTCTATAATTTTTTTCTAGATTTTTTTTCTATAATTTTTTTCTAGATTTTTTTTCTAGATTTTTTTTCTAGATTTTTTTCTAGATTTTTTTCTAGATTTTTTTTCTAGATTTTTTTTCTAGATTTTTTTCTAGATTTTTTTTCTAGATTTTTTTCTAGATTTTTTTTCTAGATTTTTTTTCTAGATTTTTTTTCTAGATTTTTTTTCTAGATTTTTTTTCTAGATTTTTTTCTAGATTTTTTTTCTAGATTTTTTTTCTAGATTTTTTTTCTAGATTTTTTTCTAGATTTTTTTTCTAGATTTTTTTCCTAGATTTTTTCTCTAGATTTTTTTCTAGATTTTTTTTCTAGATTTTTTTTCTAGAATTTTTTTCTAGATTTTTTTTCTAGATTTTTTTCTAGATTTTTTTTCTAGATTTTTTTCTAGATTTTTTTTCTAGATTTTTTTCTAGATTTTTTTTCTAGATTTTTTTTCTAGAATTTTTTTCTAGATTTTTTTTCTAGAATTTTTTTCTAGATTTTTTTTCTAGATTTTTTTTCTATAATTTTTTTCTAGATTTTTTTTCTAGATTTTTTTTCTAGATTTTTTTTCTAGATTTTTTTCTAGATTTTTTTTCTAGATTTTTTTTCTAGATTTTTTTTCTAGATTTTTTTTCTAGATTTTTTTTCTAGATTTTTTTCTAGATTTTTTTTCTAGATTTTTTTTCTAGATTTTTTTTCTAGATTTTTTTCTAGATTTTTTTTCTAGAATTTTTTTCTCGATTTTTTTTCTAGATTTTTTTTCTCGATTTTTTTTCTAGATTTTTTTCTAGATTTTTTTTCTAGATTTTTTTTCTAGATTTTTTTCTAGATTTTTTTTCTATGATTTTTTTCTAGATTTTTTTTCTAGATTTTTTTCTAGATTTTTTTTCTAGATTTTTTTTCTAGATTTTTTTCTAGATTTTTTTTCTAGATTTTTTTCTAGATTTTTTTTCTAGATTTTTTCTAGATTTTTTTTCTAGAATTTTTTTCTAGATTTTTTTCTAGATTTTTTTTCTAGATTTTTTTCTAGATTTTTTTTCTAGATTTTTTTTCTAGAATTTTTTTCTAGATTTTTTTTCTAGATTTTTTTTCTAGATTTTTTTCTAGATTCTTTTTCTAGATTTTTTTCTAGATTTTTTTTCTAGATTTTTTTTCTAGATTTTTTCTCTAGATTTTTTTCTAGATTTTTTTTCTAGATTTTTTTCTAGATTTTTTTTCTAGATTTTTTTTCTAGATTTTTTTCTAGATTTTTTTTCTAGATTTTTTTCTAGATTTTTTTTCTAGATTTTTTTCTAGATTTTTTTTCTAGATTTTTTTCTAGATTTTTTTTCTAGATTTTTTTTCTAGATTTTTTTTCTAGATTTTTTTTCTAGATTTTTTTTCTAGAATTTTTTTCTAGATTTTTTTTCTAGATTTTTTTTCTAGATTTTTTTCTAGATTCTTTTTCTAGATTTTTTTCTAGATTTTTTTTCTAGATTTTTTTTCTAGATTTTTTCTCTAGATTTTTTTCTAGATTTTTTTTCTAGATTTTTTTTCTATAATTTTTTTCTAGATTTTTTTCTAGATTTTTTTTCTAGATTTTTTTCTAGATTTTTTTCTAGATTTTTTTTCTAGATTTTTTTTCTAGATTTTTTTCTAGATTTTTTTTCTAGATTTTTTTCTAGATTTTTTTTCTAGATTTTTTTTCTAGATTTTTTTTCTAGATTTTTTTTCTAGATTTTTTTTCTAGATTTTTTTCTAGATTTTTTTTCTAGATTTTTTTTCTAGATTTTTTTTCTAGAATTTTTTTCTAGATTTTTTTTCTAGATTTTTTTTCTATAATTTTTTTCTAGATTTTTTTTCTAGATTTTTTTTCTAGATTTTTTTTCTAGATTTTTTTCTAGATTTTTTTTCTAGATTTTTTTTCTAGATTTTTTTTCTAGATTTTTTTTCTAGATTTTTTTTCTAGATTTTTTTCTAGATTTTTTTTCTAGATTTTTTTTCTAGATTTTTTTTCTAGATTTTTTTCTAGATTTTTTTTCTAGAATTTTTTTCTCGATTTTTTTTCTAGATTTTTTTTCTCGATTTTTTTTCTAGATTTTTTTCTAGATTTTTTTTCTAGATTTTTTTTCTAGATTTTTTTCTAGATTTTTTTTCTATAATTTTTTTCTAGATTTTTTTTCTAGATTTTTTTCTAGATTTTTTTTCTAGATTTTTTTTCTAGATTTTTTTCTAGATTTTTTTTCTAGATTTTTTTCTAGATTTTTTTTCTAGATTTTTTCTAGATTTTTTTTCTAGAATTTTTTTCTAGATTTTTTTCTAGATTTTTTTTCTAGATTTTTTTTCTAGAATTTTTTTCTAGATTTTTTTTCTAGATTTTTTTTCTAGATTTTTTTCTAGATTCTTTTTCTAGATTTTTTTCTAGATTTTTTTTCTAGATTTTTTTTCTAGATTTTTTCTCTAGATTTTTTTCTAGATTTTTTTTCTAGATTTTTTTCTAGATTTTTTTTCTAGATTTTTTTTCTAGATTTTTTTCTAGATTTTTTTTCTAGATTTTTTTCTAGATTTTTTTTCTAGATTTTTTTCTAGATTTTTTTTCTAGATTTTTTTCTAGATTTTTTTTCTAGATTTTTTTTCTAGATTTTTTTCTAGATTTTTTTTCTAGATTTTTTTCTAGATTTTTTTCTAGATTTTTTTCTAGATTTTTTTTCTAGATTTTTTTTCTAGATTTTTTTCTAGATTTTTTTTCTAGATTTTTTTCTAGATTTTTTTCTAGATTTTTTTTCTAGATTTTTTTTCTAGATTTTTTTCTAGATTTTTTTTCTAGATTTTTTTCTAGATTTTTTTTCTAGATTTTTTTTCTAGATTTTTTTTCTAGATTTTTTTTCTAGATTTTTTTCTAGATTTTTTTTCTAGATTTTTTTTCTAGATTTTTTTTCTAGAATTTTTTTCTAGATTTTTTTCTAGATTTTTTTTCTATAATTTTTTTCTAGATTTTTTTTCTAGATTTTTTTTCTAGATTTTTTTTCTAGATTTTTTCTCTAGATTTTTTTCTAGATTTTTTTTCTAGATTTTTTTCTAGATTTTTTTTCTAGATTTTTTTTCTAGATTTTTTTCTAGATTTTTTTTCTAGATTTTTTTCTAGATTTTTTTTCTAGATTTTTTTCTAGATTTTTTTTCTAGATTTTTTTCTAGATTTTTTTTCTAGATTTTTTTTCTAGATTTTTTTCTAGATTTTTTTTCTAGATTTTTTTCTAGATTTTTTTCTAGATTTTTTTCTAGATTTTTTTTCTAGATTTTTTTTCTAGATTTTTTTCTAGATTTTTTTTCTAGATTTTTTTCTAGATTTTTTTCTAGATTTTTTTTCTAGATTTTTTTTCTAGATTTTTTTCTAGATTTTTTTTCTAGATTTTTTTCTAGATTTTTTTTCTAGATTTTTTTTCTAGATTTTTTTTCTAGATTTTTTTTCTAGATTTTTTTCTAGATTTTTTTTCTAGATTTTTTTTCTAGATTTTTTTTCTAGATTTTTTTTCTAGATTTTTTCTAGATTTTTTTTCTAGATTTTTTTCTAGATTTTTTTTCTAGATTTTTTTTCTAGATTTTTTTCTAGATTTTTTTTCTATAATTTTTTTCTAGATTTTTTTTCTAGATTTTTTCTCTAGATTTTTTTCTAGATTTTTTTTCTAGATTTTTTTTCTCTAGATTTTTTTCTAGATTTTTTTTCTAGATTTTTTTCTAGATTTTTTTTCTAGATTTTTTTTCTAGATTTTTTTCTAGATTTTTTTTCTAGATTTTTTTCTAGATTTTTTTTCTAGATTTTTTTCTAGATTTTTTTTCTAGATTTTTTTCTAGATTTTTTTTCTAGATTTTTTTTCTAGATTTTTTTCTAGATTTTTTTTCTAGATTTTTTTCTAGATTTTTTTCTAGATTTTTTTCTAGATTTTTTTTCTAGATTTTTTTTCTAGATTTTTTTCTAGATTTTTTTTCTAGATTTTTTTCTAGATTTTTTTTCTAGATTTTTTTTCTAGATTTTTTTTCTAGATTTTTTTTCTCGATTTTTTTTCTAGATTTTTTCTCTAGATTTTTTTCTAGATTTTTTTTCTAGATTTTTTTCTAGATTTTTTTTCTAGATTTTTTTTCTAGATTTTTTTCTAGATTTTTTTTCTAGATTTTTTTCTAGATTTTTTTTCTAGATTTTTTTCTAGATTTTTTTTCTAGATTTTTTTCTAGATTTTTTTTCTATAATTTTTTCCTAGATTTTTTTTCTAGATTTTTTTTCTAGATTTTTTTTCTAGATTTTTTTCTAGATTTTTTTTCTAGATTTTTTTCTAGATTTTTTTTCTAGATTTTTTCTAGATTTTTTTTCTAGATTTTTTTCTAGATTTTTTTTCTAGATTTTTTTTCTAGATTTTTTTCTAGATTTTTTTTCTATAATTTTTTTCTAGATTTTTTTTCTAGATTTTTTCTCTAGATTTTTTTCTAGATTTTTTTTCTAGATTTTTTTTCTCTAGATTTTTTTCTAGATTTTTTTTCTAGATTTTTTTCTAGATTTTTTTTCTAGATTTTTTTTCTAGATTTTTTTCTAGATTTTTTTTCTAGATTTTTTTCTAGATTTTTTTTCTAGATTTTTTTCTAGATTTTTTTTCTAGATTTTTTTTCTAGATTTTTTTCTAGATTTTTTTTCTAGATTTTTTTCTAGATTTTTTTCTAGATTTTTTTCTAGATTTTTTTTCTAGATTTTTTTTCTAGATTTTTTTCTAGATTTTTTTTCTAGATTTTTTTCTAGATTTTTTTTCTAGATTTTTTTTCTAGATTTTTTTTCTAGATTTTTTTTCTAGATTTTTTTTCTAGATTTTTTCTCTAGATTTTTTTCTAGATTTTTTTTCTAGATTTTTTTCTAGATTTTTTTTCTAGATTTTTTTCTAGATTTTTTTTCTAGATTTTTTTTCTAGATTTTTTTCTAGATTTTTTTTCTAGATTTTTTTCTAGATTTTTTTCTAGATTTTTTTCTAGATTTTTTTTCTAGATTTTTTTTCTAGATTTTTTTCTAGATTTTTTTTCTAGATTTTTTTCTAGATTTTTTTCTAGATTTTTTTCTAGATTTTTTTTCTAGATTTTTTTTCTAGATTTTTTTCTAGATTTTTTTTCTAGATTTTTTTCTAGATTTTTTTTCTAGATTTTTTTTCTAGATTTTTTTTCTAGATTTTTTTTCTAGATTTTTTTTCTAGATTTTTTTCTAGATTTTTTTTCTAGATTTTTTTTCTAGATTTTTTTTCTAGATTTTTTTCTAGATTTTTTTTCTATAATTTTTTTCTAGATTTTTTTTCTATAATTTTTTTCTAGATTTTTTTTCTAGATTTTTTTTCTAGATTTTTTTCTAGATTTTTTTCTAGATTTTTTTTCTAGATTTTTTTTCTAGATTTTTTTCTAGATTTTTTTTCTAGATTTTTTTCTAGATTTTTTTTCTAGATTTTTTTTCTAGATTTTTTTTCTAGATTTTTTTTCTAGATTTTTTTTCTAGATTTTTTTCTAGATTTTTTTTCTAGATTTTTTTTCTAGATTTTTTTTCTAGAATTTTTTTCTAGATTTTTTTCTAGATTTTTTTTCTATAATTTTTTTCTAGATTTTTTTTCTAGATTTTTTTTCTAGATTTTTTTTCTAGATTTTTTTCTAGATTTTTTTTCTAGATTTTTTTTCTAGATTTTTTTTCTAGATTTTTTTTCTAGATTTTTTTTCTAGATTTTTTTCTAGATTTTTTTTCTAGATTTTTTTTCTAGATTTTTTTTCTAGATTTTTTTCTAGATTTTTTTTCTAGAATTTTTTTCTAGATTTTTTTTCTAGATTTTTTTTCTCGATTTTTTTTCTCGATTTTTTTCTAGATTTTTTTTCTAGATTTTTTTTCTAGATTTTTTTCTAGATTTTTTTTCTATAATTTTTTTCTAGATTTTTTTTCTAGATTTTTTTCTAGATTTTTTTTCTAGATTTTTTTCTAGATTTTTTTTCTAGATTTTTTCTAGATTTTTTTTCTAGATTTTTTTTCTAGATTTTTTTTCTAGATTTTTTTTCTAGATTTTTTTCTAGATTTTTTTTCTATAATTTTTTTCTAGATTTTTTTCTAGATTTTTTTTCTAGATTTTTTTTCTAAATTTTTTTCTAGATTTTTTTTCTATAATTTTTTCCTAGATTTTTTTTCTAGATTTTTTTTCTAGATTTTTTTTCTAGATTTTTTTCTAGATTTTTTTTCTAGATTTTTTTCTAGATTTTTTTTCTAGATTTTTTCTAGATTTTTTTTCTAGATTTTTTTCTAGATTTTTTTTCTAGATTTTTTTTCTAGATTTTTTTCTAGATTTTTTTTCTATAATTTTTTTCTAGATTTTTTTTCTAGATTTTTTCTCTAGATTTTTTTCTAGATTTTTTTTCTAGATTTTTTTTCTATAATTTTTTTCTAGATTTTTTTTCTAGATTTTTTCTCTAGATTTTTTTCTAGATTTTTTTTCTAGATTTTTTTTCTAGATTTTTTTCTAGATTTTTTTTCTATATTTTTTTTCTAGATTTTTTTCCTAGATTTTTTTTCTAGATTTTTTCTCTAGATTTTTTTCTAGATTTTTTTTCTAGATTTTTTTCTAGATTTTTTTTCTAGATTTTTTCTATAGATTTTGTTCTAGATTTTTTTTCTAGATTTTTTTCTAGATTTTTTTTCTAGATTTTTTTCTAGATTTTTTTTCTAGATTTTTTTTCTAGATTTTTTTCCTAGATTTTTTCTCTAGATTTTTTTCTAGATTTTTTTTCTAGATTTTTTTCTAGATTTTTTTTCTAGATTTTTTTTCTAGAATTTTTTTCTAGATTTTTTTTCTAGATTTTTTTCTAGATTTTTTTTCTAGATTTTTTTCTAGATTTTTTTTCTAGATTTTTTTTCTAGATTTTTTTCTAGATTTTTTTTCTAGATTTTTTTCTAGATTTTTTTCTAGATTTTTTTCTAGATTTTTTTTCTAGATTTTTTTTCTAGATTTTTTTCTAGATTTTTTTTCTAGATTTTTTTCTAGATTTTTTTTCTAGATTTTTTTTCTAGATTTTTTTTCTAGATTTTTTTTCTCGATTTTTTTTCTAGATTTTTTCTCTAGATTTTTTTCTAGATTTTTTTTCTAGATTTTTTTCTAGATTTTTTTTCTAGATTTTTTTTCTAGATTTTTTTCTAGATTTTTTTTCTAGATTTTTTTCTAGATTTTTTTTCTAGATTTTTTTCTAGATTTTTTTTCTAGATTTTTTTCTAGATTTTTTTTCTAGATTTTTTTTCTAGATTTTTTTCTAGATTTTTTTTCTAGATTTTTTTCTAGATTTTTTTCTAGATTTTTTTCTAGATTTTTTTTCTAGATTTTTTTCTAGATTTTTTTTCTAGATTTTTTTCTAGATTTTTTTTCTAGATTTTTTCTAGATTTTTTTTCTAGAATTTTTTTCTAGATTTTTTTCTAGATTTTTTTTCTAGATTTTTTTCTAGATTTTTTTTCTAGATTTTTTTTCTAGAATTTTTTTCTAGATTTTTTTTCTAGATTTTTTTTCTAGATTTTTTTCTAGATTCTTTTTCTAGATTTTTTTCTAGATTTTTTTTCTAGATTTTTTTTCTAGATTTTTTCTCTAGATTTTTTTCTAGATTTTTTTTCTAGATTTTTTTCTAGATTTTTTTTCTAGATTTTTTTTCTAGATTTTTTTCTAGATTTTTTTTCTAGATTTTTTTCTAGATTTTTTTTCTAGATTTTTTTCTAGATTTTTTTTCTAGATTTTTTTCTAGATTTTTTTTCTAGATTTTTTTTCTAGATTTTTTTCTAGATTTTTTTTCTAGATTTTTTTCTAGATTTTTTTCTAGATTTTTTTCTAGATTTTTTTCTAGATTCTTTTTCTAGATTTTTTTCTAGATTTTTTTTCTAGATTTTTTTTCTAGATTTTTTCTCTAGATTTTTTTCTAGATTTTTTTTCTAGATTTTTTTCTAGATTTTTTTTCTAGATTTTTTTTCTAGATTTTTTTCTAGATTTTTTTTCTAGATTTTTTTCTAGATTTTTTTTCTAGATTTTTTTCTAGATTTTTTTTCTAGATTTTTTTCTAGATTTTTTTTCTAGATTTTTTTTCTAGATTTTTTTCTAGATTTTTTTTCTAGATTTTTTTCTAGATTTTTTTCTAGATTTTTTTCTAGATTTTTTTTCTAGATTTTTTTTCTAGATTTTTTTCTAGATTTTTTTTCTAGATTTTTTTCTAGATTTTTTTTCTAGATTTTTTTTCTAGATTTTTTTTCTAGATTTTTTTTCTAGATTTTTTTTCTAGATTTTTTTCTAGATTTTTTTTCTAGATTTTTTTTCTAGATTTTTTTTCTAGATTTTTTTCTAGATTTTTTTTCTATAATTTTTTTCTAGATTTTTTTTCTATAATTTTTTTCTAGATTTTTTTTCTAGATTTTTTTTCTAGATTTTTTTCTAGATTTTTTTCTAGATTTTTTTTCTAGATTTTTTTTCTAGATTTTTTTCTAGATTTTTTTTCTAGATTTTTTTCTAGATTTTTTTTCTAGATTTTTTTTCTAGATTTTTTTTCTAGATTTTTTTTCTAGATTTTTTTTCTAGATTTTTTTCTAGATTTTTTTTCTAGATTTTTTTTCTAGATTTTTTTTCTAGATTTTTTTCTAGATTTTTTTTCTAGATTTTTTTCCTAGATTTTTTCTCTAGATTTTTTTCTAGATTTTTTTTCTAGATTTTTTTCTAGATTTTTTTTCTAGATTTTTTTTCTAGAATTTTTTTCTAGATTTTTTTTCTAGATTTTTTTCTAGATTTTTTTTCTAGATTTTTTTCTAGATTTTTTTTCTAGATTTTTTTCTAGATTTTTTTTCTAGATTTTTTTTCTAGAATTTTTTTCTAGATTTTTTTTCTAGATTTTTTTTCTAGATTTTTTTCTAGATTCTTTTTCTAGATTTTTTTCTAGATTTTTTTTCTAGATTTTTTTTCTAGATTTTTTCTCTAGATTTTTTTCTAGATTTTTTTTCTAGATTTTTTTTCTATAATTTTTTTCTAGATTTTTTTCTAGATTTTTTTTCTAGATTTTTTTCTAGATTTTTTTCTAGATTTTTTTTCTAGATTTTTTTTCTAGATTTTTTTCTAGATTTTTTTTCTAGATTTTTTTCTAGATTTTTTTTCTAGATTTTTTTTCTAGATTTTTTTTCTAGATTTTTTTTCTAGATTTTTTTTCTAGAATTTTTTTCTAGATTTTTTTTCTAGATTTTTTTTCTAGATTTTTTTTCTAGAATTTTTTTCTAGATTTTTTTTCTAGATTTTTTTTCTATAATTTTTTTCTAGATTTTTTTTCTAGATTTTTTTTCTAGATTTTTTTTCTAGATTTTTTTCTAGATTTTTTTTCTAGATTTTTTTTCTAGATTTTTTTTCTAGATTTTTTTTCTAGATTTTTTTTCTAGATTTTTTTCTAGATTTTTTTTCTAGATTTTTTTTCTAGATTTTTTTTCTAGATTTTTTTCTAGATTTTTTTTCTAGAATTTTTTTCTCGATTTTTTTTCTAGATTTTTTTTCTCGATTTTTTTTCTAGATTTTTTTCTAGATTTTTTTTCTAGATTTTTTTTCTAGATTTTTTTCTAGATTTTTTTTCTAGATTTTTTTTCTAGATTTTTTCTAGATTTTTTTTCTAGAATTTTTTTCTAGATTTTTTTCTAGATTTTTTTTCTAGATTTTTTTCTAGATTTTTTTTCTAGATTTTTTTTCTAGAATTTTTTTCTAGATTTTTTTTCTAGATTTTTTTTCTAGATTTTTTTCTAGATTCTTTTTCTAGATTTTTTTCTAGATTTTTTTTCTAGATTTTTTTTCTAGATTTTTTCTCTAGATTTTTTTCTAGATTTTTTTTCTAGATTTTTTTCTAGATTTTTTTTCTAGATTTTTTTTCTAGATTTTTTTCTAGATTTTTTTTCTAGATTTTTTTCTAGATTTTTTTTCTAGATTTTTTTCTAGATTTTTTTTCTAGATTTTTTTCTAGATTTTTTTTCTAGATTTTTTTTCTAGATTTTTTTCTAGATTTTTTTTCTAGATTTTTTTCTAGATTTTTTTCTAGATTTTTTTCTAGATTTTTTTCTAGATTTTTTTTCTAGATTTTTTTTCTAGAATTTTTTTCTAGATTTTTTTTCTAGATTTTTTTCTAGATTTTTTTTCTAGATTTTTTTCTAGATTTTTTTTCTAGATTTTTTTCTAGATTTTTTTTCTAGATTTTTTTTCTAGAATTTTTTTCTAGATTTTTTTTCTAGATTTTTTTTCTAGATTTTTTTCTAGATTCTTTTTCTAGATTTTTTTCTAGATTTTTTTTCTAGATTTTTTTTCTAGATTTTTTCTCTAGATTTTTTTCTAGATTTTTTTTCTAGATTTTTTTTCTATAATTTTTTTCTAGATTTTTTTCTAGATTTTTTTTCTAGATTTTTTTCTAGATTTTTTTCTAGATTTTTTTTCTAGATTTTTTTTCTAGATTTTTTTCTAGATTTTTTTTCTAGATTTTTTTCTAGATTTTTTTTCTAGATTTTTTTTCTAGATTTTTTTTCTAGATTTTTTTTCTAGATTTTTTTTCTAGATTTTTTTCTAGATTTTTTTTCTAGATTTTTTTTCTAGATTTTTTTTCTAGAATTTTTTTCTAGATTTTTTTTCTAGATTTTTTTTCTATAATTTTTTTCTAGATTTTTTTTCTAGATTTTTTTTCTAGATTTTTTTTCTAGATTTTTTTCTAGATTTTTTTTCTAGATTTTTTTTCTAGATTTTTTTTCTAGATTTTTTTTCTAGATTTTTTTTCTAGATTTTTTTCTAGATTTTTTTTCTAGATTTTTTTTCTAGATTTTTTTTCTAGATTTTTTTCTAGATTTTTTTTCTAGAATTTTTTTCTCGATTTTTTTTCTAGATTTTTTTTCTCGATTTTTTTTCTAGATTTTTTTCTAGATTTTTTTTCTAGATTTTTTTTCTAGATTTTTTTCTAGATTTTTTTTCTATAATTTTTTTCTAGATTTTTTTTCTAGATTTTTTTCTAGATTTTTTTTCTAGATTTTTTTTCTAGATTTTTTTCTAGATTTTTTTTCTAGATTTTTTTCTAGATTTTTTTTCTAGATTTTTTCTAGATTTTTTTTCTAGAATTTTTTTCTAGATTTTTTTCTAGATTTTTTTTCTAGATTTTTTTCTAGATTTTTTTTCTAGATTTTTTTTCTAGAATTTTTTTCTAGATTTTTTTTCTAGATTTTTTTTCTAGATTTTTTTCTAGATTCTTTTTCTAGATTTTTTTCTAGATTTTTTTTCTAGATTTTTTTTCTAGATTTTTTCTCTAGATTTTTTTCTAGATTTTTTTTCTAGATTTTTTTCTAGATTTTTTTTCTAGATTTTTTTTCTAGATTTTTTTCTAGATTTTTTTTCTAGATTTTTTTCTAGATTTTTTTTCTAGATTTTTTTCTAGATTTTTTTTCTAGATTTTTTTCTAGATTTTTTTTCTAGATTTTTTTTCTAGATTTTTTTCTAGATTTTTTTTCTAGATTTTTTTCTAGATTTTTTTCTAGATTTTTTTCTAGATTTTTTTTCTAGATTTTTTTTCTAGATTTTTTTCTAGATTTTTTTTCTAGATTTTTTTCTAGATTTTTTTCTAGATTTTTTTTCTAGATTTTTTTTCTAGATTTTTTTCTAGATTTTTTTTCTAGATTTTTTTCTAGATTTTTTTTCTAGATTTTTTTTCTAGATTATTTTTCTAGATTTTTTTTCTAGATTTTTTTTCTAGATTTTTTTCTAGATTTTTTTTCTAGATTTTTTTTCTAGATTTTTTTTCTAGAATTTTTTTCTAGATTTTTTTCTAGATTTTTTTTCTATAATTTTTTTCTAGATTTTTTTTCTAGATTTTTTTTCTAGATTTTTTTTCTAGATTTTTTTCTAGATTTTTTTTCTAGATTTTTTTTCTAGATTTTTTTTCTAGATTTTTTTTCTAGATTTTTTTTCTAGATTTTTTTCTAGATTTTTTTTCTAGATTTTTTTTCTAGATTTTTTTTCTAGATTTTTTTCTAGATTTTTTTTCTAGAATTTTTTTCTAGATTTTTTTTCTAGATTTTTTTTCTCGATTTTTTTTCTCGATTTTTTTCTAGATTTTTTTTCTAGATTTTTTTTCTAGATTTTTTTTCTAGATTTTTTTCTAGATTTTTTTTCTAGATTTTTTTCTAGATTTTTTTTCTAGATTTTTTCTAGATTTTTTTTCTAGATTTTTTTCTAGATTTTTTTTCTAGATTTTTTTTCTAGATTTTTTTCTAGATTTTTTTTCTATAATTTTTTTCTAGATTTTTTTTCTAGATTTTTTTCTAGATTTTTTTTCTAGATTTTTTTTCTAGATTTTTTTTCTAGATTTTTTTCTAGATTTTTTTTCTAGATTTTTTTTCTAGATTTTTTTTCTAGATTTTTTTCTAGATTTTTTTTCTAGAATTTTTTTCTAGATTTTTTTTCTAGATTTTTTTTCTCGATTTTTTTTCTCGATTTTTTTCTAGATTTTTTTTCTAGATTTTTTTTCTAGATTTTTTTCTAGATTTTTTTTCTATAATTTTTTTCTAGATTTTTTTTCTAGATTTTTTTCTAGATTTTTTTTCTAGATTTTTTTCTAGATTTTTTTTCTAGATTTTTTCTAGATTTTTTTTCTAGATTTTTTTTCTAGATTTTTTTTCTAGATTTTTTTTCTAGATTTTTTTCTAGATTTTTTTTCTATAATTTTTTTCTAGATTTTTTTCTAGATTTTTTTTCTAGATTTTTTTTCTAAATTTTTTTCTAGATTTTTTTTCTATAATTTTTTCCTAGATTTTTTTTCTAGATTTTTTTTCTAGATTTTTTTTCTAGATTTTTTTCTAGATTTTTTTTCTAGATTTTTTTCTAGATTTTTTTTCTAGATTTTTTCTAGATTTTTTTTCTAGATTTTTTTCTAGATTTTTTTTCTAGATTTTTTTTCTAGATTTTTTTCTAGATTTTTTTTCTATAATTTTTTTCTAGATTTTTTTTCTAGATTTTTTCTCTAGATTTTTTTCTAGATTTTTTTTCTAGATTTTTTTTCTCTAGATTTTTTTCTAGATTTTTTTTCTAGATTTTTTTCTAGATTTTTTTCTAGATTTTTTTTCTAGATTTTTTTCTAGATTTTTTTTCTAGATTTTTTTCTAGATTTTTTTTCTAGATTTTTTTCTAGATTTTTTTTCTAGATTTTTTTCTAGATTTTTTTTCTAGATTTTTTTTCTAGATTTTTTTCTAGATTTTTTTTCTAGATTTTTTTCTAGATTTTTTTCTAGATTTTTTTCTAGATTTTTTTTCTAGATTTTTTTTCTAGATTTTTTTCTAGATTTTTTTTCTAGATTTTTTTCTAGATTTTTTTTCTAGATTTTTTTCTAGATTTTTTTTCTAGATTTTTTTCTAGATTTTTTTTCTAGATTTTTTTCTAGATTTTTTTTCTATAATTTTTTCCTAGATTTTTTTTCTAGATTTTTTTTCTAGATTTTTTTTCTAGATTTTTTTCTAGATTTTTTTTCTAGATTTTTTTCTAGATTTTTTTTCTAGATTTTTTCTAGATTTTTTTTCTAGATTTTTTTCTAGATTTTTTTTCTAGATTTTTTTTCTAGATTTTTTTCTAGATTTTTTTTCTATAATTTTTTTCTAGATTTTTTTTCTCTAGATTTTTTTCTAGATTTTTTTTCTAGATTTTTTTCTAGATTTTTTTTCTAGATTTTTTTTCTAGATTTTTTTCTAGATTTTTTTTCTAGATTTTTTTCTAGATTTTTTTTCTAGATTTTTTTCTAGATTTTTTTTCTAGATTTTTTTCTAGATTTTTTTTCTAGATTTTTTTTCTAGATTTTTTTCTAGATTTTTTTTCTAGATTTTTTTCTAGATTTTTTTCTAGATTTTTTTCTAGATTTTTTTTCTAGATTTTTTTTCTAGATTTTTTTCTAGATTTTTTTTCTAGATTTTTTTCTAGATTTTTTTTCTAGATTTTTTTTCTAGATTTTTTTTCTAGATTTTTTTTCTCGATTTTTTTTCTAGATTTTTTCTCTAGATTTTTTTCTAGATTTTTTTTCTAGATTTTTTTCTAGATTTTTTTTCTAGATTTTTTTTCTAGATTTTTTTCTAGATTTTTTTTCTAGATTTTTTTCTAGATTTTTTTTCTAGATTTTTTTCTAGATTTTTTTTCTAGATTTTTTTTCTAGATTTTTTTCTAGATTTTTTTTCTAGATTTTTTTCTAGATTTTTTTCTAGATTTTTTTCTAGATTTTTTTTCTAGATTTTTTTTCTAGATTTTTTTCTAGATTTTTTTTCTAGATTTTTTTCTAGATTTTTTTTCTAGATTTTTTTTCTAGATTTTTTTTCTAGATTTTTTTTCTAGATTTTTTTTCTAGATTTTTTTCTAGATTTTTTTTCTAGATTTTTTTTCTAGATTTTTTTTCTAGATTTTTTTCTAGATTTTTTTTCTATAATTTTTTTCTAGATTTTTTTTCTATAATTTTTTTCTAGATTTTTTTTCTAGATTTTTTTTCTAGATTTTTTTCTAGATTTTTTTCTAGATTTTTTTTCTAGATTTTTTTTCTAGATTTTTTTCTAGATTTTTTTTCTAGATTTTTTTCTAGATTTTTTTTCTAGATTTTTTTTCTAGATTTTTTTTCTAGATTTTTTTTCTAGATTTTTTTTCTAGATTTTTTTCTAGATTTTTTTTCTAGATTTTTTTTCTGGATTTTTTTTCTAGAATTTTTTTCTAGATTTTTTTCTAGATTTTTTTTCTATAATTTTTTTCTAGATTTTTTTTCTAGATTTTTTTTCTAGATTTTTTTTCTAGATTTTTTTCTAGATTTTTTTTCTAGATTTTTTTTCTAGATTTTTTTTCTAGATTTTTTTTCTAGATTTTTTTTCTAGATTTTTTTCTAGATTTTTTTTCTAGATTTTTTTTCTAGATTTTTTTTCTAGATTTTTTTCTAGATTTTTTTTCTAGAATTTTTTTCTAGATTTTTTTTCTAGATTTTTTTTCTCGATTTTTTTTCTCGATTTTTTTCTAGATTTTTTTTCTAGATTTTTTTTCTAGATTTTTTTCTAGATTTTTTTTCTATAATTTTTTTCTAGATTTTTTTTCTAGATTTTTTTCTAGATTTTTTTTCTAGATTTTTTTCTAGATTTTTTTTCTAGATTTTTTCTAGATTTTTTTTCTAGATTTTTTTTCTAGATTTTTTTTCTAGATTTTTTTTCTAGATTTTTTTCTCGATTTTTTTTCTATAATTTTTTTCTAGATTTTTTTCTAGATTTTTTTTCTAGATTTTTTTTCTAAATTTTTTTCTAGATTTTTTTCCTAGATTTTTTCTCTAGATTTTTTTCTAGATTTTTTTTCTAGATTTTTTTCTAGATTTTTTTTCTAGATTTTTTTTCTAGAATTTTTTTCTAGATTTTTTTTCTAGATTTTTTTCTAGATTTTTTTTCTAGATTTTTTTCTAGATTTTTTTCTAGATTTTTTTTCTAGATTTTTTTTCTAGATTTTTTTTCTAGAATTTTTTTCTAGATTTTTTTCTAGATTTTTTTTCTAGATTTTTTTCTAGATTTTTTTTCTAGATTTTTTTTCTAGATTTTTTTCCTAGATTTTTTCTCTAGATTTTTTTCTAGATTTTTTTTCTAGATTTTTTTCTAGATTTTTTTTCTAGATTTTTTTTCTAGAATTTTTTTCTAGATTTTTTTTCTAGATTTTTTTCTAGATTTTTTTTCTAGATTTTTTTCTAGATTTTTTTCTAGATTTTTTTTCTAGATTTTTTTTCTAGATTTTTTTTCTAGATTTTTTTTCTAGAATTTTTTTCTAGATTTTTTTCTAGATTTTTTTTCTAGATTTTTTTCTAGATTTTTTTTCTAGATTTTTTTTCTAGATTTTTTTTCTCTAGATTTTTTTCTAGATTTTTTTTCTAGATTTTTTTTCTAGATTTTTTTCTAGATTTTTTTTCTAGATTTTTTTCTAGATTTTTTTTCTAGATTTTTTTCTAGATTTTTTTTCTAGATTTTTTTCTAGATTTTTTTTCTATAATTTTTTTCTAGATTTTTTTCTAGATTTTTTTTCTAGAATTTTTTTCTAGATTTTTTTCTAGATTTTTTTTCTATAATTTTTTTCTAGATTTTTTTTTCTAGATTTTTTTTCTAGATTTTTTTTCTAGATTTTTTTCTAGATTTTTTTTCTAGATTTTTTTCTAGATTTTTTTTCTAGATTTTTTCTAGATTTTTTTTCTAGAATTTTTTTCTAGATTTTTCTCTAGATTTTTTTTCTAGATTTTTTTCTAGATTTTTTTTCTAGATTTTTTTTCTAGATTTTTTTTCTAGATTTTTTTCTAGATTTTTTTTCTAGAATTTTTTTCTAGATTTTTTTTCTAGATTTTTTTTCTAGATTTTTTTTCTAGATTTTTTTTCTAGATTTTTTTTCTAGATTTTTTTTCTAGATTTTTTTTCTAGATTTTTTTCTAGATTTTTTTTCTAGATTTTTTTTCTAGATTTTTTTTCTAGATTTTTTTCTAGATTTTTTTTCTAGAATTTTTTTCTAGATTTTTTTTCTAGATTTTTTTTCTCGATTTTTTTTCTAGATTTTTTTCTAGATTTTTTTTCTCGATTTTTTTTCTAGATTTTTTTCTAGATTTTTTTTCTATAATTTTTTTCTAGATTTTTTTTCTAGATTTTTTTCTAGATTTTTTTTCTAGATTTTTTTCTAGATTTTTTTTCTCGATTTCTTTTCTAGATTTTTTTCTAGATTTTTTTTCTATAATTTTTTCTAGATTTTTTTCTAGATTTTTTTCTAGATTTTTTTTCTAGATTTTTTTTCTAGATTTTTTTCTAGATTTTTTTTCTAGATTTTTTTCTAGATTTTTTTTCTAGATTTTTTTTCTAGATTTTTTTTCTAGATTTTTTTTCTAGATTTTTTTTCTAGATTTTTTTCTAGATTTTTTTTCTAGATTTTTTTTCTAGATTTTTTTTCTAGATTTTTTTCTAGATTTTTTTTCTATAATTTTTTTCTAGATTTTTTTTCTATAATTTTTTTCTAGATTTTTTTTCTAGATTTTTTTTCTAGATTTTTTTCTAGATTTTTTTCTAGATTTTTTTTCTAGATTTTTTTTCTAGATTTTTTTCTAGATTTTTTTTCTAGATTTTTTTCTAGATTTTTTTTCTAGATTTTTTTTCTAGATTTTTTTTCTAGATTTTTTTTCTAGATTTTTTTTCTAGATTTTTTTCTAGATTTTTTTTCTAGATTTTTTTTCTGGATTTTTTTTCTAGAATTTTTTTCTAGATTTTTTTCTAGATTTTTTTTCTATAATTTTTTTCTAGATTTTTTTTCTAGATTTTTTTTCTAGATTTTTTTTCTAGATTTTTTTCTAGATTTTTTTTCTAGATTTTTTTTCTAGATTTTTTTTCTAGATTTTTTTTCTAGATTTTTTTTCTAGATTTTTTTCTAGATTTTTTTTCTAGATTTTTTTTCTAGATTTTTTTTCTAGATTTTTTTCTAGATTTTTTTTCTAGAATTTTTTTCTAGATTTTTTTTCTAGATTTTTTTTCTCGATTTTTTTTCTCGATTTTTTTCTAGATTTTTTTTCTAGATTTTTTTTCTAGATTTTTTTCTAGATTTTTTTTCTATAATTTTTTTCTAGATTTTTTTTCTAGATTTTTTTCTAGATTTTTTTTCTAGATTTTTTTCTAGATTTTTTTTCTAGATTTTTTCTAGATTTTTTTTCTAGATTTTTTTTCTAGATTTTTTTTCTAGATTTTTTTTCTAGATTTTTTTCTCGATTTTTTTTCTATAATTTTTTTCTAGATTTTTTTCTAGATTTTTTTTCTAGATTTTTTTTCTAAATTTTTTTCTAGATTTTTTTTCTATAATTTTTTCCTAGATTTTTTTTCTAGATTTTTTTTCTAGATTTTTTTTCTAGATTTTTTTCTAGATTTTTTTTCTAGATTTTTTTCTAGATTTTTTTTCTAGATTTTTTCTAGATTTTTTTTCTAGATTTTTTTCTAGATTTTTTTTCTAGATTTTTTTTCTAGATTTTTTTCTAGATTTTTTTTCTATAATTTTTTTCTAGATTTTTTTTCTAGATTTTTTCTCTAGATTTTTTTCTAGATTTTTTTTCTAGATTTTTTTTCTATAATTTTTTTCTAGATTTTTTTTCTAGATTTTTTCTCTAGATTTTTTTCTAGATTTTTTTTCTAGATTTTTTTTCTAGATTTTTTTCTAGATTTTTTTTCTATATTTTTTTTCTAGATTTTTTTCCTAGATTTTTTTTCTAGATTTTTTCTCTAGATTTTTTTCTAGATTTTTTTTCTAGATTTTTTTCTAGATTTTTTTTCTAGATTTTTTCTATAGATTTTGTTCTAGATTTTTTTTCTAGATTTTTTTCTAGATTTTTTTTCTAGATTTTTTTCTAGATTTTTTTTCTAGATTTTTTTTCTAGATTTTTTTCCTAGATTTTTTCTCTAGATTTTTTTCTAGATTTTTTTTCTAGATTTTTTTCTAGATTTTTTTTCTAGATTTTTTTTCTAGAATTTTTTTCTAGATTTTTTTTCTAGATTTTTTTCTAGATTTTTTTTCTAGATTTTTTTCTAGATTTTTTTCTAGATTTTTTTTCTAGATTTTTTTTCTAGATTTTTTTTCTAGAATTTTTTTCTAGATTTTTTTCTAGATTTTTTTTCTAGATTTTTTTCTAGATTTTTTTTCTAGATTTTTTTTCTAGATTTTTTTCCTAGATTTTTTCTCTAGATTTTTTTCTAGATTTTTTTTCTAGATTTTTTTCTAGATTTTTTTTCTAGATTTTTTTTCTAGAATTTTTTTCTAGATTTTTTTTCTAGATTTTTTTCTAGATTTTTTTTCTAGATTTTTTTCTAGATTTTTTTCTAGATTTTTTTTCTAGATTTTTTTTCTAGATTTTTTTTCTAGATTTTTTTTCTAGAATTTTTTTCTAGATTTTTTTCTAGATTTTTTTTCTAGATTTTTTTCTAGATTTTTTTTCTAGATTTTTTTTCTAGATTTTTTTTCTCTAGATTTTTTTCTAGATTTTTTTTCTAGATTTTTTTTCTAGATTTTTTTCTAGATTTTTTTTCTAGATTTTTTTCTAGATTTTTTTTCTAGATTTTTTTCTAGATTTTTTTTCTAGATTTTTTTCTAGATTTTTTTTCTATAATTTTTTTCTAGATTTTTTTCTAGATTTTTTTTCTAGAATTTTTTTCTAGATTTTTTTCTAGATTTTTTTTCTATAATTTTTTTCTAGATTTTTTTTTCTAGATTTTTTTTCTAGATTTTTTTTCTAGATTTTTTTCTAGATTTTTTTTCTAGATTTTTTTCTAGATTTTTTTTCTAGATTTTTTCTAGATTTTTTTTCTAGAATTTTTTTCTAGATTTTTCTCTAGATTTTTTTTCTAGATTTTTTTCTAGATTTTTTTTCTAGATTTTTTTTCTAGATTTTTTTTCTAGATTTTTTTCTAGATTTTTTTTCTAGAATTTTTTTCTAGATTTTTTTTCTAGATTTTTTTTCTAGATTTTTTTTCTAGATTTTTTTTCTAGATTTTTTTTCTAGATTTTTTTTCTAGATTTTTTTTCTAGATTTTTTTCTAGATTTTTTTTCTAGATTTTTTTTCTAGATTTTTTTTCTAGATTTTTTTCTAGATTTTTTTTCTAGAATTTTTTTCTAGATTTTTTTTCTAGATTTTTTTTCTCGATTTTTTTTCTAGATTTTTTTCTAGATTTTTTTTCTCGATTTTTTTTCTAGATTTTTTTCTAGATTTTTTTTCTATAATTTTTTTCTAGATTTTTTTTCTAGATTTTTTTCTAGATTTTTTTTCTAGATTTTTTTCTAGATTTTTTTTCTCGATTTCTTTTCTAGATTTTTTTCTAGATTTTTTTTCTATAATTTTTTTCTAGATTTTTTTTCTAGATTTTTTTCTAGATTTTTTTTCTAGATTTTTTTCTAGATTTTTTTTCTAGATTTTTTCTAGATTTTTTTTCTAGATTTTTTTTCTATAATTTTTTTCTAGATTTTTTTCTAGATTTTTTTTCTAGATTTTTTTTCTAAATTTTTTTCTAGATTTTTTCCCGATTTTTCGCCGATTTTTTCCCCGATTTTTTCCCGATTTTTTCCCGATATTTTCCCGATATTTTCCCGATTTTTCCCCGATTTTTTCCCGATTTTTCCCCGATTTTTCCCCGATTTTTTCCCCGATTTTTTCCCGATTTTTTCCCGATATTTCCCGATTTTTTCCCGATTTTTTCCCGATTTTTCGCCGATTTTTTCCCGATATTTTTCCGATTTTTCCCGATTTTTCCCGATTTTTTCCCGATTTTTCCCCGATTTTTTCCCCGATTTTTTCCCGATATTTTCCCGATTTTTTCCCGATATTTCCCGATTTTTTCCCGATTTTTTCCCGATTTTTCGCCGATTTTTTCCCGATATTTTCCCGATTTTTCCCCGATTTTTTCCCGATTTTTTCCCGATATTTCCCGATTTTTCCCGATTTTTTTCCCGATTTTTTCCCGATTTTTTCCCCGATTTTTTCCGATTTTTCCCGATTTTTTCCCCGATTTTTTCCCGATTTTTTCCCGATTTTTTCCCCGATTTTTTCCCGATTTTTTCCCGATTTTTCCCGATTTTTTCACCGATTTTTCCCCGATTATTTCCCGATTTTTTCCGATTTTTTCCCCGATTTTTTCCCGATTTTTCCCCGATTTTTTCCCGATATTTTCCGATTTTTTCCCCGATTTTTTCCGATTTTTTCCCGATTTTTTCCCCGATTTTTTCCCGATTTTTCCCCGATTTTTTCCCCGATTTTTTCCGATATTTTCCCGATTTTTTCCCGATATTTCCCGATTTTTTCCCGATTTTTTCCCGATTTTTCGCCGATTTTTTCCCCGATTTTTTCCCGATATTTTCCCGATTTTTTCCCGATATTTCCCGATTTTTTCCCGATTTTTCCCCGATTTTTTCCGATTTTTTCCCCGATTTTTTCCGATTTTTTCCGATTTTTTCCCGATTTTTTCCCCGATTTTTTCCCGATTTTTCCCCGATTTTTTCCCCGATTTTTTCCCGATATTTTCCCGATTTTTTCCCGATATTTCCCGATTTTTTCCCGATTTTTTCCCGATTTTTCGCCGATTTTTTCCCCGATTTTTTCCCGATATTTTCCCGATTTTTTCCCGATATTTCCCGATTTTTTCCCGATTTTTTCCCGATTTTTCGCCGATTTTTTCCCCGATTTTTTTCCCGATATTTTCCCGATTTTTTCCCGATATTTCCCGATTTTTTCCCGATTTTTTCCCGATTTTTCGCCGATTTTTTCCCGATATTTTTCCGATTTTTCCCGATTTTTCCCGATTTTTTCCCGATTTTTCCCCGATTTTTTCCCCGATTTTTTCCCGATATTTTCCCGATTTTTTCCCGATATTTCCCGATTTTTTCCCGATTTTTTCCCGATTTTTCGCCGATTTTTTCCCGATATTTTCCCGATTTTTCCCCGATTTTTTCCCGATTTTTCCCCGATTTTTTCCCCGATTTTTTCCCGATATTTTCCCGATTTTTTCCCGATATTTCCCGATTTCTTCCCGATTTTTTCCCGATTTTTCTCCGATTTTTTCCCCGATTTTTTCCCGATTTTTTCCCGATTTTTTCCCGATTTTTCGCCGATTTTTTCCCCGATTTTTTCCCGATTTTTCGCCGATTTTTTCCCCGATTTTTTCCCGATTTTTTCCCGATATTTCCCGATTTTTTCCCGATTTTTTCCCGATTTTTCGCCGATTTTTTCCCCGATTTTTTCCCGATATTTTCCCGATTTTTTCCCGATATTTCCCGATTTTTTCCCGATTTTTCGCCGATTTTTTCCCCGATTTTTTCCCGATATTTTCCCGATTTTTTCCCGATATTTCCCGATTTTTTCCCGATTTTTTCCCGATTTTTCGCCGATTTTTTCCCGATATTTTTCCGATTTTTCCCGATATTTCCCGATTTTTTCCCGATTTTTTCCCGATTTTTCGCCGATTTTTTCCCGATATTTTCCCGATTTTTCCCCGATTTTTTCCCGATTTTTCCCCGATTTTTTCCCCCGATTTTTTCCCGATATTTTCCCGATTTTTTCCCGATATTTCCCGATTTCTTCCCGATTTTTTCCCGATTTTTCGCCGATTTTTTCCCCGATTTTTTCCCGATTTTTTCCCGATTTTTTCCCGATTTTTCGCCGATTTTTTCCCCGATTTTTTCCCGATTTTTCGCCGATTTTTTCCCCGATTTTTTCCCGATTTTTTCCCGATTTTTTCCCGATTTTTCGCCGATTTTTTCCCCGATTTTTTCCCGATATTTTCCCGATTTTTTCCCGATATTTCCCGATTTTTTCCCGATTTTTTCCCGATTTTTCGCCGATTTTTTCCTCGATTTTTTCCCGATTTTTTCCCGATATTTTCCCGATATTTTCCCGATTTTTCCCCGATTTTTTCCCGATTTTTCCCCGATTTTTTCCCCGATTTTTTCCCGATATTTTCCCGATTTTTTCCCGATTTTTTCCCGATTTTTTCCCGATTTTTCGCCGATTTTTTTCCCGATTTTTCCCCGATTTTTCCCCGATTTTTTCCCCGATTTTTTCCCGATTTTTTCCCCGATTTTTTCCGATTTTTTTCCCGATTTTTTCCCGATTTTTTCCCGATATTTTCCCGATTTTTCCCGATTTTTCCCGATTTTTTCCCGATTTTTTCCCCGATTTTTTCCCGATTTTTTCCCGATATTTTCCCGATATTTTCCCGATTTTTCCCCGATTTTTTCCCGATTTTTTCCCCGATTTTTTCCCCGATTTTTTCCCGATTTTTCGCCGATTTTTTCCCGATATTTTCCCGATTTTTCCCCGATTTTTTCCCGATTTTTTCCCGATTTTTCCCCGATTTTTTCCCCGATTTTTTCCCGATATTTTCCCGATTTTTTCCCGATATTTCCAAATTTCTTCCCGATTTTTTCCCGATTTTTCGCCGATTTTTTCCCCGATTTTTTCCCGATTTTTTCCCGATTTTTTCCCGATTTTTCGCCGATTTTTTCCCCGATTTTTTCCCGATATTTTCCCGATTTTTTCCCGATATTTCCCGATTTTTTCCCGATTTTTTCCCGATTTTTCGCCGATTTTTCCCCCGATTTTTTCCCGATTTTTTCCCGATATTTTCCCGATATTTCCCGATTTCTTCCCGATTTTTTCCCGATTTTTCGCCGATTTTTTCCCCGATTTTTTCCCGATTTTTTCCCGATTTTTTCCCGATTTTTCGCCGATTTTTTCCCCGATTTTTTCCCGATATTTTCCCGATATTTCCCGATTTTTTCCCGATTTTTTCCCGATTCTTCGCCGATTTTTTCCCCGATTTTTTCCCGATTTTTTCCCGATATTTTCCCGATATTTTCCCGATTTTTCCCCGATTTTTTCCCGATTTTTCCCCGATTTTTTCCCCGATTTTTTCCCGATATTTTCCCGATTTTTTCCCGATTTTTTCCCGATTTTTTCCCGATTTTTCGCCGATTTTTTTCCCGATTTTTCCCCGATTTTTCCCCGATTTTTTCCCCGATTTTTTCCCGATTTTTTCCCCGATTTTTTCCGATTTTTTTCCCGATTTCTTCCCGATTTTTTCCCGATTTTTCGCCGATTTTTTCCCCGATTTTTTCCCGATTTTTTCCCGATTTTTTCCCGATTTTTCGCCGATTTTTTCCCCGATTTTTTCCCGATATTTTCCCGATTATTTCCCGATTTTTTCCCGATTTTTTCCCGATTTTTCGCCGATTTTTCCCCCGATTTTTTCCCGATTTTTTCCCGATATTTTCCCGATATTTTCCCGATTTTTCCCCGATTTTTTCCCGATTTTTCCCCGATTTTTTCCCCGATTTTTTCCCGATATTTTCCCGATTTTTCCCGATTTTTCCCGATTTTTTCCCGATTTTTTCCCCGATTTTTTCCCGATTTTTTCCCGATTTTTTCCCGATTTTTCGCCGATTTTTTCCCGATTTTTTTCCCGATTTTTCCCCGATTTTTTCCCGATTTTTTCCCCGATTTTTTCCCGATTTTTTCCCCGATTTTTTCCGATTTTTTTCCCGATTTTTTCCCGATTTTTTCCCGATATTTTCCCGATTTTTCCCGATTTTTCCCGATTTTTTCCCGATTTTTTCCCCGATTTTTTCCCGATATTTTCCCGATATTTTCCCGATTTTTCCCCGATTTTTTCTCGATTTTTCCCGATTTTTTCCCCGATTTTTTCCCGATATTTTCCCGATTTTTTACCGATATTTCCCGATTTTTTCCCGATTTTTTCCCGATTTTTCGCCGATTTTTTCCCGATATTTTCCCGATTATTCGCCGATTTTTCCCCGATTTTTTCCCCGATTTTTTCCGATTTTTTTCCCGATTTTTTCCCGATTTTTTCCCGATATTTCCCGATTTTTTCCCGATTTTTTCCCGATTTTTTCCGATTTTTTCCCCGATTTTTTCCCGATTTTTTCCCGATTTTTTCCCGATTTTTTCCCGATTTTTCCCCGATTTTTTCCCCGATTTTTTCCCGATATTTTCCCGATTTTTTCCCGATATTTCCCGATTTTTTCCCGATTTTTTCCCGATTTTTCGCCGATTTTTTCCCCGATTTTTCCCGATTTTTTCCCGATTTTTTCGCCGATTTTTTCCCCGATTTTTCCCGATTTTTTCCCGATTTTTTCCCGATTTTTCGCCGATTTTTTCCCCGATTTTTTCCCGATATTTTCCCGATTTTTCCCCGATTTTTTCCCGATTTTTTCCCGATTTTTCGCAGATTTTTTCCCGATATTTCCCGATTTTTTCCCGATTTTTTCCCGATTTTTCGCCGATTTTTTCCCGATATTTTCCCGATTTTTCCCCGATTTTTTCCCGATTTTTCCCCGATTTTTTCCCCCGATTTTTTCCCGATATTTTCCCGATTTTTTCCCGATATTTCCCGATTTCTTCCCGATTTTTTCCCGATTTTTCGCCGATTTTTTCCCCGATTTTTTCCCGATTTTTTCCCGATTTTTTCCCGATTTTTCGCCGATTTTTTCCCCGATTTTTTCCCGATTTTTCGCCGATTTTTTCCCCGATTTTTTCCCGATTTTTTCCCGATTTTTTCCCGATTTTTCGCCGATTTTTTCCCCGATTTTTTCCCGATATTTTCCCGATTTTTTCCCGATATTTCCCGATTTTTTCCCGATTTTTTCCCGATTTTTCGCCGATTTTTTCCTCGATTTTTTCCCGATTTTTTCCCGATATTTTCCCGATATTTTCCCGATTTTTCCCCGATTTTTTCCCGATTTTTCCCCGATTTTTTCCCCGATTTTTTCCCGATATTTTCCCGATTTTTTCCCGATTTTTTCCCGATTTTTTCCCGATTTTTCGCCGATTTTTTTCCCGATTTTTCCCCGATTTTTCCCCGATTTTTTCCCCGATTTTTTCCCGATTTTTTCCCCGATTTTTTCCGATTTTTTTCCCGATTTTTTCCCGATTTTTTCCCGATATTTTCCCGATTTTTCCCGATTTTTCCCGATTTTTTCCCGATTTTTTCCCCGATTTTTTCCCGATTTTTTCCCGATATTTTCCCGATATTTTCCCGATTTTTCCCCGATTTTTTCCCGATTTTTTCCCCGATTTTTTCCCCGATTTTTTCCCGATTTTTCGCCGATTTTTTCCCGATATTTTCCCGATTTTTCCCCGATTTTTTCCCGATTTTTTCCCGATTTTTCCCCGATTTTTTCCCCGATTTTTTCCCGATATTTTCCCGATTTTTTCCCGATATTTCCAAATTTCTTCCCGATTTTTTCCCGATTTTTCGCCGATTTTTTCCCCGATTTTTTCCCGATTTTTTCCCGATTTTTTCCCGATTTTTCGCCGATTTTTTCCCCGATTTTTTCCCGATATTTTCCCGATTTTTTCCCGATATTTCCCGATTTTTTCCCGATTTTTTCCCGATTTTTCGCCGATTTTTCCCCCGATTTTTTCCCGATTTTTTCCCGATATTTTCCCGATATTTCCCGATTTCTTCCCGATTTTTTCCCGATTTTTCGCCGATTTTTTCCCCGATTTTTTCCCGATTTTTTCCCGATTTTTTCCCGATTTTTTCCCGATATTTTCCCGATTTTTCCCGATTTTTCCCGATTTTTTCCCGATTTTTTCCCCGATTTTTTCCCGATATTTTCCCGATATTTTCCCGATTTTTCCCCGATTTTTTCTCGATTTTTCCCGATTTTTTCCCCGATTTTTTCCCGATATTTTCCCGATTTTTTACCGATATTTCCCGATTTTTTCCCGATTTTTTCCCGATTTTTCGCCGATTTTTTCCCGATATTTTCCCGATTATTCGCCGATTTTTCCCCGATTTTTTCCCCGATTTTTTCCGATTTTTTTCCCGATTTTTTCCCGATTTTTTCCCGATATTTCCCGATTTTTTCCCGATTTTTTCCCGATTTTTTCCGATTTTTTCCCCGATTTTTTCCCGATTTTTTCCCGATTTTTTACCGATTTTTTCCCGATTTTTCCCCGATTTTTTCCCCGATTTTTTCCCGATATTTTCCCGATTTTTTCCCGATATTTCCCGATTTTTTCCCGATTTTTTCCCGATTTTTCGCCGATTTTTTCCCCGATTTTTCCCGATTTTTTCCCGATTTTTCGCCGATTTTTTCCCCGATTTTTCCCGATTTTTTCCCGATTTTTTCCCGATTTTTCGCCGATTTTTTCCCCGATTTTTTCCCGATATTTTCCCGATTTTTCCCCGATTTTTTCCCGATTTTTTCCCGATTTTTCGCAGATTTTTTCCCGATATTTCCCGATTTTTTCCCGATTTTTTCCCGATTTTTCGCCGATTTTTTCCCGATATTTTCCCGATTTTTCCCCGATTTTTTCCCGATTTTTCCCCGATTTTTTACCCCAATTTTTTCCCGATATTTTCCCGATTTTTTCCCGATATTTCCCGATTTCTTCCCGATTTTTTCCCGATTTTTCGCCGATTTTTTCCCCGATTTTTTCCCGATTTTTTCCCGATTTTTTCCCGATTTTTCGCCGATTTTTTCCCCGATTTTTTCCCGATTTTTCGCCGATTTTTTCCCCGATTTTTTCCCGATTTTTTCCCGATTTTTTCCCGATTTTTCGCCGATTTTTTCCCCGATTTTTTCCCGATATTTTCCCGATTTTTTCCCAATATTTCCCGATTTTTTCCCGATTTTTTCCCGATTTTTCGCCGATTTTTTCCTCGATTTTTTCCCGATTTTTTCCCGATATTTTCCCGATATTTTCCCGATTTTTCCCCGATTTTTTCCCGATTTTTCCCCGATTTTTTCCCCGATTTTTTCCCGATATTTTCCCGATTTTTTCCCGATTTTTTCCCGATTTTTTCCCGATTTTTCGCCGATTTTTTTCCCGATTTTTCCCCGATTTTTCCCCGATTTTTTCCCCGATTTTTTCCCGATTTTTTCCCCGATTTTTTCCGATTTTTTTCCCGATTTTTTCCCGATTTTTTCCCGATATTTTCCCGATTTTTCCCGATTTTTCCCGATTTTTTCCCGATTTTTTCCCCGATTTTTTCCCGATTTTTTCCCGATATTTTCCCGATATTTTCCCGATTTTTCCCCGATTTTTTCCCGATTTTTTCCCCGATTTTTTCCCCGATTTTTTCCCGATTTTTCGCCGATTTTTTCCCGATATTTTCCCGATTTTTCCCCGATTTTTTCCCGATTTTTTCCCGATTTTTCCCCGATTTTTTCCCCGATTTTTTCCCGATATTTTCCCGATTTTTTCCCGATATTTCCAAATTTCTTCCCGATTTTTTCCCGATTTTTCGCCGATTTTTTCCCCGATTTTTTCCCGATTTTTTCCCGATTTTTTCCCGATTTTTCGCCGATTTTTTCCCCGATTTTTTCCCGATATTTTCCCGATTTTTTCCCGATATTTCCCGATTTTTTCCCGATTTTTTCCCGATTTTTCGCCGATTTTTCCCCCGATTTTTTCCCGATTTTTTCCCGATATTTTCCCGATATTTCCCGATTTCTTCCCGATTTTTTCCCGATTTTTCGCCGATTTTTTCCCCGATTTTTTCCCGATTTTTTCCCGATTTTTTCCCGATTTTTCGCCGATTTTTTCCCCGATTTTTTCCCGATATTTTCCCGATTTTTTCCCGATATTTCCCGATTTTTTCCCGATTTTTTCCCGATTCTTCGCCGATTTTTTCCCCGATTTTTTCCCGATTTTTTCCCGATATTTTCCCGATATTTTCCCGATTTTTCCCCGATTTTTTCCCGATTTTTCCCCGATTTTTTCCCCGATTTTTTCCCGATATTTTCCCGATTTTTTCCCGATTTTTTCCCGATTTTTTCCCGATTTTTCGCCGATTTTTTTCCCGATTTTTCCCCGATTTTTCCCCGATTTTTTCCCCGATTTTTTCCCGATTTTTTCCCCGATTTTTTCCGATTTTTTTCCCGATTTCTTCCCGATTTTTTCCCGATTTTTCGCCGATTTTTTCCCCGATTTTTTCCCGATTTTTTCCCGATTTTTTCCCGATTTTTCGCCGATTTTTTCCCCGATTTTTTCCCGATATTTTCCCGATTATTTCCCGATTTTTTCCCGATTTTTTCCCGATTTTTCGCCGATTTTTCCCCCGATTTTTTCCCGATTTTTTCCCGATATTTTCCCGATATTTTCCCGATTTTTCCCCGATTTTTTCCCGATTTTTCCCCGATTTTTTCCCCGATTTTTTCCCGATATTTTCCCGATTTTTCCCGATTTTTCCCGATTTTTTCCCGATTTTTTCCCCGATTTTTTCCCGATTTTTTCCCGATTTTTTCCCGATTTTTCGCCGATTTTTTCCCGATTTTTTTCCCGATTTTTCCCCGATTTTTTCCCGATTTTTTCCCCGATTTTTTCCCGATTTTTTCCCCGATTTTTTCCGATTTTTTTCCCGATTTTTTCCCGATTTTTTCCCGATATTTTCCCGATTTTTCCCGATTTTTCCCGATTTTTTCCCGATTTTTCCCCGATTTTTTCCCGATATTTTCCCGATATTTTCCCGATTTTTCCCCGATTTTTTCTCGATTTTTCCCGATTTTTTCCCCGATTTTTTCCCGATATTTTCCCGATTTTTTACCGATATTTCCCGATTTTTTCCCGATTTTTTCCCGATTTTTCGCCGATTTTTTCCCGATATTTTCCCGATTATTCGCCGATTTTTCCCCGATTTTTTCCCCGATTTTTTCCGATTTTTTTCCCGATTTTTTCCCGATTTTTTCCCGATATTTCCCGATTTTTTCCCGATTTTTTCCCGATTTTTTCCGATTTTTTCCCCGATTTTTTCCCGATTTTTTCCCGATTTTTTCCCGATTTTTCCCCGATTTTTTCCCCGATTTTTTCCCGATATTTTCCCGATTTTTTCCCGATATTTCCCGATTTTTTCCCGATTTTTTCCCGATTTTTCGCCGATTTTTTCCCCGATTTTTCCCGATTTTTTCCCGATTTTTTCGCCGATTTTTTCCCCGATTTTTCCCGATTTTTTCCCGATTTTTTCCCGATTTTTCGCCGATTTTTTCCCCGATTTTTTCCCGATATTTTCCCGATTTTTCCCCGATTTTTTCCCGATTTTTTCCCGATTTTTCGCAGATTTTTTCCCGATTTTTTTCCCGATTTTTTCCCGATTTTTTCCCGATTTTTCGCCGATTTTTTCCCCGATTTTTTCCCGATATTTTCCCGATATTTTCCCGATTTTTCCCCGATTTTTTCTCGATTTTTCCCGATTTTTTCCCCGATTTTTTCCCGATATTTTCCCGATTTTTTACCGATATTTCCCGATTTTTTCCCGATTTTTTCCCGATTTTTCGCCGATTTTTTCCCGATATTTTCCCGATTTTTCCCCGATTTTTTCCCGATTTTTTCCCGATTTTTCGCAGATTTTTTCCCGATTTTTTTCCCGATTTTTTCCCGATTTTTTCCCGATTATTCGACGATTTTTCCCCGATTTTTTCCCCGATTTTTTCCGATTTTTTTCCCGATTTTTTCCCGATTTTTTCCCGATATTTCCCGATTTTTTCCCGATTTTTTCCCGATTTTTTCCGATTTTTTCCCCGATTTTTTCCCGATTTTTTCCCGATTTTTTCCCGATTTTTTCCCGATTTTTCCCCGATTTTTTCCCCGATTTTTTCCCGATATTTTCCCGATTTTTTCCCGATATTTCCCGATTTTTTCCCGATTTTTTCCCGATTTTTCGCCGATTTTTTCCCCGATTTTTCCCGATTTTTTCCCGATTTTTTCGCCGATTTTTTCCCCGATTTTTCCCGATTTTTTCCCGATTTTTTCCCGATTTTTCGCCGATTTTTTCCCCGATTTTTTCCCGATATTTTCCCGATTTTTCCCCGATTTTTTCCCGATTTTTTCCCGATTTTTCGCAGATTTTTTCCCGATTTTTTTCCCGATTTTTTCCCGATTTTTTCCCGATTTTTCGCCGATTTTTTCCCCGATTTTTTCCCGATATTTTCCCGATATTTTCCCGATTTTTCCCCGATTTTTTCTCGATTTTTCCCGATTTTTTCCCCGATTTTTTCCCGATATTTTCCCGATTTTTTACCGATATTTCCCGATTTTTTCCCGATTTTTTCCCGATTTTTCGCCGATTTTTTCCCGATATTTTCCCGATTTTTCCCCGATTTTTTCCCGATTTTTTCCCGATTTTTCGCAGATTTTTTCCCGATTTTTTTCCCGATTTTTTCCCGATTTTTTCCCGATTATTCGCCGATTTTTCCCCGATTTTTTCCCCGATTTTTTCCGATTTTTTTCCCGATTTTTTCCCGATTTTTTCCCGATATTTCCCGATTTTTTCCCGATTTTTTCCCGATTTTTTCCGATTTTTTCCCCGATTTTTTCCCGATTTTTTCCCGATTTTTTCCCGATTTTTTCCCGATTTTTCCCCGATTTTTTCCCCGATTTTTTCCCGATATTTTCCCGATTTTTTCCCGATATTTCCCGATTTTTTCCCGATTTTTTCCCGATTTTTCGCCGATTTTTTCCCCGATTTTTCCCGATTTTTTCCCGATTTTTTCGCCGATTTTTTCCCCGATTTTTCCCGATTTTTTCCCGATTTTTTCCCGATTTTTCGCCGATTTTTTCCCCGATTTTTTCCCGATATTTTCCCGATTTTTCCCCGATTTTTTCCCGATTTTTTCCCGATTTTTCGCAGATTTTTTCCCGATTTTTTTCCCGATTTTTTCCCGATTTTTTCCCGATTTTTCGCCGATTTTTTCCCCGATTTTTTCCCGATATTTTCCCGATATTTTCCCGATTTTTCCCCGATTTTTTCTCGATTTTTCCCGATTTTTTCCCCGATTTTTTCCCGATATTTTCCCGATTTTTTACCGATATTTCCCGATTTTTTCCCGATTTTTTCCCGATTTTTCGCCGATTTTTTCCCGATATTTTCCCGATTTTTTCGCCGATTTTTTCCCCGATTTTTCCCGATTTTTTCCCGATTTTTTCCCGATTTTTCGCCGATTTTTTCCCCGATTTTTTCCCGATATTTTCCCGATTTTTCCCCGATTTTTTCCCGATTTTTTCCCGATTTTTCGCAGATTTTTTCCCGATTTTTTTCCCGATTTTTTCCCGATTTTTTCCCGATTTTTCGCCGATTTTTTCCCCGATTTTTTCCCGATATTTTCCCGATATTTTCCCGATTTTTCCCCGATTTTTTCTCGATTTTTCCCGATTTTTTCCCCGATTTTTTCCCGATATTTTCCCGATTTTTTACCGATATTTCCCGATTTTTTCCCGATTTTTTCCCGATTTTTCGCCGATTTTTTCCCGATATTTTCCCGATTTTTCCCCGATTTTTTCCCGATTTTTTCCCGATTTTTCGCAGATTTTTTCCCGATTTTTTTCCCGATTTTTTCCCGATTTTTTCCCGATTATTCGCCGATTTTTCCCCGATTTTTTCCCCGATTTTTTCCGATTTTTTTCCCGATTTTTTCCCGATTTTTTCCCGATATTTCCCGATTTTTTCCCGATTTTTTCCCGATTTTTTCCGATTTTTTCCCCGATTTTTTCCCGATTTTTTCCCGATTTTTTCCCGATTTTTTCCCGATTTTTCCCCGATTTTTTCCCCGATTTTTTCCCGATATTTTCCCGATTTTTTCCCGATATTTCCCGATTTTTTCCCGATTTTTTCCCGATTTTTCGCCGATTTTTTCCCCGATTTTTCCCGATTTTTTCCCGATTTTTTCGCCGATTTTTTCCCCGATTTTTCCCGATTTTTTCCCGATTTTTTCCCGATTTTTCGCCGATTTTTTCCCCGATTTTTTCCCGATATTTTCCCGATTTTTCCCCGATTTTTTCCCGATTTTTTCCCGATTTTTCGCAGATTTTTTCCCGATTTTTTTCCCGATTTTTTCCCGATTTTTTCCCGATTTTTCGCCGATTTTTTCCCCGATTTTTTCCCGATATTTTCCCGATATTTTCCCGATTTTTCCCCGATTTTTTCTCGATTTTTCCCGATTTTTTCCCCGATTTTTTCCCGATATTTTCCCGATTTTTTACCGATATTTCCCGATTTTTTCCCGATTTTTTCCCGATTTTTCGCCGATTTTTTCCCGATATTTTCCCGATTTTTCCCCGATTTTTTCCCGATTTTTTCCCGATTTTTCGCAGATTTTTTCCCGATTTTTTTCCCGATTTTTTCCCGATTTTTTCCCGATTATTCGCCGATTTTTCCCCGATTTTTTCCCCGATTTTTTCCGATTTTTTTCCCGATTTTTTCCCGATTTTTTCCCGATATTTCCCGATTTTTTCCCGATTTTTTCCCGATTTTTTCCGATTTTTTCCCCGATTTTTTCCCGATTTTTTCCCGATTTTTCGCCGATTTTTTCCCCGATTTTTCCCGATTTTTTCCCGATTTTTTCGCCGATTTTTTCCCCGATTTTTCCCGATTTTTTCCCGATTTTTTCCCGATTTTTTCCCGATATTTTCCCGATTTTTTCCCGATATTTCCCGATTTTTTCCAGATTTTTTCCAGATTTTTTCCCGATTTTTCCCCGATTTTTTCCCGATTTTTTCCGATTTTTTCCCCGATTTTTTCCGATTTTTTCCGATTTTTTCCCGATTTTTTCCCCGATTTTTTCCCGATTTTTCCCCGATTTTTTCCCGATTTTTTCCCGATATTTTCCCGATTTTTTCCCGATATTTCCCGATTTTTTCCAGATTTTTTCCAGATTTTTTCCCGATTTTTCCCCGATTTTTTCCCGATTTTTTCCGATTTTTTCCCCGATTTTTTCCGATTTTTTCCGATTTTTTCCCGATTTTTTCCCCGATTTTTTCCCGATTTTTTCCCCGATTTTTTCCCGATATTTTCCCGATTTTTCCCCGATTTTTTCCCGATTTTTTCCCGATTTTTCCCCGATTTTTTCCCGATTTTTTTCCCGATTTTTTCCCGATTTTTTCCCGATTTTTCGCCGATTTTTCCCCCGATTTTTTCCCGATATTTTCCCGATATTTTCCCGATTTTTCCCCGATTTTTTCTCGATTTTTCCCGATTTTTTCCCCGATTTTTTCCCGATATTTTCCCGATTTTTTACCGATATTTCCCGATTTTTTCCCGATTTTTTCCCGATTTTTCGCCGATTTTTTCCCGATATTTTCCCGATTTTTCCCCGATTTTTTCCCGATTTTTTCCCGATTTTTCGCAGATTTTTTCCCGATTTTTTTCCCGATTTTTTCCCGATTTTTTCCCGATTATTCGCCGATTTTTCCCCGATTTTTTCCCCGATTTTTTCCGATTTTTTTCCCGATTTTTTCCCGATTTTTTCCCGATATTTCCCGATTTTTCCCGATTTTTTCCGATTTTTTCCCCGATTTTTTCCCGATTTTTCCCCGATTTTTTCCCCGATTTTTTCCCGATATTTTCCCGATTTTTTCCCGATATTTCCCGATTTTTTCCCGATTTTTTCCCGATTTTTCGCCGATTTTTTCCCGATATTTTTCCGATTTTTCCCGATTTTTCCCGATTTTTTCCCGATTTTTCCCCGATTTTTTCCCCGATTTTTTCCCAATATTTTCCCGATTTTTTCCCGATATTTCCCGATTTTTTCCCGATTTTTTCCCGATTTTTCGCCGATTTTTTCCCGATATTTTCCCGATTTTTCCCCGATTTTTTCCCGATTTTTTCCCGATTTTTTCCCGATTTTTTCCCCGATTTTTTCCCCGATTTTTTCGCCGATTTTTTCCCCGATTTTTTCCCGATTTTTTCCCGATTTTTTCCCGATTTTTCGCCGATTTTTTCCCCGATTTTTTCCCGATATTTTCCCGATTTTTTCCCGATATTTCCCGATTTTTTCCCGATTTTTTCCCGATTTTTCGCCGATTTTTTCCCCGATTTTTTCCCGATATTTTCCCGATTTTTCCCGATATTTCCCGATTTTTCCCGATTTTTCGCCGATTTTTTCCCGATATTTTTCCGATTTTTCCCGATTTTTCCCGATTTTTACGCCGATTTTTCCCCGATTTTTTCCCGATTTTTTCCCGATTTTTTCCCGATTTTTCCCCGATTTTTTCCCGATATTTTCCCGATATTTTCCCGATTTTTCCCCGATTTTTTCTCGATTTTTCCCGATTTTTTCCCCGATTTTTTCCCGATATTTTCCCGATTTTTTACCGATATTTCCCGATTTTTTCCCGATTTTTTCCGATTTTTCGCCGATTTTTCCCGATATTTTCCCGATTTTTCCCGATTTTTTCCCGATTTTTTCCCGATTTTTCGCAGATTTTTTCCCGATTTTTTTCCCGATTTTTTCCCGATTTTTTCCCGATTATTCGCCGATTTTTCCCCGATTTTTTCCCCGATTTTTTCCGATTTTTTTCCCGATTTTTTCCCGATTTTTTCCCGATATTTCCCGATTTTTCCCGATTTTTTCCGATTTTTTCCCCGATTTTTTCCCGATTTTTCCCCGATTTTTTCCCCGATTTTTTCCCGATATTTTCCCGATTTTTTCCCGATATTTCCCGATTTTTTCCCGATTTTTTCCCGATTTTTCGCCGATTTTTTCCCGATATTTTTCCGATTTTTCCCGATTTTTCCCGATTTTTTCCCGATTTTTCCCCGATTTTTTCCCCGATTTTTTCCCAATATTTTCCCGATTTTTTCCCGATATTTCCCGATTTTTTCCCGATTTTTTCCCGATTTTTCGCCGATTTTTTCCCGATATTTTCCCGATTTTCCCCGATTTTTTCCCGATTTTTCCCGATTTTTCCCGATTTTTTCCCCGATTTTTTCCCCGATTTTTTCGCCGATTTTTTCCCCGATTTTTTCCCGATTTTTTCCCGATTTTTTCCCGATTTTTCGCCGATTTTTTCCCCGATTTTTTCCCGATATTTTCCCGATTTTTTCCCGATATTTCCCGATTTTTTCCCGATTTTTTCCCGATTTTTCGCCGATTTTTTCCCCGATTTTTTCCCGATATTTTCCCGATTTTTTCCCGATATTTCCCGATTTTTTCCCGATTTTCGCCGATTTTTTCCCGATATTTTTCCGATTTTTCCCGATTTTTCCCGATTTTTACGCCGATTTTTCCCCGATTTTTTCCCGATTTTTTCCCGATTTTTTCCCGATTTTTCCCCGATTTTTCCCGATTTTTTCCGATTTTTTCCCCGATTTTTTCCGATTTTTCCGATTTTTTCCCGATTTTTTCCCCGATTTTTTCCCGATTTTTCCCCGATTTTTTCCCCGATTTTTTCCCGATATTTTCCCGATTTTTTCCCGATATTTCCCGATTTTTTCCCGATTTTTTCCAGATTTTTCGCCGATTTTTTATCCGATTTTTTCCCGATATTTTCCCGATTTTTTGCCGATATTTCCCGATTTTTTCCCGATTTTTTCCCGATTTTTCGCCGATTTTTTCCCCGATTTTTTCCCGATATTTTCCCGATTTTTTCCCGATATTTCCCGATTTTTTCCCGATTTTTTCCCGATTTTTCGCCGATTTTTTCCCGATATTTTTCCGATTTTTCCCGATTTTTCCCGATTTTTTCCCGATTTTTCCCCGATTTTTTCCCCGATTTTTTCCCGATATTTTCCCGATTTTTCCCCGATTTTTTCCCGATTTTTTCCCGATTTTTCCCCAATTTTTTCCCCGATTTTTTCCCGATATTTTCCCGATTTTTTCCCGATATTTCCCGATTTTTTCCCGATTTTTTCCCGATTTTTCGCCGATTTTTTCCCCGATTTTTTCCCGATTTTTTCCCGATTTTTTCCCGATTTTTCGCCGATTTTTTCCCCGATTTTTTCCCGATATTTTCCCGATTTTTTCCCGATATTTCCCGATTTTTTCCCGATTTTTCGCCGATTTTTCCCCCGATTTTTCCCGATATTTTCCCGATTTTTTCCCGATATTTCCCGATTTTTTCCCGATTTTTTCCCGATTTTTCGCCGATTTTTCCCGATTTTTTCCCGATTTTTCCCCGATTTTTTCCCGATATTTCCCGATTTTTTCCCGATTTTTTCCCAATTTTTTCCCGATATTTTCCCGATTTTTTCCCAATTTTTTCCCGATATTTTCCCGATTTTTTCCCGATATATCCCGATTTTTTCCCGATTTTTTCCCGATTTTTCGCCGATTTTTTCCCAATATTTTTCCGATTTTTCCCGATTTTTCCCGATTTTTTCCCGATTTTTTCCCCGATTTTTTCCCGATTTTTTCCCGATATTTTCCCGATATTTTCCCGATTTTTCCCCGATTTTTCCCGATTTTTTCCCGATATTTTCCCGATTTTTTCCCGATATTTCCCGATTTTTTCCCGATTTTTTCCCGATTTTTCGCCGATTTTTTCCCCGATTTTTTCCCGATTTTTTCCCGATTTTTTCCCGATTTTTCGCCGATTTTTTGCCGATATTTTCCCGATTTTTCCCCGATTTTTTCCCGATTTTTCCCGATTTTTCCCCGATTTTTTCCCCGATTTTTTCCGATATTTTCCCGATTTTTTCCCGATATTTCCCGATTTTTTCCCGATTTTTTCCCGATTTTTCGCCGATTTTTTCCCCGATTTTTTCCCGATTTTTTCCCGATTTTTTCCCGATTTTTCGCCGATTTTTTCCCCGATTTTTTCCCGATATTTCCCGATTTTTTCCCGATTTTTCGCCGATTTTTTCCCCGATTTTTTCCCGATATTTTCCCGATTTTTTCCCGATATTTCCCGATTTTTCCGATTTTTCCCGATTTTTCGCCGATTTTTTCCCGATATTTTTCCGATTTTTCCCGATTTTTCCCGATTTTTTCCCGATTTTTCCCCGATTTTTTCCCGATATTTCCCGATTTTTCCCGATTTTTTCCCGATTTTTTCCCGATTTTTTCCCGATATTTCCCGATTTTTTCCCGATTTTTTCCCGATTTTTCGCCGATTTTTTCCCGATATTTTTCCGATTTTTCCCGATTTTTCCCGATTTTTCGCCGATTTTTTCCCGATATTTTCCCGATTTTTCCCCGATTTTTTCCCGATTTTTCCCGATTTTCCCCGATTTTTTCCCCGATTTTTTCCCGATATTTTCCCGATTTTTTCCCGATATTTCCCGATTTTTTCCCGATTTTTTCCCGATTTTTTCCCGATATTTTCCCGATTTTTTCCCGATATTTCCCGATTTTTTCCCGATTTTTTCCCGATTTTTCGCCGATTTTTTCCCGATATTTTTCCGATTTTCCCGATTTTTCCCGATTTTTTCCCGATTTTTTCCCCGATTTTTTCCCGATTTTTTCGCGATATTTTCCCGATATTTTCCCGATTTTTCCCCGATTTTTCCGATTTTTTCCCGATATTTTCCCCGATTTTTTCCCGATATTTCCCGATTTTTTTCCCGATTTTTTACCCATTTTTTCCCGATTTTTACTCCGATTTTTCCCCGATATTTCCCGATTTTTTTCCCGATTTTTCCCGATTTTTTCCAGATTTTTACGCCGATTTTTCCCCGATATTTTCCCGATTTTTTCCCGATTTTTTCCCGATTTTTCCCCGATTTTTTCCCGATTTTTCCCCGATTTTTTCCCGATTTTTTCCGATTTTTTCCCCGATTTTTTCCGATTTTTCCGATTTTTTCCCGATTTTTTCCCCGATTTTTTCCCCGATTTTTCCCGATTTTTCCCCGATTTTTTCCCCGATTTTTTCCCGATATTTCCCGATTTTTCCCCGATATTTCCCGATTTTTTTCCCGATTTTTTCCCGATTTTTTCCCGATTTTTACGCCGATTTTTCCCCGATATTTTCCCGATTTTTTCCCGATTTTTTCCCGATTTTTTCCCGATTTTTTCCCGATTTTTCCCCGATTTTTTCCCGATTTTTTCCGATTTTTTCCCTGATTTTTTTCCGATTTTTCCCGATTTTTTCCCGATTTTTTCCCGATTTTTTCCCGATTTTTTCCGTTTTTTTTCCCGATTTTTTCCCGATTTTTTCCCGATATTTTCCCGATTTTTCCCGATTTTTCCCGATTTTTTCCCGATTTTTCCCCGATTTTTTCCCGATTTTTTCCCGATATTTTCCCGATATTTTCCCGATTTTTCCCCGATTTTTTCCCGATTTTTCCCCGATTTTTTCCCGATTTTTTCCCGATTTTTTCCCGATATTTCCCGATTTTTTTCCCGATTTTTTCCCGATTTTTTCCCGATTTTTACGCCGATTTTTCCCCGATATTTTCCCGATTTTTTCCCGATTTTTTCCCGATTTTTTCCCGATATTTCCCGATTTTTTTCCCGATTTTTTCCCGATTTTTTCCCGATTTTTACGCCGATTTTTCCCCGATATTTTCCCGATTTTTTCCCGATTTTTTCCCGATTTTTCCCCGATTTTTTCCCGATTTTTTCCGATTTTTTCCCCGATTTTTTCCCGATTTTTCGCCGATTTTTTCCCGATTTTTTTCCCGATTTTTCCCCGATTTTTCCCGATTTTTTCCCCGATTTTTTCCAGATTTTTTCCCGATATTTCCCGATTTTTTTCCCGATTTTTTCCCGATTTTTTCCCGATTTTTTACGCCGATTTTTCCCCGATATTTTCCCGATTTTTTCCCGATTTTTTCCCGATTTTTTCCCGATTTTTTCCCGATATTTCCCGATTTTTTCCCGATTTTTTCCCGATTTTTTCCCGATTTTTACGCCGATTTTTCCCCGATATTTTCCCGATTTTTTCCCGATTTTTACGCCGATTTTTCCCCGATATTTTCCCGATTTTTTCCCGATTTTTTCCCGATTTTTCCCCGATTTTTTCCCGATTTTTTCCCCGATTTTTTCCCGATTTTTTCCGATTTTTTTCCCGATTTTTTCCCGATTTTTTCCCGATATTTTCCCGATTTTTTCCCGATTTTTCCCGATTTTTCCCGATTTTTTCCCCGATTTTTTCCCGATTTTTTCCCGATATTTTCCCGATTTTTCCCCGATTTTTTCCCGATTTTTTCCCGATTTTTCGCCGATTTTTTCCCCGATTTTTCCCGATATTTTCCCGATTTTTTCCCGATATTTTCCCGATTTTTTCCCGATATTTCCCGATTTTTCCCCGATATTTTCCCGATTTTTTCCCGATTTTTCCCGATTTTTTCCCGATTTTTTCCCGATATTTCCCGATTTTTTTCCCGATTTTTTCCCGATTTTTTCCCGATTTTTACGCCTATTTTTCCCCGATATTTTCCCGATTTTTTCCCGATTTTTTCCCGATTTTTTCCCGATTTTTCCCCGATTTTTTCCCGATTTTTTCCGATTTTTTCCCCGATTTTTTCCCGATTTTTCGCCGATTTTTTCCCGATTTTTTTCCCGATTTTTCCCCGATTTTTTCCCGATTTTTTCCCCGATTTTTTCCCGATTTTTTCCGATTTTTTTCCCGATTTTTTCCCGATTTTTTCCCGATATTTTCCCGATTTTTCCCGATTTTTCCCGATTTTTTCCCGATTTTTTCCCCGATTTTTTCCCGATTTTTTCCCGATATTTTCCCGATTTTTTCCCGATTTTTTCCCCGATTTTTTCCCGATTTTTTCCCAATTTTTTCCCGATTTTTCCCGATTTTTTTCCCGATTTTTTCCCGATTTTTTCCCCGATTTTTTCCGATTTTTTTCCCGATTTTTTCCCGATTTTTTCCCGATATTTTCCCGATTTTTCCCGATTTTTCCCGATTTTTTTCCCGATTTTTTCCCCGATTTTTTCCCGATTTTTTCCCGATATTTTCCCGATATTTTCCCGATTTTTCCCCGATTTTTTCCCGATTTTTCCCCGATTTTTTCCCGATTTTTTCCCGATATTTCCCGATTTTTTTCCCGATTTTTTCCCGATATTTCCCGATTTTTTCCCCGATTTTTTCCCGATATTTTCCCGATTTTTTCCCGATATTTCCCGATTTTTTCCCGATTTTTTCCCGATTTTTCGCCGATTTTTTCCCCGATTTTTTCCCGATATTTTCCCGATTTTTTCCCGATATTTCCCGATTTTTTCCCGATTTTTTCCCGATTTTTCGCCGATTTTTTCCCGATATTTTTCCGATTTTTCCCGATTTTTCCCGATTTTTTCCCGATTTTTCCCCGATTTTTCCCGATATTTTCCCGATTTTTTCCCGATATTTCCCGATTTTTTCCCGATATTTTTCCGATTTTTCCCGATTTTTCCCGATTTTTTCCCGATTTTTCCCCGATTTTTTCCCCGATTTTTTCCCGATATTTTCCCTATTTTTTCCCGATATTTCCCGATTTTTCCCGATTTTTTCCCGATTTTTCGCCGATTTTTTCCCGATATTTTCCCGATTTTTCCCCGATTTTTTCCCGATTTTTTCCCGATTTTTCCCGATTTTTTCCCGATTTTTTCCCGATTTTTTCCCGATATTTTCCCGATTTTTCCCGATTTTTCCCGATTTTTTCCCGATTTTTTCCCCGATTTTTTCCCGATTTTTTCCCGATATTTTCCCGATATTTTCCCGATTTTTCCCCGATTTTTTCCCGATTTTTCCCCGATTTTTTCCCGATTTTTTCCCGATTTTTCCCGATATTTCCCGATTTTTTCCCGATTTTTTCCCGATTTTTTCCCGATTTTTACGCCGATTTTTCCCCGATATTTTCCCGATATTTTTCCGATTTTTCCCGATTTTTCCCGATTTTTTCCCGATTTTTTCCCCGATTTTTTCCCGATTTTTTCCCGATATTTTCCCGATTTTTCCCCGATTTTTTCCCGATTTTTCCCAATTTTCCGATTTTTTGCCGATATTTTCCCAAATTTCCCAATTTTCCCGATTTTTTCCCGATTTTTTCCCGATTTTTTCCCGATATTTTCCCGATTTTTTCCCGAATTTTGCCGATTTTTTGCCGATTTTTTCCCCGATTTTTTCCCGATTTTTTCCCGATATTTTCGCGATTTTTTCACGATATTTTCCGATTTTTTCCCGATTTTTTCCCGATATTTTCCCGATTTTTTCCCGATATTTCCCGATTTTTTCCCGATTTTTCCCGATTTTTTGCCCGATTTTTTCCCGATATTTTCCCGATTTTTCCCGATTTTTTCCGATTTTTTCCCGATTTTTCGCCGATTTTTTCCCCGATTTTTTCCCGATATTTTCCGATTTTTTCCGATATTTTTCCGATTTTTTCCGATATTTCCCGATTTTTCCCCGATATTTTCCCGATTTTTTCCCGATTTTTTCCCGATTTTTTCCGATTTTTTTCCCGATATTTCCGATTTTTTTCCCGATTTTTTCCCGATTTTTTCCGATTTTTACGCCTATTTTTCCCCGATATTTTCCCGATTTTTTCCGATTTTTTCCCGATTTTTTCCGATTTTTCCCCGATTTTTTCCGATTTTCCGATTTTTTCCCCGATTTTTTCCCGATTTCGCCGATTTTTTCCCGATTTTTTTTCCCGATTTTTCCCAATTTTTGATTTTTTCCAATTTTTTCCCAATTTTTTGATTTTTTTCGATTTTTTCCATTTTTTTCCGATATTTTCCCGATTTTTTCCCGATTTTTCCCGATTTTTTCCCGATTTTTTGCCGATTTTTTCCCGATTTTTTCCCGATATTTTTGCCGATATTTTCCGATTTTTGCCGATTTTTTGCCGATTTTTTCCCGATTTTTCCCAATTTTCCGATTTTTTTGCCGATTTTTTCCCGATTTTTTGCCGATATTTTCCCCAATTTTCCGATTTTCCGATTTTTTCCGATTTTTTGCCGATTTTTCCAGAATTTTCCGATATTTTCCCGATATTTTCCCGATTTTTCCGATTTTTTCCCGATTTTTCCCGATTTTTTCCGATTTTTTCCCGATATTTCCGATTTTTTCCCGATTTTTTCCGATATTTCCCGATTTTTTCCCGATTTTTTCCGATATTTGCCGATTTTTTGCGGAATTTTCCGGATTTTTCCCCAATTTTGCCGATTTTTGGCCGATTTTTTCCCCGATTTTTTCCCGATATTTTCCGATTTTTTCCCGATATTTCCCGATTTTTTGCCGATTTTTTCCCGAGTTCGCCGATTTTTTCCGATATTTTTCCGATTTTTCCCGATTTTTCCCGATTTTTTCCCGATTTTTTCCCGATTTCCGATATTTTCCCGATTTTTTCCCGATATTTCCCGATTTTTTCCGATATTTTTCCGATTTTTCCGATTTTCCCGATTTTTTCCCGATTTTTCCCGATTTTTTCCCCGATTTTTTCCCGATATTTTCCCTATTTTTTCCGATATTTCCCGATTTTTTCCCGATTTTTTCCCGATTTTCGCCGATTTTTTGCCGATATTTTGCCGATTTTCCCGATTTTTTCCCGATTTTTTCCCGATTTTTGCCGATTTTCCCGATTTTTTGCCGATTTTTTGCCGATATTTTCCGATTTTTACGATTTTTCCCGATTTTTTCAATTTTTGCCGATTTTTCCGATTTCCCGATATTTTCCCGATATTTTCCCGATTTTTCCCGATTTTTTCCGATTTTTCCCGATTTTTTCCGATTTTTTCCCGATTTTTTCCGATATTTCCCGATTTTTTTCCCGATTTTTTCCGATTTTTTCCCGATTTTTACGCCGATTTTTCCCGATATTTTCCGATATTTTTCCGATTTTTCCCAATTTTCCCGATTTTTTCCGATTTTTTCCCGATTTTTTCCAATTTTCCGATATTTTCCGATTTTTCCGATTTTTTCCGAATTTTACGATTTTTTCAATTTTTGATATTTCCCGATTTTTCCCAATTTTCCCGATTTTTTCCCGATTTTTTCCCAATTTTCCGATATTGTCGATTTTTTCCAATTTTCCGATTTTTTCCGATTTTTTCCCCGATTTTTTCCCGATTTTTTCCCGATATTTTCGCGATTTTTCCCGATATGTTCCGATTTTTTCCCGATTTTTTCCCAATCTCCCGATTTTTTGATATTTCCCGATTTTTTCCGATTTTTTCCGATTTTTCACCGATTTTTTCCCGATATTTTTCCGATTTTTCCCGATTTTTCCCGATTTTTTCCCGATTTTTTCCCCGATTTTTTCCCGATTTTTTCCCGATATTTTCCGATTTTTCCCGATTTTTCCCGATTTTTCCCGATTTTTTCCCGATTTTTTGCCGATATTTTCCCGATTTTTCCGATTTTCCCGATTTTTTCCCGATTTTTTCCCGATTTTTTCCCGATTTTTTCCCGATTTTTTCCCGATTTTTCGCCGATTTTTTCCCGATTTTTTTTCCCGATTTTTCCCGATTTTTTCCGATTTTTTCCCCATTTTTTCCGATTTTTTCCGATTTTTTTCCCGATTTTTTCCCGATTTTTTCCGATATTTTCCCGATTTTTTCCCGATTTTTCCCGATTTTTTCCCGATTTTTTCCCGATTTTTCGCCGATTTTTTCCCGATTTTTTTCCCGATTTTTCCCGATTTTTTCCCGATTTTTTCCCGATTTTTTCCCGATTTTTTCCGATTTTTTTCCCGATTTTTTCCGATTTTTTCCCGATATTTTCCCGATTTTTTCCCGATTTTTCCGATTTTTTCCCCGATTTTTTCCGATTTTTCCGATATTTTCCCGATTTTCCCCGATTTTTTCCGATTTTTTCCCGATTTTTCGCCGATTTTTTCCCCGATTTTTTCCCGATATTTTCCCGATTTTTTCCCGATATTTTCCAATTTTCCGATATTTGCCGATTTTTCCCGATATTTTCCCGATTTTTTCCCGATTTTTTCCCGATTTTTTCCGATTTTTTCCCGATATTTCCGATTTTTTTCCCGATTTTTTCCCGATTTTTTCCCGATTTTTACGCCTATTTTTCCCCGATATTTTCCAGATTTTTTGCCGGATTTTTTCCCGATTTTTTCCGATTTTCCAGAATTTTCCGATTTTTTCCGATTTTTTCCCCGATTTTCCCGATTTTTCGCCGATTTTTTCCCGATTTTTTTCCGATTTTTCCCGATTTTTTCCCGATTTTTTCCCGATTTTTTCCCGATTTTTTCCGATTTTTTTCCCGATTTTTTCCCGATTTTTTCCGATATTTTCCGATTTTTTCCCGATTTTTCCCGATTTTTTCCCGATTTTTTCCCCGATTTTTCGCCGATTTTTTCCCGATTTTTTTCCGATTTTTCCCGATTTTTTCCGATTTTTTCCCCGATTTTTTCCCGATTTTTTCCGATTTTTTTCCGATTTTCCCGATTTTTTCCCGATATTTTCCCGATTTTTTCCGATTTTTCCCGATTTTTTCCGATTTTTTCCCGATTTTTCCCGATTTTTTCCGATATTTCCGATTTTTCCCGAATTTTGCCGATTTTTTGCCGATTTTTCGCCGATTTTTTCCCCGATTTTTTCCCGATATTTTCCGATTTTTTCCGATATTTTCCGATTTTTTCCCGATATTTCCCAATTTTCCCGATATTTTCCCGATTTTTTCCCGATTTTTTCCCGATTTTTTCCGATTTTTTCCCAATCTGCCGATTTTTTTCCCGATTTTTTCCCGATTTTTTCCCGATTTTTACGCCTATTTTTCCCCGATATTTTCCCGATTTTTTCCCGATTTTTTCCGATTTTTTCCCGATTTTTCCCGATTTTTTCCCGATTTTTTCCGATTTTTTCCCCGATTTTTTCCCGATTTTCGCCGATTTTTTCCCGATTTTTTTTCCGATTTTTCCCCGATTTTTTCCGATTTTTTCCCGATTTTTTCCCGATTTTTTCCGATTTTTTTCCCGATTTTTTCCCGATTTTTCCGATATTTTCGATTTTTTCCGATTTTTCCCGATTTTTTCCGATTTTTTCCCGATTTTTTCCCGATTTTTTCCGATATTTTCCCGATATTTTCCGATTTTTTCCCGATTCTTTCCCGATTTTTTCCCGATTTTTTTCCCGATTTTTTCCAATTTTTTCCCGATTTTTCCCGATTTTTTCCGATTTTTTCCCCGATTTTTTCCGATTTTTTTCCCGATTTTTTCCGTTTTTTTCCCGATATTTTCCGATTTTTCCGATTTTTCCCAATTTTACGATTTTTTTTCCCCAATTTTTCCCAATTTTCCCGATATTTTCCCGATATTTTCCCAATTTTCCCCGATTTTTTCCCGATTTTTCCCGATTTTTTCCCAATTTTTGCGATATTTTACAATTTTTTCCAATTTTGCCGTGTCCAATTTTTTCCCAATTTTTGCCGATATTTGTCCAATTTTTGCAATTTTCCGATTTTTTGCCGATTTTTTCCCGATTTTTCGCCGATTTTTTGCCCGATTTTTTCCCGATATTTTCCAGATTTTTTCCCGATATTTCCATTTTTTCCGATTTTTTCCCAGATTTTCACCAAGTTTTTCCAGATATTTTTCCAATTTTCCCGATTTTTCCCGATTTTTTTGCCGATTTTTCCCGATTTTTTGCCGATATTTTCCCGATTTTTTCCCGATATTTGCCGATTTTCCCGATATTTTTCCGATTTTCCGATTTTTCTCGATTTTTTCCCGATTTTTCCCGATTTTTTCCCGAATTTTCCCGATATTTTCCCTATTTTTTCCCGATATTTGCCGATTTTTGCCGATTTTTTCCGATTTTTCGCCGATTTTTTCCCGATATTTTCCCGATTTTTCCCCGATTTTTTCCCGATTTTTTCCCGATTTTTCCCGATTTTTTCCCCGATTTTTTCCCGATATTTTCCGATTTTTTGCCGATATTTCCCGATTTTTCCGATTTTTTCCGATTTTTTCCGATTTTTTCCCGATTTTTTCCGATTTTTTTTCCCGATTTTTTCCCGATTTTTTCCCGATATTTTCCCGATTTTTCCGATTTTTCCCCAATTTTGCCATTTTTTCCCGATTTTTTCCAATTTTTGCGATGTGTGATTCCAATTTAATTTTAATGTGATTTTTTGCAATTTTTCCAATTTTTGCCATTTGCGGTTTTCCATTTTTTCCGATTTTTTCCCATTTTTACACCGATTTTTTGCCGATATTTTCCCGATATTTTTCCAATTTTCCAATTTCCCGATTTTTTCCAATTTTTGCCCATTTTAGATTTTTTGCGCATATTTTTGCAAATTTGCCCAATTTTCCCAATTTTCCCCATTTTTTGCCAGATTTTTCCAGATATTTTTCCAATTTTCCCAATTTTCCCAGATTTTTTCCCAATTTTCCCGATTTTTTTTCCCGATTTTCCATTTTTTGCCAATTTTGCCAATTTTGCCCAATTTCCCGATATTTTCCCAATTTTCCGATTTTTCCCGATATTTTCCCGATTTTTTCCCGATATTTCCCGATTTTTTCCCGATTTCCCGATTTTTCACCGATTTCCCGATATTTTCCGATTTTTCCAATTTTCCGATTTTTTCCCGATTTTTTCCCCGATTTTTTCAATTTTTGCCCGATATTTTCCCAATTTTCCCGATTTTTTCCCAATTTTCCCAATTTTGCGATTTTTTCCCGATATTTTCCAATTTTCCCGATTTTTCCCGATTTTTTCCGATTTTTTCCCGATTTTTTCCCGATTTTTTCCCGATTTTTTCCCGATTTTTCGCCGATTTTTTCCGATTTTTTTCCCGATTTTTCCCGATTTTTTCCCGATTTTTTCCCGATTTTTTCCCGATTTTTTCCGATTTTTTTCCCGATTTTTTCCCGATTTTTTCCCGATATTTTCCGATTTTTTCCCGATTTTTCCCGATTTTTTCCGATTTTTTCCCGATTTTTTCCGATTTTTTCCCGATATTTTCCGATTTTTTCCCGATTTTTTCCCGATTTTTTCCGATTTTCCCGATTTTTTCCCGATTTTTCCCGATTATTTCCCGATTTTTTCCGATTTTTTCCCGATTATTTCCCGATTTTTTCCCGATTTTTTCCCGATTTTTTCCCGATTTTTTCCCGATTTTTCCCGATTTTTCCCGATTTTTTCCCGATTTTTTTCCCCGATTTTTCCCGATTTTTATCCCGATTTTTTCCCGATTTTTTCCCCGATTTTTTCCCAATTTTTTCCCGATTTTTTCCGATTTTTTCCCCGATTTTTTCCCCGATTTTTTTCCCGATTTTTTCCCGATTTTTTCCGATTTTTTCCCCGATTTTTTCCCGATTTTTTCCCGATTTTTTCCCGATTTTTCCCGATTTTTTCCCCGATTTTTACCCGATTATTTCCCGATTTTTTCCCGATTTTTTCCCGATTTTTTCCCCGATTTTTTCCCGATTTTTTCCCGATTTTTTCCCCGATTTTTTCCCGATTTTTTCCCGATTTTTCCCGATTTTTTCCCCGATTTTTTCCCGATTTTTCCCGATTTTTCCCGATTTTTTCCCGATTTTTTCCCGATTTTTCCCGATTTTTTCCCCGATTTTTTCCCGATATTTCCCCGATTTTTTCCCCGATTTTTTCCCGATTTTTTCCCGATTTTTTCCCGATTTTTTCCCCGATTTTTTCCCCGATTTTTTCCCGATTTTTTCCCGATTTTTCCCGATTTTTTCCCGATTTTTTCCCGATTTTTCGCCGATTTTTTCCCCGATTTTTTCCCGATATTTCCCCGATTTTTTCCCCGATTTTTTCCCGATTTTTTCCCGATTTTTTCCCGATTTTTTCCCCGATTTTTTCCCGATTTTTTCCCGATTTTTCCCGATTTTTTCCCCGATTTTTCCCCGATTATTTCCCGATTTTTTCCGATTTTTTCCCCGATTATTTCCCGATTTTTTTCCCCGATTTTTTCCCGATTTTTTCCCGATTTTTTCCCGATTTTTCCCCGATTTTTTCCGATTTTTTCCCGATATTTCCCGATTTTTTCCCGATTTTTTCCGATTTTTTTCCCGATTTTTTTCCCGATTTTTCCCCGATTTTTTCCCGATTTTTTCCCCGATTTTTTCCCGATTTTTTCCGATTTTTTTCCCGATTTTTTCCCGATTTTTTCCCGATATTTTCCCGATTTTTTCCCGATTTTTCCCGATTTTTTCCCGATTTTTTCCCCGATTTTTTCCCGATTTTTTCCCGATATTTTCCCGATATTTTCCCGATTTTTCCCCGATTTTTTCCCGATTTTTTCCCCGATTTTTTCCCGATTTTTTCCCAATTTTTTCCCGATTTTTCCCGATTTTTTCCCGATTTTTTCCCCGATTTTTTCCGATTTTTTTCCCGATTTTTTCCCGATTTTTTCCCGATATTTTCCCGATTTTTCCCGATTTTTCCCGATTTTTTCCCGATTTTTCCCCGATTTTTTCCCGATTTTTTCCCGATATTTTCCCGATATTTTCCCGATTTTTCCCCGATTTTTTCCCGATTTTTCCCCGATTTTTTCCCGATTTTTTCCCGATATTTCCCGATTTTTTTCCCGATTTTTTCCCGATATTTCCCGATTTTTTCCCCGATTTTTTCCCGATATTTTCCCGATTTTTTCCCGATATTTCCCGATTTTTTCCCGATTTTTTCCCGATTTTTCGCCGATTTTTTCCCCGATTTTTTCCCGATATTTTCCCGATTTTTTCCCGATATTTCCCGATTTTTTCCCGATTTTTTCCCGATTTTTCGCCGATTTTTTCCCGATATTTTTCCGATTTTTCCCGATTTTTCCCGATTTTTTCCCGATTTTTCCCCGATTTTTTCCCGATATTTTCCCGATTTTTTCCCGATATTTCCCGATTTTTTCCCGATATTTTTCCGATTTTTCCCGATTTTTCTCGATTTTTTCCCGATTTTTCCCCGATTTTTTCCCCGATTTTTTCCCGATATTTTCCCTATTTTTTCCCGATATTTCCCGATTTTTTCCCGATTTTTTCCCGATTTTTCGCCGATTTTTTCCCGATATTTTCCCGATTTTTCCCCGATTTTTTCCCGATTTTTTCCCGATTTTTCCCCGATTTTTTCCCCGATTTTTTCCCGATATTTTCCCGATTTTTTCCCGATATTTCCCGATTTTTCCCGATTTTTTCCCGATTTTTTCCCGATTTTTTCCCCGATTTTTTCCGATTTTTTTCCCGATTTTTTCCCGATTTTTTCCCGATATTTTCCCGATTTTTCCCGATTTTTCCCGATTTTTTCCCGATTTTTTCCCCGATTTTTTCCCGATTTTTTCCCGATATTTTCCCGATATTTTCCCGATTTTTCCCCGATTTTTTCCCGATTTTTCCCCGATTTTTTCCCGATTTTTTCCCGATTTTTTCCCGATATTTCCCGATTTTTTTCCCGATTTTTTCCCGATTTTTTCCCGATTTTTACGCCGATTTTTCCCCGATATTTTCCCGATATTTTTCCGATTTTTCCCGATTTTTCCCGATTTTTTCCCGATTTTTTCCCCGATTTTTTCCCGATTTTTTCCCGATATTTTCCCGATTTTTCCCCGATTTTTTCCCGATTTTTCCCCGATTTTTTCCCCGATTTTTTCCCGATATTTTCCCGATTTTTCCCGATTTTTCCCGATTTTTTCCCGATTTTTTCCCGATTTTTTTCCCGATTTTTCCCCGATTTTTTCCCGATTTTTTCCCCGATTTTTTCCCGATTTTTTCCCGATATTTTCCCGATTTTTTCCCGATTTTTTCCCGATATTTTCCCGATTTTTTCCCGATATTTCCCGATTTTTTCCCGATTTTTTCCCGATTTTTCACCGATTTTTTCCCGATATTTTTCCGATTTTTCCCGATTTTTCCCGATTTTTTCCCGATTTTTTCCCCGATTTTTTCCCGATTTTTTCCCGATATTTTCCCGATTTTTCCCCGATTTTTTCCCGATTTTTCCCCGATTTTTTCCCCGATTTTTTCCCGATATTTTCCCGATTTTTCCCGATTTTTCCCGATTTTTTCCCGATTTTTTCCCCGATTTTTTCCCGATTTTTTCCCGATTTTTTCCCGATTTTTCGCCGATTTTTTCCCGATTTTTTTCCCGATTTTTCCCCGATTTTTTCCCGATTTTTTCCCCGATTTTTTCCCGATTTTTTCCGATTTTTTTCCCGATTTTTTCCCGATTTTTTCCCGATATTTTCCCGATTTTTTCCCGATTTTTCCCGATTTTTTCCCGATTTTTTCCCCGATTTTTTCCCGATTTTTTCCCGATATTTTCCCGATTTTTTCCCGATTTTTTCCCGATTTTTTCCCGATTTTTCCCCGATTTTTTCCCCGATTTTTCCCCGATTATTTCCCGATTTTTTCCGATTTTTTCCCCGATTATTTCCCGATTTTTTCCCCGATTTTTTCCCGATTTTTTCCCGATTTTTTCCCGATTTTCCCGATTTTTCCCGATTTTTTCCCGATTTTTTTCCCCGATTTTTCCCGATTTTTATCCCGATTTTTTCCCGATTTTTTCCCCGATTTTTTCCCAATTTTTTTCCCGATTTTTTCCGATTTTTTCCCCGATTTTTTCCCCGATTTTTTTCCCGATTTTTTCCCGATTTTTTCCGATTTTTTCCCCGATTTTTTCCCGATTTTTTCCCGATTTTTTCCCGATTTTTCCCGATTTTTTCCCCGATTTTTACCCGATTATTTCCCGATTTTTTCCCGATTTTTTCCCGATTTTTTCCCCGATTTTTTCCCGATTTTTTCCCGATTTTTTCCCCGATTTTTTCCCGATTTTTTCCCGATTTTTCCCGATTTTTTCCCCGATTTTTTCCCGATTTTTCCCGATTTTTTCCCGATTTTTTCCCGATTTTTTCCCGATTTTTCCCGATTTTTTCCCCGATTTTTTCCCGATATTTCCCCGATTTTTTCCCCGATTTTTTCCCGATTTTTTCCCGATTTTTTCCCGATTTTTTCCCCGATTTTTTCCCCGATTTTTTCCCGATTTTTTCCCGATTTTTCCCGATTTTTTCCCGATTTTTTCCCGATTTTTCGCCGATTTTTTCCCCGATTTTTTCCCGATATTTCCCCGATTTTTTCCCCGATTTTTTCCCGATTTTTTCCCGATTTTTTCCCGATTTTTTCCCCGATTTTTTCCCGATTTTTTCCCGATTTTTCCCGATTTTTTCCCCGATTTTTCCCCGATTATTTCCCGATTTTTTCCGATTTTTTCCCCGATTATTTCCCGATTTTTTTCCCCGATTTTTTCCCGATTTTTTCCCGATTTTTTCCCGATTTTTCCCCGATTTTTTCCGATTTTTTCCCGATATTTCCCGATTTTTTCCCGATTTTTTCCGATTTTTTTCCCGATTTTTTTCCCGATTTTTTTTCCCCGATTTTTTCCCGATATTTCCCGATTTTTTTCCCGATTTTTTCCCCGATTTTTTCCCGATATTTTCCCGATATTTTCCCGATTTTTCCCCGATTTTTTCCCCGATTTTTTCCCGATTTTTTCCCGATTTTTTCCCCGATTTTTTCCGTTTTTTTTCCCGATTTTTTCCCGATTTTTTCCCGATATTTTCCCGATTTTTCCCGATTTTTCCCGATTTTTTCCCGATTTTTTCCCCGATTTTTTCCCGATTTTTTCCCGATATTTTCCCGATATTTTCCCGATTTTTCCCCGATTTTTTCCCGATATTTCCCGATTTTTTTCCCGATTTTTTCCCGATTTTTTCCCGATTTTTACGCCGATTTTTCCCCGATATTTTCCCGATTTTTTCCCGATTTTTTCCCGATTTTTCCCCGATTTTTTCCCGATTTTTTTCCGATTTTTCCCCGATTTTTTCCCGATTTTTCGCCGATTTTTTCCCGATTTTTTTCCCGATTTTTCCCCGATTTTTTCCCGATTTTTTCCCCGATTTTTTCCCGATTTTTTCCCGATATTTCCCGATTTTTTTCCCGATTTTTTCCCGATTTTTTCCCGATTTTTACGCCGATTTTTCCCCGATATTTTCCCGATTTTTTCCCGATTTTTTCCCCGATTTTTTCCCGATTTTTTCCCGATTTTTTCCCGATATTTCCCGATTTTTTCCCGATTTTTTCCCGATTTTTCACCGATTTTTTCCCGATATTTTTCCGATTTTTCCCGATTTTTCCCGATTTTTTCCCGATTTTTTCCCCGATTTTTTCCCGATTTTTTCCCGATATTTTCCCGATTTTTCCCCGATTTTTTCCCGATTTTTCCCCGATTTTTTCCCCGATTTTTTCCCGATATTTTCCCGATTTTTCCCGATTTTTCCCGATTTTTTCCCGATTTTTTCCCCGATTTTTTCCCGATTTTTTCCCGATTTTTTCCCGATTTTTCGCCGATTTTTTCCCGATTTTTTTCCCGATTTTTCCCCGATTTTTTCCCGATTTTTTCCCCGATTTTTTCCCGATTTTTTCCGATTTTTTTCCCGATTTTTTCCCGATTTTTTCCCGATATTTTCCCGATTTTTTCCCGATTTTTCCCGATTTTTTCCCGATTTTTTCCCCGATTTTTTCCCGATTTTTTCCCGATATTTTCCCGATTTTTTCCCGATTTTTTCCCGATTTTTTCCCGATTTTTCCCCGATTTTTTCCCCGATTTTTCCCCGATTATTTCCCGATTTTTCCGATTTTTTCCCCGATTATTTCCCGATTTTTTCCCCGATTTTTTCCCGATTTTTTCCCGATTTTTTCCCGATTTTTCCCGATTTTTCCCGATTTTTTCCCGATTTTTTTCCCCGATTTTTCCCGATTTTTATCCCGATTTTTTCCCGATTTTTTCCCCGATTTTTTCCCAATTTTTTCCCGATTTTTTCCGATTTTTTCCCCGATTTTTTCCCCGATTTTTTTCCCGATTTTTTCCCGATTTTTTCCGATTTTTTCCCCGATTTTTTCCCGATTTTTTCCCGATTTTTTCCCGATTTTTCCCGATTTTTTCCCCGATTTTTACCCGATTATTTCCCGATTTTTTCCCGATTTTTTCCCGATTTTTTCCCCGATTTTTTCCCGATTTTTTCCCGATTTTTTCCCCGATTTTTTCCCGATTTTTTCCCGATTTTTCCCGATTTTTTCCCCGATTTTTTCCCGATTTTTCCCGATTTTTTCCCGATTTTTTCCCGATTTTTTCACGATTTTTCCCGATTTTTTCCCCGATTTTTTCCCGATATTTCCCCGATTTTTTCCCCGATTTTTTCCCGATTTTTTCCCGATTTTTTCCCGATTTTTTCCCCGATTTTTTCCCCGATTTTTTCCCGATTTTTTCCCGATTTTTCCCGATTTTTTCCCGATTTTTTCCCGATTTTTCGCCGATTTTTTCCCCGATTTTTTCCCGATATTTCCCCGATTTTTTCCCCGATTTTTTCCCGATTTTTTCCCGATTTTTTCCCGATTTTTTCCCCGATTTTTTCCCGATTTTTTCCCGATTTTTCCCGATTTTTTCCCCGATTTTTCCCCGATTATTTCCCGATTTTTTCCGATTTTTTCCCCGATTATTTCCCGATTTTTTTCCCCGATTTTTTCCCGATTTTTTCCCGATTTTTCCCGATTTTTCCCCGATTTTTTCCGATTTTTTCCCGATATTTCCCGATTTTTTCCCGATTTTTTCCGATTTTTTTCCCGATTTTTTTCCCGATTTTTTTTCCCCGATTTTTTCCCGATATTTCCCGATTTTTTCCCGATTTTTTCCCCGATTTTTTCCCGATATTTTCCCGATATTTTCCCGATTTTTCCCCGATTTTTTCCCCGATTTTTTCCCGATTTTTTCCCGATTTTTTCCCCGATTTTTTCCGTTTTTTTTCCCGATTTTTTCCCGATTTTTTCCCGATATTTTCCCGATTTTTCCCGATTTTTCCCGATTTTTTCCCGATTTTTTCCCCGATTTTTTCCCGATTTTTCCCGATATTTTCCCGATATTTTCCCGATTTTTCCCCGATTTTTTCCCGATATTTCCCGATTTTTTTCCCGATTTTTTCCCGATTTTTTCCCGATTTTTACGCCGATTTTTCCCCGATATTTTCCCGATTTTTTCCCGATTTTTTCCCGATTTTTCCCCGATTTTTTCCCGATTTTTTCCGATTTTTTCCCCGATTTTTTCCCGATTTTTCGCCGATTTTTTCCCGATTTTTTTCCCGATTTTTCCCCGATTTTTTCCCGATTTTTTCCCCGATTTTTTCCCGATTTTTTCCCGATATTTCCCGATTTTTTTCCCGATTTTTTCCCGATTTTTTCCCGATTTTTACGCCGATTTTTCCCCGATATTTTCCCGATTTTTTCCCGATTTTTTCCCGATTTTTTCCCGATTTTTCCCCGATTTTTTCCCGATTTTTTCCGATTTTTTCCCCGATTTTTTCCCGATTTTTCCCCGATTTTTTCCCGATTTTTTTCCCGATTTTTCCCCGATTTTTTCCCGATTTTTTCCCCGATTTTTTCCCGATTTTTTCCGATTTTTTTCCCGATTTTTTCCCGATTTTTTCCCGATATTTTCCCCGATTTTTTCCCGATTTTTTCCCGATATTTTCCCGATATTTTCCCGATTTTTCCCCGATATTTTCCCGATTTTTCCCCGATTTTTTCCCGATTTTTTCCCCGATTTTTTCCCGATTTTTTCCCGATATTTTCCCGATATTTTCCCGATTTTTCCCCGATTTTTTCCCGATTTTTCCCCGATTTTTTCCCGATTTTTTCCCGATATTTCCCGATTTTTTTCCCGATTTTTTCCCGATTTTTTCCCGATTTTTACGCCGATTTTTCCCCGATATTTTCCCGATTTTTTCCCGATTTTTTCCCGATTTTTTCCCGATTTTTTCCCGATTTTTCCCCGATTTTTTCCCGATTTTTCCCGATTTTTTCCCGATTTTTTCCCGATTTTTCGCCGATTTTTTTCCCCGATTTTTTCCCGATATTTCCCCGATTTTTTCCCCGATTTTTTCCCGATTTTTTCCCGATTTGTTCCCGATTTTTTCCCCGATTTTTTCCCGATTTTTTCCCGATTTTTCCCGATTTTTTCCCCGATTTTTCCCCGATTATTTCCCGATTTTTTCCGATTTTTTCCCCGATTATTTCCCGATTTTTTCCCCGATTTTTTCCCGATTTTTTCCCGATTTTTTCCCGATTTTTCCCGATTTTTCCCGATTTTTTCCCGATTTTTTTCCCGATTTTTTTCCCCGATTTTTTCCCGATTTTTTCCCGATATTTTCCCGATTTTTCCCCGATTTTTTCCCCGATTTTTTCCCCGATTTTTTCCCGATTTTTTCCCGATTTTTTCCCGATATTTCCCGATTTTTTCCCGATTTTTTCCGATTTTTTTCCCGATTTTTTTCCCGATTTTTTTCCCCGATTTTTTCCCGATATTTCCCGATTTTTTTCCCGATTTTTTCCCCGATTTTTTCCCGATATTTTCCCGATATTTTCCCGATTTTTCCCCGATTTTTTCCCCGATTTTTTCCCCGATTTTTTCCCGATTTTTTCCCGATTTTTTCCCGATTTTTTCCCGATTTTTTCCCCGATTTTTTCCGATTTTTTCCCGATATTTTCCCGATATTTTCCCGATTTTTCCCCGATTTTTTCCCCGATTTTTTCCCGATTTTTTCCGATTTTTTCCCGATTTTTTCCCCGATTTTTCCCCGATTATTTCCCGATTTTTTCCGATTTTTTCCCCGATTATTTCCCGATTTTTTCCCCGATTTTTTCCCGATTTTTTCCCGATTTTTTCCCGATTTTTCCCGATTTTTCACGATTTTTTCCCGATTTTTTTCCCCGATTTTTCCCGATTTTTATCCCGATTTTTTCCCGATTTTTTCCCCGATTTTTTCCCAATTTTTTCCCGATTTTTTCCGATTTTTTCCACGATTTTTTCCCCGATTTTTTTCCCGATTTTTTCCCGATTTTTTCCGATTTTTTCCCCGATTTTTTCCCGATTTTTTCCCGATTTTTTCCCGATTTTTCCCGATTTTTTCCCCGATTTTTACCCGATTATTTCCCGATTTTTTCCGATTTTTTCCCGATTTTTTCCCCGATTTTTTCCCGATTTTTTCCCGATTTTTTCCCCGATTTTTTCCCGATTTTTTCCCGATTTTTCCCGATTTTTTCCCCGATTTTTTCCCGATTTTTCCCGATTTTTTCCCGATTTTTTCCCGATTTTTTCCCGATTTTTCCCGATTTTTTCCCCGATTTTTTCCCGATATTTCCCCGATTTTTTCCCCGATTTTTTCCCGATTTTTTCCCGATTTTTTCCCGATTTTTTCCCCGATTTTTTCCCCGATTTTTTCCCGATTTTTTTCCCGATTTTTCCCGATTTTTTCCCGATTTTTTCCCGATTTTTCGCCGATTTTTTCCCCGATTTTTTCCCGATATTTCCCCGATTTTTTCCCCGATTTTTTCCCGATTTTTTCCCGATTTTTTCCCGATTTTTTCCCCGATTTTTTCCCGATTTTTTCCCGATTTTTCCCGATTTTTTCCCCGATTTTTCCCCGATTATTTCCCGATTTTTTCCGATTTTTTTCCCCGATTATTTCCCGATTTTTTTCCCCGATTTTTTCCCGATTTTTTCCCGATTTTTTCCCGATTTTTCCCCGATTTTTTCCGATTTTTTCCCGATATTTCCCGATTTTTTCCCGATTTTTTCCGATTTTCTTCCCGATTTTTTTCCCGATTTTTTTTCCCCGATTTTTTCCCGATATTTCCCGATTTTTTTCCCGATTTTTTCCCCGATTTTTTCCCGATATTTTCCCGATATTTTCCCGATTTTTCCCCGATTTTTTCCCCGATTTTTTCCCGATTTTTTCCCGATTTTTTCCCGATTTTTTCCCGATTTTTTCCCCGATTTTTTCCGATTTTTTCCCGATATTTTCCCGATATTTTCCCGATTTTTCCCCGATTTTTTCCCCGATTTTTTCCCCGATTTTTTCCGATTTTTCCCGATTTTTTCCCCGATTTTTCCCCGATTATTTCCCGATTTTTTCCGATTTTTTCCCCGATTATTTCCCGATTTTTTCCCCGATTTTTTCCCGATTTTTTCCCGATTTTTTCCCGATTTTTCCCGATTTTTCCCGATTTTTTCCCGATTTTTTTCCCCGATTTTCCCGATTTTTATCCCGATTTTTTCCCGATTTTTTCCCCGATTTTTTCCCAATTTTTTCCCGATTTTTCCGATTTTTTCCCCGATTTTTTCCCCGATTTTTTTCCCGATTTTTTCCCGATTTTTTCCGATTTTTTCCCCGATTTTTTCCCGATTTTTTCCCGATTTTTTCCCGATTTTTCCCGATTTTTTCCCCGATTTTTACCCGATTATTTCCCGATTTTTTCCCGATTTTTTCCCGATTTTTTCCCCGATTTTTTCCCGATTTTTTCCCGATTTTTTCCCCGATTTTTTCCCGATTTTTTCCCGATTTTTCCCGATTTTTTCCCCGATTTTTTCCCGATTTTTCCCGATTTTTTCCCGATTTTTTCCCGATTTTTTCCCGATTTTTCCCGATTTTTTCCCCGATTTTTTCCCGATATTTCCCCGATTTTTTCCCCGATTTTTTCCCGATTTTTTCCCGATTTTTTCCCGATTTTTTCCCCGATTTTTTCCCCGATTTTTTCCCGATTTTTTCCCGATTTTTCCCGATTTTTTCCCGATTTTTTCCCGATTTTTCGCCGATTTTTTCCCCGATTTTTTCCCGATATTTCCCCGATTTTTTCCCCGATTTTTTCCCGATTTTTTCCCGATTTTTCCCGATTTTTTCCCGATTTTTTCCCGATTTTTCGCCGATTTTTTCCCCGATTTTTTCCCGATATTTCCCCGATTTTTTCCCCGATTTTTTCCCGATTTTTTCCCGATTTTTTCCGATTTTTTCCCCGATTTTTTCCCGATTTTTTCCCGATTTTTCCCGATTTTTTCCCCGATTTTTCCCCGATTATTTCCCGATATTTCCCGATTTTTTCCCGATTTTTTCCGATTTTTTTCCCGATTTTTTTCCCGATTTTTTTTCCCCGATTTTTTCCCGATATTTCCCGATTTTTTTCCCGATTTTTTCCCCGATTTTTTCCCGATATTTTCCCGATATTTTCCCGATTTTTCCCCGATTTTTTCCCCGATTTTTTCCCGATTTTTTCCCGATTTTTTCCCGATTTTTTCCCGATTTTTTCCCCGATTTTTTCCGATTTTTTCCCGATATTTTCCCGATATTTTCCCGATTTTTCCCCGATTTTTTCCCCGATTTTTTCCCCGATTTTTTCCGATTTTTTCCCGATTTTTTCCCCGATTTTTCCCCGATTATTTCCCGATTTTTTCCGATTTTTTCCCCGATTATTTCCCGATTTTTTCCCCGATTTTTTCCCGATTTTTTCCCGATTTTTTCCCGATTTTTCCCGATTTTTCCCGATTTTTTCCCGATTTTTTTCCCCGATTTTTCCCGATTTTTATCCCGATTTTTTCCCGATTTTTTCCCCGATTTTTTCCCAATTTTTTCCCGATTTTTTCCGATTTTTTCCCCGATTTTTTCCCCGATTTTTTTCCCGATTTTTTCCCGATTTTTTCCGATTTTTTCCCCGATTTTTTCCCGATTTTTTCCCGATTTTTTCCCGATTTTTCCCGATTTTTTCCCCGATTTTTACCCGATTATTTCCCGATTTTTTCCCGATTTTTTCCCGATTTTTTCCCCGATTTTTTCCCGATTTTTTCCCGATTTTTTCCCCGATTTTTTCCCGATTTTTTCCCGATTTTTCCCGATTTTTTCCCCGATTTTTTCCCGATTTTTCCCGATTTTTTCCCGATTTTTTCCCGATTTTTTCCCGATTTTTCCCGATTTTTTCCCCGATTTTTTCCCGATATTTCCCCGATTTTTTCCCCGATTTTTTCCCGATTTTTTCCCGATTTTTTCCCGATTTTTTCCCCGATTTTTTCCCCGATTTTTTCCCGATTTTTTCCCGATTTTTCCCGATTTTTTCCCGATTTTTTCCCGATTTTTCGCCGATTTTTTCCCCGATTTTTTCCCGATATTTCCCCGATTTTTTCCCCGATTTTTTCCCGATTTTTTCCCGATTTTTTCCCGATTTTTTCCTCGATTTTTCGCCGATTTTTTCCCCGATTTTTTCCCGATATTTCCCCGATTTTTTCCCCGATTTTTTCCCGATTTTTTCCCGATTTTTTCCCGATTTTTCGCCGATTTTTTCCCCGATTTTTTCCCGATATTTCCCCGATTTTTTCCCCGATTTTTTCCGATTTTTTCCCGATTTTTTCCCGATTTTTTCCCGATTTTTCGCCGATTTTTTCCCCGATTTTTTCCCGATATTTCCCCGATTTTTTCCCCGATTTTTTCCCGATTTTTTCCCGATTTGTTCCCGATTTTTTCCCCGATTTTTCCCGATTTTTTCCCGATTTTTCCCGATTTTTTCCCCGATTTTTCCCGATTTTTCCCGATTTTTTCCCGATTTTTTTCCCGATTTTTTTCCCCGATTTTTTCCCGATTTTTTCCCGATATTTCCCTATTTTTTCCCGATTTTTTCCCGATATTTCCCGATTTTTTCCCGATTTTTTCCCGATTTTTTTTCCCCGATTTTTTCCCGATATTTCCCGATATTTCCCGATTTTTTCCCGATTTTTTTCCCGATTTTTTTCCCCGATTTTTTCCCGATTTTTTCCCGATATTTTCCCGATTTTTCCCCGATTTTTTCCCCGATTTTTTCCCCGATTTTTCCCGATTTTTTCCCGATTTTTTCCCGATATTTCCCGATTTTTTCCCGATTTTTTCCGATTTTTTTCCCGATTTTTTTCCCGATTTTTTTTCCCCGATTTTTTCCCGATATTTCCCGATTTTTTCCCGATTTTTTCCCCGATTTTTTCCCGATATTTTCCCGATATTTTCCCGATTTTTCCCCGATTTTTTCCCCGATTTTTTCCCCGATTTTTTCCCGATTTTTTCCCGATTTTTTCCCGATATTTCCCGATATTTCCCGATTTTTTCCCGATTTTTTCCCGATTTTTTCCGATTTTTTCCCGATATTTTCCCGATATTTTCCCGATTTTTCCCCGATTTTTTCCCGATTTTTTCCCGATATTTCCCGATTTTTTCCCGATTTTTTCCGATTTTTTTCCCGATTTTTTTCCCGATTTTTTTTCCCCGATTTTTTCCCGATATTTCCCGATTTTTTTCCCGATTTTTTCCCCGATTTTTTCCCGATATTTTCCCGATATTTTCCCGATTTTTCCCCGATTTTTTCCCCGATTTTTTCCCCGATTTTTTCCCGATTTTTTCCCGATTTTTTCCCGATTTTTTCCCGATTTTTTCCCCGATTTTTTCCGATTTTTTCCCGATATTTTCCCGATATTTTCCCGATTTTTCCCCGATTTTTTCCCCGATTTTTTCCCCGATTTTTTCCGATTTTTTCCCGATTTTTTCCCCGATTTTTCCCCGATTATTTCCCGATTTTTTCCGATTTTTTCCCCGATTATTTCCCGATTTTTTCCCCGATTTTTTCCCGATTTTTTCCCGATTTTTTCCCGATTTTTCCCGATTTTTCCCGATTTTTTCCCGATTTTTTTCCCCGATTTTTCCCGATTTTTATCCCGATTTTTCCCCGATTTTTTCCCCGATTTTTTCCCGATATTTTCCCGATTTTTCCCCGATTTTTTCCCCGATTTTTTCCCCGATTTTTTCCCGATTTTTTCCCGATTTTTTCACGATTTTTTCCCCGATTTTTTCCGATTTTTTTCCCGATTTTTTTCCCGATTTTTTTTCCCCGATTTTTTCCCGATATTTCCCGATTTTTTTCCCGATTTTTTCCCCGATTTTTTCCCGATATTTTCCCGATTTTTCCCCGATTTTTTCCCCGATTTTTTCCCCGATTTTTTCCCGATTTTTTCCCGATTTTTTCACGATTTTTTCCCCGATTTTTTCCCCGATTTTTTCCCGATTTTTTCCCGATTTTTCCCGATTTTTTCCCGATTTTTTCCCGATTTTTCGCCGATTTTTTCCCCGATTTTTTCCCGATATTTCCCCGATTTTTTCCCCGATTTTTTCCCGATTTTTTCCCGATTTGTTCCCGATTTTTTCCCGATTTTTTCCCGATTTTTTCCCGATTTTTCCCGATTTTTTCCCCGATTTTTCCCCGATTATTTCCCGATTTTTTCCGATTTTTTCCCCGATTATTTCCCGATTTTTTCCCCGATTTTTTCCCGATTTTTTCCCGATTTTTTCCCGATTTTTCCCGATTTTTCCCGATTTTTTCCCGATTTTTTTCCCGATTTTTTTCCCCGATTTTTTCCCGATTTTTTCCCGATATTTCCCTATTTTTTCCCGATTTTTTCCCGATATTTCCCGATTTTTTCCCGATTTTTTTCCCGATTTTTTTTCCCCGATTTTTTCCCGATATTTCCCGATATTTCCCGATTTTTTCCCGATTTTTTTCCCGATTTTTTTCCCCGATTTTTTCCCGATTTTTTCCCGATATTTTCCCGATTTTTCCCCGATTTTTTCCCCGATTTTTTCCCCGATTTTTTCCCGATTTTTTCCCGATTTTTTCCCGATATTTCCCGATTTTTCCCGATTTTTTCCGATTTTTTTCCCGATTTTTTTCCCGATTTTTTTTCCCCGATTTTTTCCCGATATTTCCCGATTTTTTTCCCGATTTTTTCCCCGATTTTTTCCCGATATTTTCCCGATATTTTCCCGATTTTTCCCCGATTTTTTCCCCGATTTTTTCCCCGATTTTTTCCCGATTTTTTCCCGATTTTTTCCCGATATTTCCCGATATTTCCCGATTTTTTCCCGATTTTTTCCCGATTTTTTCCGATTTTTTCCCGATATTTTCCCGATATTTTCCCGATTTTTCCCCGATTTTTTCCCGATTTTTTCCCGATATTTCCCGATTTTTTCCCGATTTTTTCCGATTTTTTTCCCGATTTTTTTCCCGATTTTTTTTCCCCGATTTTTTCCCGATATTTCCCGATTTTTTTCCCGATTTTTTCCCCGATTTTTTCCCGATATTTTCCCGATATTTTCCCGATTTTTCCCCGATTTTTTCCCCGATTTTTTCCCCGATTTTTTCCCGATTTTTTCCCGATTTTTTCCCGATATTTCCCGATATTTCCCGATTTTTTCCCGATTTTTTCCCGATTTTTTCCGATTTTTTCCCGATATTTTCCCGATATTTTCCCGATTTTTCCCCGATTTTTTCCCGATTTTTTCCCGATATTTCCCGATTTTTTCCCGATTTTTTCCGATTTTTTTCCCGATTTTTTTCCCGATTTTTTTTCCCCGATTTTTTCCCGATATTTCCCGATTTTTTTCCCGATTTTTTCCCCGATTTTTTCCCGATATTTTCCCGATATTTTCCCGATTTTTCCCCGATTTTTTCCCCGATTTTTTCCCCGATTTTTTCCCGATTTTTTCCCGATTTTTTCCCGATTTTTTCCCGATTTTTTCCCCGATTTTTTCCGATTTTTTCCCGATATTTTCCCGATATTTTCCCGATTTTTCCCCGATTTTTTCCCCGATTTTTTCCCCGATTTTTTCCGATTTTTTCCCGATTTTTTTCCCCGATTTTTCCCCGATTATTTCCCGATTTTTTCCGATTTTTTCCCCGATTATTTCCCGATTTTTTCCCCGATTTTTTCCCGATTTTTTCCCGATTTTTTCCCGATTTTTCCCGATTTTTCCCGATTTTTTCCCGATTTTTTTCCCCGATTTTTCCCGATTTTTATCCCGATTTTTTCCCGATTTTTTCCCCGATTTTTTCCCAATTTTTTCCCGATTTTTTCCGATTTTTTCCCCGATTTTTTCCCCGATTTTTTTCCCGATTTTTTCCCGATTTTTTCCGATTTTTTCCCCGATTTTTTCCCGATTTTTTCCCGATTTTTTCCCGATTTTTCCCGATTTTTTCCCCGATTTTTACCCGATTATTTCCCGATTTTTTCCCGATTTTTTCCCGATTTTTTCCCCGATTTTTTCCCGATTTTTTCCCGATTTTTTCCCCGATTTTTTCCCGATTTTTTCCCGATTTTTCCCGATTTTTTCCCCGATTTTTTCCCGATTTTTCCCGATTTTTTCCCGATTTTTCCCGATTTTTTCCCGATTTTTCCCGATTTTTTCCCCGATTTTTTCCCGATATTTCCCCGATTTTTTCCCCGATTTTTTCCCGATTTTTTCCCGATTTTTTCCCGATTTTTTCCCCGATTTTTTCCCCGATTTTTTCCCGATTTTTTCCCGATTTTTCCCGATTTTTTCCCGATTTTTTCCCGATTTTTCGCCGATTTTTTCCCCGATTTTTTCCCGATATTTCCCCGATTTTTTCCCCGATTTTTTCCCGATTTTTTCCCGATTTTTTCCCGATTTTTTCCCCGATTTTTTCCCGATTTTTTCCCGATTTTTCCCGATTTTTTCCCCGATTTTTCCCCGATTATTTCCCGATTTTTTCCGATTTTTTCCCCGATTTTTTTCCCGATTTTTTCCCCGATTTTTTCCCGATATTTTCCCGATATTTTCCCGATTTTTCCCCGATTTTTTCCCCGATTTTTTCCCCGATTTTTTCCCGATTTTTTCCCGATTTTTTCCCGATTTTTTCCCGATTTTTTCCCCGATTTTTTCCGATTTTTTCCCGATATTTTCCCGATATTTTCCCGATTTTTCCCCGATTTTTTCCCCGATTTTTTCCCCGATTTTTTCCGATTTTTTCCCGATTTTTTCCCCGATTTTTCCCCGATTATTTCCCGATTTTTTCCGATTTTTTCCCCGATTATTTCCCGATTTTTTCCCCGATTTTTTCCCGATTTTTTCCCGATTTTTTCCCGATTTTTCCCGATTTTTCCCGATTTTTTCCCGATTTTTTTCCCCGATTTTTCCCGATTTTTATCCCGATTTTTTCCCGATTTTTTCCCCGATTTTTTCCCAATTTTTTCCCGATTTTTTCCGATTTTTTCCCCGATTTTTTCCCCGATTTTTTTCCCGATTTTTTCCCGATTTTTTCCGATTTTTTCCCCGATTTTTTCCCGATTTTTTCCCGATTTTTTCCCGATTTTTCCCGATTTTTTCCCCGATTTTTACCCGATTATTTCCCGATTTTTTCCCGATTTTTTCCCGATTTTTTCCCCGATTTTTTCCCGATTTTTTCCCGATTTTTTCCCCGATTTTTTCCCGATTTTTTCCCGATATTTCCCGATTTTTTCCCGATTTTTTCCGATTTTTTTCCCGATTTTTTTCCCGATTTTTTTCCCCGATTTTTTCCCGATATTTCCCGATTTTTTTCCCGATTTTTTCCCCGATTTTTTCCCGATATTTTCCCGATATTTTCCCGATTTTTCCCCGATTTTTTCCCCGATTTTTTCCCGATTTTTCCCGATTTTTTCCCGATTTTTTCCCGATTTTTTCCCGATTTTTCCCGATTTTTTCCCCGATTTTTTCCCGATATTTCCCCGATTTTTTCCCCGATTTTTTCCCGATTTTTTCCCGATTTTTTCCCGATTTTTTCCCCGATTTTTTCCCCGATTTTTTCCCGATTTTTTCCCGATTTTTCCCGATTTTTTCCCGATTTTTTCCCGATTTTTCGCCGATTTTTTCCCCGATTTTTTCCCGATATTTCCCCGATTTTTTCCCCGATTTTTTCCCGATTTTTTCCCGATTTTTTCCCGATTTTTTCCCCGATTTTTTCCCGATTTTTTCCCGATTTTTCCCGATTTTTTCCCCGATTTTTCCCCGATTATTTCCCGATTTTTTCCGATTTTTTCCCCGATTTTTTTCCCGATTTTTTCCCCGATTTTTTCCCGATATTTTCCCGATATTTTCCCGATTTTTCCCCGATTTTTTCCCCGATTTTTTCCCCGATTTTTTCCCGATTTTTTCCCGATTTTTTCCCGATTTTTTCCCGATTTTTTCCCCGATTTTTTCCGATTTTTTCCCGATATTTTCCCGATATTTTCCCGATTTTTCCCCGATTTTTTCCCCGATTTTTTCCCCGATTTTTTCCGATTTTTTCCCGATTTTTTCCCCGATTTTTCCCCGATTATTTCCCGATTTTTTCCGATTTTTTCCCCGATTATTTCCCGATTTTTTCCCCGATTTTTTCCCGATTTTTTCCCGATTTTTTCCCGATTTTTCCCGATTTTTCCCGATTTTTTCCCGATTTTTTTCCCCGATTTTTCCCGATTTTTATCCCGATTTTTTCCCATTTTTTCCCCGATTTTTTCCCAATTTTTTCCCGATTTTTTCCGATTTTTTCCCCGATTTTTTCCCCGATTTTTTTCCCGATTTTTTCCCGATTTTTTCCGATTTTTTCCCCGATTTTTTCCCGATTTTTTCCCGATTTTTTCCCGATTTTTCCCGATTTTTTCCCCGATTTTTACCCGATTATTTCCCGATTTTTTCCCGATTTTTTCCCGATTTTTTCCCCGATTTTTTCCCGATTTTTTCCCGATTTTTTCCCCGATTTTTTCCCGATTTTTTCCCGATATTTCCCGATTTTTTCCCGATTTTTTCCGATTTTTTTCCCGATTTTTTTCCCGATTTTTTTTCCCCGATTTTTTCCCGATATTTCCCGATTTTTTTCCCGATTTTTTCCCCGATTTTTTCCCGATATTTTCCCGATATTTTCCCGATTTTTCCCCGATTTTTTCCCCGATTTTTTCCCGATTTTTCCCGATTTTTTCCCGATTTTTTCCCGATTTTTTCCCCGATTTTTTCCGATTTTTTCCCGATATTTTCCCGATATTTTCCCGATTTTTTCCCCGATTTTTTCCCCGAGTTTTTCCCGATTTTTTCCCGATTTTTTCCCGATTTTTTCCCGATTTTTTCCCGATTTTTTCCCCGATTTTTTTCGATTTTTTCCCCTATTTTTTCCGATTTTTTCCCGATTTTTTTCCCCGATTTTTTCCCGATTTTTTCCCGATATTTTCCGATTTTTTTCCCGATTTTTTCCCGATATTTTCCCCGATTTTTTCCCGATTTTTTCCCGATTTTTTCCCGATTTTTCCCGATTTTTTCCCGATTTTTTCCCGATTTTTTCCCGATTTTTCGCCGATTTTTTCCCGATATTTTCCCGATTTTTCCCGATTTTTCCCGATTTTTCCCGATTTTTTCCGATTTTTTTCCCGATTTTTTCCCCGATTTTTTCCCGATATTTCCCGATTTTTTCCCGATTTTTCCCCGATTTTTTCCGATTTTTTTCCCGATTTTTTTCCCCGATTATTTCCCGATTTTTTCCCGATATTTCCCGATTTTTTCCCGATTTTTCCCCGATTTTTTCCCCGATTTTTTCCCCGAGTTTTTCCCGATTTTTTCCCGATTTTTCACGATTTTTTCCCGATTTTTTCCCCGATTTTTTCCGATTTTTTCCCCGATTTTTTCCGATTTTTTCCCGATTTTTTTCCCCGATTTTTTCCCGATTTTTTCCCGATATTTTCCGATTTTTTCCCGATTTTTTCCCGATATTTTCCCCGATTTTTTCCCGATTTTTTCCCGATTTTTCCCGATTTTTTCCCGATTTTTTCCCGATTTTTTCCCGATTTTTCGCCGATTTTTTCCCGATATTTTCCCGATTTTTCCCGATTTTTCCCGATTTTTCCCGATTTTTTCCGATTTTTTTCCCGATTTTTTCCCCGATTTTTTCCCGATTTTTTCCCGATATTTCCCGATTTTTTCCCGATTTTTCCCCGATTTTTTCCGATTTTTTTCCCGATTTTTTTCCCCGATTTTTTCCTGATTTTTTCCCGATATTTTCCCGATTTTTTCCCGATTTTTCCCCGATTTTTTCCCCGATTTTTTCCCGATTTTTTCCCGATTTTTTCCCGATTTTTTCCCGATTTTTTCCCGATTTTTTCCCCGACTTTTTCCGATTTTTTTCCCGATTTTTTTCCCCGATTTTTTCCCGATTTTTTCCCGATATTTCCCCGATTTTTTCCCGATTTTTTCCCGATTTTTTCCCCGATTTTTTCCCGATTTTTTCCCGATTTTTCCCGATTTTTTCCCCGATTTTTCCCCGATTATTTCCCGATTTTTTCCCCGATTTTTTCCCGATTTTTTCCCGATTTTTTTCCCCGATTATTTCCCGATTTTTTCCCGATATTTCCCGATTATTTCCCGATTTTTTCCCGATATTTCCCGATTTTTTCCCGATTTTTTCCCGATTTTTCCCCGATTTTTTCCCCGATTTTTTCCCGATTTTTTCCCGATTTTTTCCCGATTTTTTCCCGATTTTTTCCCCGATTTTTTCCGATTTTTTCCCCGACTTTTTCCGATTTTTTTCCCGATTTTTTTCCCCGATTTTTTCCCGATATTTTCCCGATATTTTCCCGATTTTTCCCCGATTTTTTCCCCGATTTTTTCCCCGAGTTTTTCCCGATTTTTTCCCGATTTTTCACGATTTTTTCCCGATTTTTTCCCCGATTTTTCCGATTTTTTCCCCGATTTTTTCCGATTTTTTCCCGATTTTTTTCCCCGATTTTTTCCCGATTTTTTCCCGATATTTTCCGATTTTTTCCCGATTTTTTCCCGATATTTTCCCCGATTTTTTCCCGATTTTTTCCCGATTTTTCCCGATTTTTTCCCGATTTTTTCCCGATTTTTCGCCGATTTTTTCCCGATATTTTCCGATTTTTTCCCGATTTTTTCCCGATATTTTCCCCGATTTTTTCCCGATTTTTTCCCGATTTTTCCCGATTTTTTCCCGATTTTTTCCCGATTTTTTCCCGATTTTTCGCCGATTTTTTCCCGATATTTTCCCGATTTTTCCCGATTTTTCCCGATTTTTCCCGATTTTTTCCGATTTTTTTCCCGATTTTTTCCCCGATTTTTTCCCGATTTTTTCCCGATATTTCCCGATTTTTCCCGATTTTTCCCCGATTTTTTCCGATTTTTTTCCCGATTTTTTTCCCCGATTTTTTCCTGATTTTTTCCCGATATTTTCCCGATTTTTTCCCGATTTTTCCCCGATTTTTTCCCCGATTTTTTCCCGATTTTTTCCCGATTTTTTCCCGATTTTTTCCCGATTTTTTCCCGATTTTTTCCCCGATTTTTTCCGATTTTTTCCCCGACTTTTTCCGATTTTTTTCCCGATTTTTTTCCCCGATTTTTTCCCGATTTTTTCCCGATATTTCCCCGATTTTTTCCCGATTTTTTCCCGATTTTTTCCCCGATTTTTTCCCGATTTTTTCCCGATTTTTCCCGATTTTTTCCCCGATTTTTCCCCGATTATTTCCCGATTTTTTCCCCGATTTTTCCCGATTTTTTCCCGATTTTTTTCCCCGATTATTTCCCGATTTTTTCCCGATATTTCCCGATTTTTTCCCGATTTTTTCCCGATTTTTCCCCGATTTTTTCCCCGATTTTTTCCCGATTTTTTCCCGATTTTTTCCCGATTTTTTCCCGATTTTTTCCCCGATTTTTCCGATTTTTTCCCCGACTTTTTCCGATTTTTTTCCCGATTTTTTTCCCCGATTTTTTCCCGATATTTTCCCGATATTTTCCCGATTTTTCCCCGATTTTTTCCCCGATTTTTTCCCCGAGTTTTTCCCGATTTTTTCCCGATTTTTCACGATTTTTTCCCGATTTTTCCCCGATTTTTTCCGATTTTTTCCCCGATTTTTTCCGATTTTTTCCCGATTTTTTTCCCCGATTTTTTCCCGATTTTTTCCCGATATTTTCCGATTTTTTCCCGATTTTTTCCCGATATTTTCCCCGATTTTTTCCCGATTTTTTCCCGATTTTTCCCGATTTTTTCCCGATTTTTTCCCGATTTTTCGCCGATTTTTTCCCGATATTTTCCCGATTTTTCCCGATTTTTCCCGATTTTTCCCGATTTTTTCCGATTTTTTTCCCGATTTTTTCCCCGATTTTTTCCCGATTTTTTCCCGATATTTCCCGATTTTTTCCCGATTTTTCCCCGATTTTTTCCGATTTTTTTCCCGATTTTTTTCCCCGATTTTTTCCTGATTTTTTCCCGATATTTTCCCGATTTTTTCCCGATTTTTCCCCGATTTTTTCCCCGATTTTTTCCCGATTTTTTCCCGATTTTTTCCCGATTTTTTCCCGATTTTTTCCCGATTTTTTCCCCGATTTTTTCCGATTTTTTCCCCGACTTTTTCCGATTTTTTCCCGATTTTTTTCCCCGATTTTTTCCCGATTTTTTCCCGATATTTCCCCGATTTTTTCCCGATTTTTTCCCGATTTTTTCCCCGATTTTTTCCCGATTTTTTCCCGATTTTTCCCGATTTTTTCCCCGATTTTTCCCCGATTATTTCCCGATTTTTTCCCCGATTTTTTCCCGATTTTTTCCCGATTTTTCCCGATTTTTTCCCCGATTTTTCCCCGATTATTTCCCGATTTTTTCCGATTTTTTCCCCGATTATTTCCCGATTTTTTCCCCGATTTTTCCCCGATTATTTCCCGATTTTTTCCCCGATTTTTTCCCGATTTTTTCCCGATATTTTCCCGATATTTTCCCGATATTTCCCCGATTTTTTACCGATTTTTCCCCGATTTTTTCCCGATATTTTCCCGATTTTTTCCCGATATTTCCCGATTTTTTCCCGATTTTTTCCCGATTTTTCGCCGATTTTTTCCCCGATTTTTTCCCGATATTTTCCCGATTTTTTCCCGATATTTCCCGATTTTTTCCCGATTTTTTCCCGATTTTTTCCCGATATTTTCCCGATATTTTCCCGATTTTTCCCCGATTTTTCCCGATTTTTCCCCGATTTTTTCCCCGATTTTTTCCCGATTTTCCCCCGATTTTTTTCCCGATTTTTTCCCCGATTTTTTCCCGATTTTTTCCCGATTTTTTCCCGATTTTTCGCCGATTTTTTCCCGATATTTTCCCGATTTTTTCCCGATTTTTTCCCGATTTTTTCCCGATTTTTTCCCGATTTTTTCCCCGATTTTTTCCGATTTTTCCCGATTTTTTCCCGATTTTTTCCCCGATTTTTTCCCGATATTTTCCCGATTTTTTCCCGATTTTTTCCCCGATTTTTTCCCGATTTTTTCCCCGATTTTTTCCCCGATTTTTTCCCGATATTTTCCCGATATTTTCCCGATTTTTCCCCGATTTTTTCCCCGATTTTTTCCCCGATTTTTTCCCGATTTTTTCCCGATTTTTTCCCGATTTTTTCCCGATTTTTTCCCCGATTTTTTCCGATTTTTTCCCCGATTTTTTCCGATTTTTTCCTGATTTTTTTCCCCGATTTTTTCCCGATTTTTTCCCGATATTTTCCCGATATTTTCCCGATTTTTCCCCGATTTTTTCCCCGATTTTTTCCCCGATTTTTTCCCGATTTTTTCCCGATTTTTTCCCGATTTTTTCACGATTTTTTCCCGATTTTTCGCCGATTTTTTCCCGATTTTTCCCGATTTTTTCCCGATTTTTCCCCGATTTTTTCCCCGATTTTTTCCCGATTTTTTCCCGATTTTTTCCCGATTTTTTCCCCGATTTTTTCCCGATTTTTTCCCGATTTTTTCCCGATTTTTTCCCCGATTTTTTCCGATTTTTTCCCCGACTTTTTCAGATTTTTTTCCCGATTTTTTTCCCCGATTTTTTCCCGATTTTTTCCCGATATTTCCCCGATTTTTTCCCCGATTTTTTCCCGATTTTTTTCCCGATTTTTTCCCGATTTTTTCCCGATTTTTTCCCCGATTTTTTCCCGATTTTTTCCCGATTTTTCCCGATTTTTTCCCCGATTTTTCCCCGATTATTTCCCGATTTTTTCCGATTTTTTCCCCGATTATTTCCCGATTTTTTCCCCGATTTTTTCCCGATTTTTTCCCGATTTTTTCCCGATTTTTCCCGATTTTTCCCGATTTTTTCCCGATTTTTTTCCCCGATTTTTCCCGATTTTTTTCCCGATTTTTTCCCGATTTGTTCCCCGATTTTTTCCCGATTTTTTCCCGATTTTTTCCCCGATTTTTTCCCGATATTTTCCCGATATTTTCCCGATTTTTCCCCGATTTTTTCCCCGATTTTTTCCCCGATTTTTTCCCGATTTTTTCCCGATTTTTTCCCGATTTTTTCCCGATTTTTTCACGATTTTTTCCCCGATTTTTTCCGATTTTTTCCCCGATTTTTTCCGATTTTTTCCGATTTTTTCCCCGATTATTTCCCGATTTTTTCCCCGATTTTTTCCCGATTTTTTCCCGATTTTTTCCCGATTTTTCCCGATTTTTCCCGATTTTTTCCCGATTTTTTTCCCCGATTTTTCCCGATTTTTTTCCCGATTTTTTCCCGATTTGTTCCCCGATTTTTTCCCGATATTTTTCCCGATTTTTTCCCCGATTTTTTCCCGATATTTTCCCGATATTTTCCCGATTTTTCCCCGATTTTTTCCCCGATTTTTTCCCCGATTTTTTCCCGATTTTTTCCCGATTTTTTCCCGATTTTTTCACGATTTTTTCACGATTTTTTCCCCGATTTTTTCCGATTTTTTCCCCGATTTTTTCCGATTTTTCCCCGATTTTTTTCCCCGATTTTTTCCCGATTTTTTCCCGATTTTTTCCCGATTTTTTCCCGATATTTTCCGATTTTTTCCCGATTTTTTCCCGATATTTTCCCCGATTTTTTCCCGATTTTTTCCCGATTTTTCCCGATTTTTTCCAGATTTTTTCCCGATTTTTTCCCGATTTTTCGCCGATTTTTTCCCGATATTTTCCCGATTTTTCCCGATTTTTCCCGATTTTTTCCCGATATTTCCCGATTTTTTCCCGATTTTTCCCCGATTTTTTCCGATTTTTTTCCCGATTTTTTTCCCCGATTTTTTCCTGATTTTTTCCCGATATTTTCCCGATTTTTTCCCGATATTTCCCGATTTTTTCCCGATTTTTTCCCGATTTTTCGCCGATTTTTTCCCGATATTTTCCCGATTTTTCCCGATTTTTCCCGATTTTTTCCCGATTTTTTCCCCGATTTTTTCCCGATTTTTTCCCGATATTTTCCCGATATTTTCCCGATTTTTCCCCGATTTTTTCCCGATTTTTCCCCGATTTTTTCCCCGATTTTTTCCCGATTTTTTCCCGATTTTTTCCCGATATTTCCCGATTTTTTCCCGATATTTTCCCGATATTTTCCCGATTTTTTCCCGATTTTTTCCGATTTTTCCCCCGATTTTTTCCGATTTTTTTCCCGATTTTTTCCCCGATTTTTTCCCGATTTTTTCCCGATATTTTCCCGATTTTTTCCCGATTTTTTCCGATTTTTTCCCCAATTTTTAAACGATTTTTTCCCGATTTTTCGCCGATTTTTTCCCGATATTTTCCCGATTTTTCCCGATTTTTCCCGATTTTTTCCCGATTTTTTCCCCGATTTTTTCCCGATATTTTCCCGATATTTTCCCGATATTTTCCCGATTTTTCCCCGATTTTTTCCCGATTTTTCCCCGATTTTTTCCCGATTTTTTCCCGATTTTTTCCCGATTTTTTCCGATTTTTTCCCCAATTTTTCCCGATTTTTTCCCGATTTTTCGCCGATTTTTTCCCGATATTTTCCCGATTTTTCCAGATTTTTCCCGATTTTTTCCCGATTTTTTCCCCGATTTTTTCCCGATATTTTCCCGATTTTTTCCCGATTTTTTCCCCGATTTTTTCCCGATTTTTTCCCCGATTTTTTCCCCGATTTTTTCCCGATATTTTCCCGATATTTTCCCGATTTTTCCCCGATTTTTTCCCCGATTTTTTCCCGATTTTTTCCCGATTTTTTCCCGATTTTTTCCCGATTTTTTCCCCGATTTTTTCCGATTTTTTCCCCGATTTTTTCCGATTTTTTCCCGATTTTTTTCCCCGATTTTTTCCCGATTTTTTCCCGATATTTTCCCGATATTTTCCCGATTTTTCCCCGATTTTTTCCCCGATTTTTTCCCCGATTTTTTCCCGATTTTTTCCCGATTTTTTCACGATTTTTTCCCGATTTTTCGCCGATTTTTTCCCGATTTTTCCCGATTTTTTCCCGATTTTTTCCCGATATTTCCCGATTTTTTCCCGATTTTTTCCCGATTTTTCCCCGATTTTTTCCCCGATTTTTTCCCGATTTTTCCCGATTTTTTCCCCGATTTTTTCCGATTTTTTCCCGATTTTTTCCCGATTTTTTCCCGATATTTTCCGATTTTTTCCCGATTTTTTCCCGATATTTTCCCCGATTTTTTCCCGATTTTTTCCCGATTTTTCCCGATTTTTTCCCGATTTTTTCCCGATTTTTTCCCGATTTTTCGCCGATTTTTTCCCGATATTTTCCCGATTTTTCCCGATTTTTCCCGATTTTTCCCGATTTTTTCCGATTTTTTTCCCGATTTTTTCCCCGATTTTTTCCCGATTTTTTCCCGATATTTCCCGATATTTCCCCGATTTTTTTCCCGATTTTTCCGATTTTTTCCCCGATTTTTTCCCGATTTTTCCCGATTTTTCCAGATTTTTTCCCCGATTTTTCCCCGATTATTTCCCGATTTTTTCCCCGATTTTTTCCCGATTTTTTCCCGATATTTTCCCGATATTTTCCCGATTTTTCCCCGATTTTTTCCCGATTTTTCCCCGATTTTTTCCCCGATTTTTTCCCGATTTTTTCCCGATTTTTTCCCGATATTTCCCGATTTTTTCCCGATATTTTCCCGATATTTTCCCGATTTTTTCCCGATTTTTTCCGATTTTTCCCCCGATTTTTTCCGATTTTTTTCCCGATTTTTTCCCCGATTTTTTCCCGATTTTTTCCCGATATTTTCCCGATTTTTTCCCGATTTTTTCCGATTTTTTCCCCAATTTTTAAACGATTTTTTCCCGATTTTTCGCCGATTTTTTCCCGATATTTTCCCGATTTTTCCCGATTTTTCCCGATTTTTTCCCGATTTTTTCCCCGATTTTTTCCCGATATTTTCCCGATATTTTCCCGATATTTTCCCGATTTTTCCCCGATTTTTCCCGATTTTTCCCCGATTTTTTCCCGATTTTTCCCGATATTTTCCCGATTTTTTCCCGATTTTTTCCGATTTTTTCCCCAATTTTTCCCGATTTTTTCCCGATTTTTCGCCGATTTTTTCCCGATATTTTCCCGATTTTTCCAGATTTTTCCCGATTTTTTCCCGATTTTTTCCCCGATTTTTTCCCGATATTTTCCCGATTTTTTCCCGATTTTTTCCCCGATTTTTTCCCGATTTTTTCCCCGATTTTTTCCCCGATTTTTTCCCGATATTTTCCCGATATTTTCCCGATTTTTCCCCGATTTTTTCCCCGATTTTTTCCCCGATTTTTCCCCGATTTTTTCCCCGATTTTTTCCCGATTTTTTCCCGATTTTTTCCCCGATTTTTTCCGATTTTTTCCCGATTTTTTCCCGATTTTTTCCCGATATTTTCCGATTTTTTCCCGATTTTTTCCCGATATTTTCCCCGATTTTTTCCCGATTTTTTCCCGATTTTTCCCGATTTTTCCCGATTTTTTCCCGATTTTTTCCCGATTTTTCGCCGATTTTTTCCCGATATTTTCCCGATTTTTCCCGATTTTTCCCGATTTTTCCCGATTTTTTCCGATTTTTTTCCCGATTTTTTCCCCGATTTTTTCCCGATTTTTTCCCGATATTTCCCGATATTTCCCCGATTTTTTCCCGATTTTTTCCCGATTTTTTTCCCCGATTTTTTCCCGATTTTTTCCCGATTTTTCCAGATTTTTTCCCCGATTTTTCCCCGATTATTTCCCGATTTTTTCCCCGATTTTTTCCCGATTTTTTCCCGATTTTTCCCGATTTTTTCCCCGATTTTTCCCCGATTATTTCCCGATTTTTCCCGATTTTTTCCCCGATTTTTCCCCGATTATTTCCCGATTTTTTCCGATTTTTTCCCCGATTATTTCCCGATTTTTTCCCCGATTTTTCCCCGATTATTTCCCGATTTTTTTCCCCGATTTTTTCCCGATTTTTTCCCGATATTTCCCCGATTTTTTCCCGATATTTCCCGATTTTTTTCCCGATTTTTTCCCCGATTTTTTCCCGATATTTTCCCGATATTTTCCCGATTTTTCCCCGATTTTTTCCCCGATTTTTTCCCGATTTTTTCCCGATTTTTTCCCGATTTTTTCCCGATTTTTTCCCCGATTTTTTCCGATTTTTTCCCGATATTTTCCCGATATTTTCCCGATTTTTCCCCGATTTTTTCCCCGATTTTTCCCCGATTTTTTCCGATTTTTTCCCGATTTTTTCCCCGATTTTTTCCCCGATTTTTTCCGATTTTTTCCCGATTTTTTCCCGATTTTTTCCCGATATTTTCCGATTTTTTCCCGATTTTTTCCCGATATTTTCCCCGATTTTTTCCCGATTTTTTCCCGATTTTTCCCGATTTTTTCCCGATTTTTTCCCGATTTTTTCCCGATTTTTCGCCGATTTTTTCCCGATATTTTCCCGATTTTTCCCGATTTTTCCCGATATTTTCCGATTTTTTCCCGATTTTTTCCCGATATTTTCCCCGATTTTTTCCCGATTTTTTCCCGATTTTTCCCGATTTTTTCCCGATTTTTTCCCGATTTTTTCCCGATTTTTCGCCGATTTTTTCCCGATATTTTCCCGATTTTTCCCGATTTTTCCCGATTTTTCCCGATTTTTTCCGATTTTTTTCCCGATTTTTTCCCCGATTTTTTCCCGATTTTTTCCCCAATTTTTCCCGATTTTTTCCCGATTTTTCGCCGATTTTTTCCCGATATTTTCCCGATTTTTCCAGATTTTTCCCGATTTTTTCCCGATTTTTTCCCCGATTTTTTCCCGATATTTTCCCGATTTTTTCCCGATTTTTTCCCCGATTTTTTCCCGATTTTTTCCCCGATTTTTTCCCCGATTTTTTCCCGATATTTTCCCGATATTTTCCCGATTTTTCCCCGATTTTTTCCCCGATTTTTTCCCGATTTTTCCCCGATTTTTTCCCCGATTTTTTCCCGATTTTTTCCCGATTTTTCCCCGATTTTTTCCGATTTTTTCCCGATTTTTTCCCGATTTTTCCGATATTTTCCGATTTTTTCCCGATTTTTTCCCGATATTTTCCCCGATTTTTTCCCGATTTTTTCCCGATTTTTCCCGATTTTTTCCCGATTTTTTCCCGATTTTTTCCCGATTTTTCGCCGATTTTTTCCCGATATTTTCCCGATTTTTCCCGATTTTTCCCGATTTTTCCCGATTTTTCCGATTTTTTTTCCCGATTTTTTCCACGATTTTTTCCTGATTTTTTCCCGATATTTCCCGATATTTCCCCGATTTTTTCCCGATTTTTTCCCGATTTTTTTCCCCGATTTTTTCCCGATTTTTTCCCGATTTTTCCAGATTTTTTCCCCGATTTTTCCCCGATTATTTCCCGATTTTTTCCCCGATTTTTTCCCGATTTTTTCCCGATTTTTCCCGATTTTTTCCCCGATTTTTCCCCGATTATTTCCCGATTTTTCCCGATTTTTTCCCCGATTTTTCCCCGATTATTTCCCGATTTTTTCCGATTTTTTCCCCGATTATTTCCCGATTTTTTCCCCGATTTTTCCCCGATTATTTCCCGATTTTTTTCCCCGATTTTTTCCCGATTTTTTCCCGATATTTCCCCGATTTTTTCCCGATATTTCCCGATTTTTTTCCCGATTTTTTCCCCGATTTTTTCCCGATATTTTCCCGATATTTTCCCGATTTTTCCCCGATTTTTTCCCCGATTTTTTCCCGATTTTTTCCCGATTTTTTCCCGATTTTTTCCCGATTTTTTCCCCGATTTTTTCCGATTTTTTCCCGATATTTTCCCGATATTTTCCCGATTTTTCCCCGATTTTTTCCCCGATTTTTTCCCCGATTTTTTCCGATTTTTTCCCGATTTTTTCCCCGATTTTTTCCCCGATTTTTTCCGATTTTTTTCCCGATTTTTTCCCGATTTTTTCCCGATATTTTCCGATTTTTTCCCGATTTTTTCCCGATATTTTCCCCGATTTTTTCCCGATTTTTTCCCGATTTTTCCCGATTTTTTCCCGATTTTTTCCCGATTTTTTCCCGATTTTTCGCCGATTTTTTCCCGATATTTTCCCGATTTTTCCCGATTTTTCCCGATATTTCCGATTTTTTCCCGATTTTTTCCCGATATTTTCCCCGATTTTTTCCCGATTTTTTCCCGATTTTTCCCGATTTTTTCCCGATTTTTTCCCGATTTTTTCCCGATTTTTCGCCGATTTTTTCCCGATATTTTCCCGATTTTTCCCGATTTTTCCCGATTTTTCCCGATTTTTTCCGATTTTTTTCCCGATTTTTTCCCCGATTTTTTCCCGATTTTTTCCCGATATTTCCCGATATTTCCCCGATTTTTTCCCGATTTTTTCCCGATTTTTTTCCCCGATTTTTTCCCGATTTTTTCCCGATTTTTCCAGATTTTTTCCCGATATTTCCCGATATTTCCCCGATTTTTTCCCGATTTTTTCCCGATTTTTTTCCCCGATTTTTCCCCGATTATTTCCCGATTTTTTCCCCGATTTTTTCCCGATTTTTTCCCGATTTTTCCCGATTTTTTCCCCGATTTTTCCCCGATTATTTCCCGATTTTTCCCGATTTTTTCCCCGATTTTTCCCCGATTATTTCCCGATTTTTTCCGATTTTTTCCCCGATTATTTCCCGATTTTTTCCCCGATTTTTCCCCGATTATTTCCCGATTTTTTTCCCCGATTTTTTCCCGATTTTTTCCCGATATTTCCCCGATTTTTTCCCGATATTTCCCGATTTTTTCCCGATTTTTTCCCCGATTTTTTCCCGATATTTTCCCGATATTTTCCCGATTTTTCCCCGATTTTTTCCCCGATTTTTTCCCGATTTTTTCCCGATTTTTTCCCGATTTTTTCCCGATTTTTTCCCCGATTTTTTCCGATTTTTTCCCGATATTTTCCCGATATTTTCCCGATTTTTCCCCGATTTTTTCCCCGATTTTTTCCCCGATTTTTTCCGATTTTTTCCCGATTTTTTCCCCGATTTTTTCCCCGATTTTTTCCGATTTTTTCCCGATTTTTTCCCGATTTTTTCCCGATATTTTCCGATTTTTTCCCGATTTTTTCCCGATATTTTCCCCGATTTTTTCCCGATTTTTTCCCGATTTTTCCCGATTTTTTCCCGATTTTTTCCCGATTTTTTCCCGATTTTTCGCCGATTTTTTCCCGATATTTTCCCGATTTTTCCCGATTTTTCCCGATTTTTCCCGATTTTTTCCGATTTTTTTCCCGATTTTTTCCCCGATTTTTTCCCGATTTTTTCCCGATATTTCCCGATATTTCCCCGATTTTTTCCCGATTTTTTCCCGATTTTTTTCCCGATTTTTTCCCGATTTTTTCCCGATTTTTCCAGATTTTTTCCCCGATTTTTCCCCGATTATTTCCCGATTTTTTCCCCGATTTTTTCCCGATTTTTTCCCGATTTTTCCCGATTTTTTCCCCGATTTTTCCCCGATTATTTCCCGATTTTTTCCGATTTTTTCCCCGATTATTTCCCGATTTTTTCCCCGATTTTTCCCCGATTATTTCCCGATTTTTTCCCCGATTTTTTCCCGATTTTTTCCCGATATTTTCCCGATATTTTCCCGATATTTCCCCGATTTTTTACCGATTTTTCCCCGATTTTTTCCCGATTTTTTCCCGATTTTTTCCGATTTTTTCCCCGACTTTTTCAGATTTTTTTCCCGATTTTTTTCCCTGATTTTTTCCCGATTTTTTCCCGATTTGTTCCCCGATTTTTTCCCGATTTTTTTCCCGATTTTTTCCCCGATTTTTTCCCGATATTTTCCCGATATTTTCCCGATTTTTCCCCGATTTTTTCCCCGATTTTTTCCCCGATTTTTTCCCGATTTTTTCCCGATTTTTTCCCGATTTTTTCACGATTTTTTCCCCGATTTTTTCCGATTTTTTCCCCGATTTTTTCCGATTTTTTCCCGATTTTTTTCCCCGATTTTTTCCCGATTTTTTCCCGATATTTTCCCGATATTTTCCCGATTTTTTCCCGATTTTTCCCCGATTTTTTCCCGATTTTTTCCCGATATTTTCCGATTTTTTCCCGATTTTTTCCCGATATTTCCCGATATTTTCCCGATATTTTCCCGATTTTTCCCCGATTTTTTCCCCGATTTTTTCCCCGATTTTTTCCCGATTTTTTCCCGATTTTTTCCCGATTTTTTCCCGATTTTTTCACGATTTTTTCCCCGATTTTTTCCGATTTTTTCCCCGATTTTTTCCGATTTTTTCCCGATTTTTTCCCGATTTTTCGCCGATTTTTTCCCGATATTTTCCCGATTTTTCCCGATTTTTCCCGATTTTTCCGATTTTTTCCGATTTTTTTCCCGATTTTTTCCCCGATTTTTTCCCGATTTTTTCCCGATATTTCCCGATATTTCCCCGATTTTTTCCCGATTTTTTCCCGATTTTTTTCCCCGATTTTTTCCCGATTTTTTCCCGATTTTTCCCGATTTTTTCCCCGATTTTTCCCCGATTATTTCCCGATTTTTTTCCCCGATTTTTTCCCGATTTTTTCCCGATTTTTCCCGATTTTTTCCCCGATTTTTCCCCGATTATTTCCCGATTTTTTCCGATTTTTTCCCCGATTATTTCCCGATTTTTTCCCCGATTTTTCCCCGATTATTTCCCGATTTTTTCACCGATTTTTTCCCGATTTTTTCCCGATATTTTCCCGATATTTTCCCGATATTTCCCCGATTTTTTACCGATTTTTCCCCGATTTTTTCCCGATTTTTTCCCGATTTTTTCCGATTTTTCTCGATTTTTCCCGATTTTTCCCCCGATTTTTCCCGATTTTTTTCCCGATTTTTTTCCCCGATTTTTTCCCGATATTTTCCCGATATTTTCCCGATTTTTCCCCGATTTTTTCCCCGATTTTTTCCCCGATTTTTTCCCGATTTTTTCCCGATTTTTTCACGATTTTTTCACGATTTTTCCCCGATTTTTTCCGATTTTTTCCCCGATTTTTTCCGATTTTTTCCCGATTTTTTTCCCCGATTTTTTCCCGATTTTTTCCCGATATTTTCCCGATATTTTCCCGATTTTTTCCCGATTTTTCCCCGATTTTTTCCCGATTTTTTCCCGATATTTTCCGATTTTTTCCCGATTTTTTCCCGATATTTTCCCCGATTTTTTCCCGATTTTTTCCCGATTTTTCCCGATTTTTCCCGATTTTTTCCCGATTTTTTCCCGATTTTTCGCCGATTTTTTCCCGATATTTTCCCGATTTTTCCCGATTTTTCCCGATTTTTCCCGATTTTTTCCGATTTTTTTCCCGATTTTTTCCCCGATTTTTTCCCGATTTTTTCCCGATATTTCCCGATTTTTTCCCGATTTTTCCCCGATTTTTTCCGATTTTTTTCCCGATTTTTTTCCCCGATTTTTTCCTGATTTTTTCCCGATATTTTCCCGATTTTTCCCGATTTTTTCCCGATTTTTCCCCGATTTTTTTCCCCGATTTTTTCCCGATTTTTTCCCGATATTTCCCCGATTTTTTCCCGATTTTTTCCCGATTTTTTCCCCGATTTTTCCCGATTTTTTCCCGATTTTTCCCGATTTTTTCCCCGATTTTTCCCCGATTATTTCCCGATTTTTTCCCCGATTTTTTCCCGATATTTTCCCGATATTTTCCCGATTTTTCCCCGATTTTTTCCCCGATTTTTTCCCCGATTTTTTCCCGATTTTTTCCCGATTTTTTCCCGATTTTTTCCCGATTTTTTCACGATTTTTTCCCCGATTTTTTCAGATTTTTTCCCCGATTTTTTCCGATTTTTTCCCGATTTTTTTCCCCGATTTTTTCCCGATTTTTTCCCGATATTTTCCGATTTTTTCCCGATTTTTTCCCGATATTTTCCCCGATTTTTTCCCGATTTTTTCCCGATTTTTCCCGATTTTTTTCCCGATTTTTTCCCGATTTTTTCCCGATTTTTCGCCGATTTTTTCCCGATATTTTCCCGATTTTTCCCGATTTTTCCCGATTTTTCCCGATTTTTTCCGATTTTTTTCCCGATTTTTTCCCCGATTTTTTTCCCGATTTTTTCCCGATATTTCCCGATATTTCCCCGATTTTTTCCCGATTTTTTCCCGATTTTTTTCCCCGATTTTTTCCCGATTTTTTCCCGATATTTTCCCGATATTTTCCCGATTTTTCCCCGATTTTTTCCCCGATTTTTTCCCCGATTTTTTCCCGATTTTTTCCCGATTTTTTCACGATTTTTTCCCGATTTTTCGCCGATTTTTTCCCGATTTTTCCCGATTTTTTCCCGATTTTTTCCCGATATTTCCCGATTTTTTCCCGATTTTTTCCCGATTTTTCCCCGATTTTTTCCCCGATTTTTTCCCGATTTTTTCCCGATTTTTTCCCCGATTTTTTCCGATTTTTTCCCGATTTTTTCCCGATTTTTTCCCGATATTTTCCGATTTTTTCCCGATTTTTTCCCGATATTTTCCCCGATTTTTTCCCGATTTTTTCCCGATTTTTCCCGATTTTTTCCCGATTTTTTCCCGATTTTTTCCCGATTTTTCGCCGATTTTTTCCCGATATTTTCCCGATTTTTCCCGATTTTTCCCGATTTTTCCCGATTTTTTCCGATTTTTTTCCCGATTTTTTCCCCGATTTTTTCCCGATTTTTTCCCGATATTTCCCGATATTTCCCCGATTTTTTCCCGATTTTTTCCCGATTTTTTTCCCCGATTTTTTCCCGATTTTTTCCCGATTTTTCCAGATTTTTTCCCCGATTTTTCCCCGATTATTTCCCGATTTTTTCCCCGATTTTTTCCCGATTTTTTCCCGATTTTTCCCGATTTTTTCCCCGATTTTTCCCCGATTATTTCCCGATTTTTTCCGATTTTTTCCCCGATTATTTCCCGATTTTTTCCCCGATTTTTCCCCGATTATTTCCCGATTTTTTTCCCCGATTTTTTCCCGATTTTTTCCCGATATTTCCCCGATTTTTTCCCGATATTTCCCGATTTTTTTCCCGATTTTTTCCCCGATTTTTTCCCGATATTTTCCCGATATTTTCCCGATTTTTCCCCGATTTTTTCCCCGATTTTTTCCCGATTTTTTCCCGATTTTTTCCCGATTTTTTCCCGATTTTTTCCCCGATTTTTTCCGATTTTTTCCCGATATTTTCCCGATATTTTCCCGATTTTTCCCCGATTTTTTCCCCGATTTTTTCCCCGATTTTTTCCGATTTTTTCCCGATTTTTTCCCCGATTTTTTCCCCGATTTTTTCCGATTTTTTCCCGATTTTTTCCCGATTTTTTCCCGATATTTTCCGATTTTTTCCCGATTTTTTCCCGATATTTTCCCCGATTTTTTCCCGATTTTTTCCCGATTTTTCCCGATTTTTTCCCGATTTTTTCCCGATTTTTTCCCGATTTTTCGCCGATTTTTTCCCGATATTTTCCCGATTTTTCCCGATTTTTCCCGATTTTTCCCGATTTTTTCCGATTTTTTTCCCGATTTTTTCCCCGATTTTTTCCCGATTTTTTCCCGATATTTCCCGATATTTCCCCGATTTTTTCCCGATTTTTTCCCGATTTTTTTCCCCGATTTTTTCCCGATTTTTTCCCGATTTTTCCAGATTTTTTCCCCGATTTTTCCCCGATTATTTCCCGATTTTTTCCCCGATTTTTTCCCGATTTTTTCCCGATTTTTCCCGATTTTTTCCCCGATTTTTCCCCGATTATTTCCCGATTTTTTCCGATTTTTTCCCCGATTATTTCCCGATTTTTTCCCCGATTTTTCCCCGATTATTTCCCGATTTTTTCCCCGATTTTTTCCCGATTTTTTCCCGATATTTTCCCGATATTTTCCCGATATTTCCCCGATTTTTTACCGATTTTTCCCCGATTTTTTCCCGATTTTTTCCCGATTTTTTCCGATTTTTTCCCCGACTTTTTCAGATTTTTTTCCCGATTTTTTCCCTGATTTTTTCCCGATTTTTTCCCGATTTGTTCCCCGATTTTTTCCCGATTTTTTTCCCGATTTTTTCCCCGATTTTTTCCCGATATTTTCCCGATATTTTCCCGATTTTTCCCCGATTTTTTCCCCGATTTTTTCCCCGATTTTTTCCCGATTTTTTCCCGATTTTTTCCGATTTTTTCCCGATTTTTTTCCCCGATTTTTTCCCGATTTTTTCCCGATATTTTCCCGATATTTTCCCGATTTTTTCCCGATTTTTCCCCGATTTTTTCCCGATTTTTTCCCGATATTTCCCGATATTTTCCCGATATTTTCCCGATTTTTCCCCGATTTTTTCCCCGATTTTTTCCCCGATTTTTTCCCGATTTTTTCCCGATTTTTTCCCGATTTTTTCCCGATTTTTTCACGATTTTTTCCCCGATTTTTTCCGATTTTTTCCCCGATTTTTTCCGATTTTTTCCCGATTTTTTCCCGATTTTTCGCCGATTTTTTCCCGATATTTTCCCGATTTTTCCCGATTTTTCCCGATTTTTCCCGATTTTTTCCGATTTTTTTCCCGATTTTTTCCCCGATTTTTTCCCGATTTTTTCCCGATATTTCCCGATATTTCCCCGATTTTTTCCCGATTTTTTCCCGATTTTTTTCCCCGATTTTTCCCGATTTTTTCCCGATTTTTCCCGATTTTTTCCCCGATTTTTCCCCGATTGTTTCCCGATTTTTTCCCCGATTTTTTCCCGATTTTTTCCCGATTTTTCCCGATTTTTTCCCCGATTTTTCCCCGATTATTTCCCGATTTTTTCCGATTTTTTCCCCGATTATTTCCCGATTTTTTCCCCGATTTTTCCCCGATTATTTCCCGATTTTTTCCCCGATTTTTTCCCGATTTTTTCCCGATATTTTCCCGATATTTTCCCGATATTTCCCCGATTTTTTACCGATTTTTCCCCGATTTTTTCCCGATTTTTTCCCGATTTTTTCCGATTTTTTCTCGATTTTTCCCGATTTTTACCCCGATTTTTTCCCGATTTTTTTCCCGATTTTTTCCCCGATTTTTTCCCGATATTTTCCCGATATTTTCCCGATTTTTCCCCGATTTTTTCCCCGATTTTTTCCCCGATTTTTTCCCGATTTTTTCACGATTTTTTCACTATTTTTTCAAGATTTTTTCACGATTTTTTCCCCGATTTTTTCCGATTTTTTCCCCGATTTTTTCCGATTTTTTCCCGATTTTTTTCCCCGATTTTTTCCCGATTTTTTCCCGATATTTTCCCGATATTTTCCCGATTTTTTCCCGATTTTTCCCCGATTTTTTCCCGATTTTTTCCCGATATTTTCCGATTTTTTCCCGATTTTTTCCCGATATTTTCCCCGATTTTTTCCCGATTTTTTCCCGATTTTTCCCGATTTTTTCCCGATTTTTTCCCGATTTTTTCCCGATTTTTTCCCGATATTTTCCGATTTTTTCCCGATTTTTTCCCGATATTTTCCCCGATTTTTTCCCGATTTTTTCCCGATTTTTCCCGATTTTTTCCCGATTTTTTCCCGATTTTTTCCCGATTTTTCGCCGATTTTTTCCCGATATTTTCCCGATTTTTCCCGATTTTTCCCGATTTTTCCCGATTTTTTCCGATTTTTTTCCCGATTTTTTCCCCGATTTTTTCCCGATTTTTTCCCGATATTTCCCGATATTTCCCCGATTTTTTCCCGATTTTTTCCCGATTTTTTTCCCCGATTTTTTCCCGATTTTTTCCCGATTTTTCCAGATTTTTTCCCCGATTTTTCCCCGATTATTTCCCGATTTTTTCCCCGATTTTTTCCCGATTTTTTCCCGATTTTTCCCGATTTTTTCCCCGATTTTTCCCCGATTATTTCCCGATTTTTTCCGATTTTTTCCCCGATTATTTCCCGATTTTTTCCCCGATTTTTCCCCGATTATTTCCCGATTTTTTTCCCCGATTTTTTCCCGATTTTTTCCCGATATTTCCCCGATTTTTTCCCGATATTTCCCGATTTTTTTCCCGATTTTTTCCCCGATTTTTTCCCGATATTTTCCCGATATTTTCCCGATTTTTCCCCGATTTTTTCCCCGATTTTTTCCCGATTTTTTCCCGATTTTTTCCCGATTTTTTCCCGATTTTTTCCCCGATTTTTTCCGATTTTTTCCCGATATTTTCCCGATATTTTCCCGATTTTTCCCCGATTTTTTCCCCGATTTTTTCCCCGATTTTTTCCGATTTTTTCCCGATTTTTTCCCCGATTTTTTCCCCGATTTTTTCCGATTTTTTCCCGATTTTTTCCCGATTTTTTCCCGATATTTTCCGATTTTTCCCGATTTTTTCCCGATATTTTCCCCGATTTTTTCCCGATTTTTTCCCGATTTTTCCCGATTTTTTCCCGATTTTTTCCCGATTTTTTCCCGATTTTTCGCCGATTTTTTCCCGATATTTTCCCGATTTTTCCCGATTTTTCCCGATTTTTCCCGATTTTTTCCGATTTTTTTCCCGATTTTTTCCCCGATTTTTTCCCGATTTTTTCCCGATATTTCCCGATATTTCCCCGATTTTTTCCCGATTTTTTCCCGATTTTTTTCCCCGATTTTTTCCCGATTTTTTCCCGATTTTTCCAGATTTTTTCCCCGATTTTTCCCCGATTATTTCCCGATTTTTTCCCCGATTTTTTCCCGATTTTTTCCCGATTTTTCCCGATTTTTTCCCCGATTTTTCCCCGATTATTTCCCGATTTTTTCCGATTTTTTCCCCGATTATTTCCCGATTTTTTCCCCGATTTTTCCCCGATTATTTCCCGATTTTTTCCCCGATTTTTTCCCGATTTTTTCCCGATATTTTCCCGATATTTTCCCGATATTTCCCCGATTTTTTACCGATTTTTCCCCGATTTTTTCCCGATTTTTTCCCGATTTTTTCCGATTTTTTCCCCGACTTTTTCAGATTTTTTTCCCGATTTTTTTCCCTGATTTTTTCCCGATTTTTTCCCGATTTGTTCCCCGATTTTTTCCCGATTTTTTTCCCGATTTTTTCCCCGATTTTTTCCCGATATTTTCCCGATATTTTCCCGATTTTTCCCCGATTTTTTCCCCGATTTTTTCCCCGATTTTTTCCCGATTTTTTCCCGATTTTTTCCGATTTTTTCCCGATTTTTTTCCCCGATTTTTTCCCGATTTTTTCCCGATATTTTCCCGATATTTTCCCGATTTTTTCCCGATTTTTCCCCGATTTTTTCCCGATTTTTTCCCGATATTTTCCGATTTTTTCCCGATTTTTTCCCGATATTTCCCGATATTTTCCCGATATTTTCCCGATTTTTCCCCGATTTTTTCCCCGATTTTTTCCCCGATTTTTTCCCGATTTTTTCCCGATTTTTTCCCGATTTTTTCCCGATTTTTTCACGATTTTTTCCCCGATTTTTTCCGATTTTTTCCCCGATTTTTTCCGATTTTTTCCCGATTTTTTCCCGATTTTTCGCCGATTTTTTCCCGATATTTTCCCGATTTTTCCCGATTTTTCCCGATTTTTCCCGATTTTTTCCGATTTTTTTCCCGATTTTTTCCCCGATTTTTTCCCGATTTTTTCCCGATATTTCCCGATATTTCCCCGATTTTTTCCCGATTTTTTCCCGATTTTTTTCCCCGATTTTTTCCCGATTTTTTCCCGATTTTTCCCGATTTTTTCCCCGATTTTTCCCCGATTATTTCCCGATTTTTTCCCCGATTTTTTCCCGATTTTTTCCCGATTTTTCCCGATTTTTTCCCCGATTTTTCCCCGATTATTTCCCGATTTTTTCCGATTTTTTCCCCGATTATTTCCCGATTTTTTCCCCGATTTTTCCCCGATTATTTCCCGATTTTTTCCCCGATTTTTTCCCGATTTTTTCCCGATATTTTCCCGATATTTTCCCGATATTTCCCCGATTTTTTACCGATTTTTCCCCGATTTTTTCCCGATTTTTTCCCGATTTTTTCCGATTTTTTCTCGATTTTTCCCGATTTTTCCCCCGATTTTTTCCCGATTTTTTTCCCGATTTTTTCCCCGATTTTTTCCCGATATTTTCCCGATATTTTCCCGATTTTTCCCCGATTTTTTCCCCGATTTTTTCCCCGATTTTTTCCCGATTTTTTCCCGATTTTTTCCCGATTTTTTCACGATTTTTTCACGATTTTTTCCCCGATTTTTTCCGATTTTTTCCCCGATTTTTTCCGATTTTTTCCCGATTTTTTTCCCCGATTTTTTCCCGATTTTTTCCCGATATTTTCCCGATATTTTCCCGATTTTTTCCCGATTTTTCCCCGATTTTTTCCCGATTTTTTCCCGATATTTTCCGATTTTTTCCCGATTTTTTCCCGATTTTTTCCCGATTTTTCCCGATTTTTTCCCCGATTTTTCCCCGATTATTTCCCGATTTTTTCCCCGATTTTTTCCCGATATTTTCCCGATATTTTCCCGATTTTTCCCCGATTTTTTCCCCGATTTTTTCCCCGATTTTTTCCCGATTTTTTCCCGATTTTTTCCCGATTTTTTCCCGATTTTTTCACGATTTTTTCCCCGATTTTTTCCGATTTTTTCCCCGATTTTTTCCGATTTTTTCCCGATTTTTTTCCCCGATTTTTTCCCGATTTTTTCCCGATATTTTCCGATTTTTTCCCGATTTTTTCCCGATATTTTCCCCGATTTTTTCCCGATTTTTTCCCGATTTTTCCCGATTTTTTCCCGATTTTTTCCCGATTTTTTCCCGATTTTTCGCCGATTTTTTCCCGATATTTTCCCGATTTTTCCCGATTTTTCCCGATTTTTCCCGATTTTTTCCGATTTTTTTCCCGATTTTTTCCCCGATTTTTTCCCGATTTTTTCCCGATATTTCCCGATATTTCCCCGATTTTTTCCCGATTTTTTCCCGATTTTTTTCCCCGATTTTTTCCCGATTTTTTCCCGATTTTTTCCCGATTTTTCCCCGATTATTTCCCGATTTTTTCCCCGATTTTTCCCGATTTTTTCCCGATTTTTCCCGATTTTTTCCCCGATTTTTCCCCGATTATTTCCCGATTTTTTCCGATTTTTTCCCCGATTATTTCCCGATTTTTTCCCCGATTTTTCCCCGATTATTTCCCGATTTTTTCCCCGATTTTTTCCCGATTTTTTCCCGATATTTTCCCGATATTTTCCCGATATTTCCCCGATTTTTTACCGATTTTTCCCCGATTTTTTCCCGATTTTTTCCCGATTTTTTCCGATTTTTCCCGATTTTTTCCCCGATTTTTCCCCGATTATTTCCCGATTTTTTCCGATTTTTTCCCCTATTATTTCCCGATTTTTTCCCCGATTTTTTCCCGATTTTTTCCCGATTTTTTCCCGATTTTTCCCGATTTTTCCCGATTTTTTCCCGATTTTTTTCCCCGATTTTTCCCGATTTTTTTCCCGATTTTTTCCCGATTTGTTCCCCGATTTTTTCCCGATTTTTTTCCCGATTTTTTCCCCGATTTTTTCCCGATATTTTCCCGATATTTTCCCGATTTTTCCCCGATTTTTTCCCCGATTTTTTCCCCGATTTTTTCCCGATTTTTTCCCGATTTTTTCCCGATTTTTTCCCGATTTTTTCCCGATTTTTTCCCCGATTTTTTCCGATTTTTTCCCCGATTTTTTCCGATTTTTTCCCGATTTTTTTCCCCGATTTTTTCCCGATTTTTTCCCGATATTTTCCCGATATTTTCCCGATTTTTTCCCGATTTTTCCCCGATTTTTTCCCGATTTTTTCCCGATATTTTCCGATTTTTTCCCGATTTTTTCCCGATATTTTCCCCGATTTTTTCCCGATTTTTTCCCGATTTTTCCCGATTTTTTCCCGATTTTTTCCCGATTTTTTCCCGATTTTTCGCCGATTTTTTCCCGATATTTTCCCGATTTTTCCCGATTTTTCCCGATTTTTCCCGATTTTTTCCGATTTTTTTCCCGATTTTTTCCCCGATTTTTTCCCGATTTTTTCCCGATATTTCCCGATTTTTTCCCGATTTTTCCCCGATTTTTTCCGATTTTTTCCCGATTTTTTTCCCCGATTTTTTCCTGATTTTTTCCCGATATTTTCCCGATTTTTTCCCGATTTTTTCCCGATTTTTCCCCGATTTTTTCCCCGATTTTTCCCGATTTTTTCCCGATTTTTTCCCGATTTTTTCCCGATTTTTTCCCGATTTTTTCCCCGATTTTTTCCGATTTTTTCCCCGACTTTTTCCGATTTTTTTCCCGATTTTTTTCCCCGATTTTTTCCCGATTTTTTCCCGATATTTCCCCGATTTTTTCCCGATTTTTTCCCGATTTTTTCCCCGATTTTTTCCCGATTTTTTCCCGATTTTTCCCGATTTTTTCCCCGATTTTTCCCCGATTATTTCCCGATTTTTTCCCCGATTTTTTCCCGATTTTTTCCCGATTTTTCCCGATTTTTTCCCCGATTTTTCCCCGATTATTTCCCGATTTTTTCCGATTTTTTCCCCGATTATTTCCCGATTTTTTCCCCGATTTTTCCCCGATTATTTCCCGATTTTTTCCCCGATTTTTTCCGATTTTTTCCCGATTTTTCGCCGATTTTTTCCCGATATTTTCCCGATTTTTCCCGATTTTTCCCGATTTTTTCCCGATTTTTTCCCCGATTTTTTCCCGATTTTTTCCCGATATTTTCCCGATATTTTCCCGATTTTTCCCCGATTTTTTCCCGATTTTTCCCCGATTTTTTCCCCGATTTTTTCCCGATATTTTCCCGATTTTTCCCGATTTTTCCCGATTTTTTCCCGATTTTTTCCCCGATTTTTTCCCGATTTTTTCCCGATTTTTTCCCGATTTTTCGCCGATTTTTTCCCGATTTTTTTCCCGATTTTTCCCAGATTTTTTCCCGATTTTTTCCCCGATTTTTTCCCGATTTTTTCCCCGATTTTTTCCGATTTTTTTCCCGATTTTTCCCGATTTTTTCCCGATTTTTTCCCGATTTTTTCCCGATATTTCCCGATTTTTTCCCGATATTTTCCCGATATTTTCCCGATTTTTTCCCGATTTTTTCCGATTTTTCCCGATTTTTTCCCGATTTTTCCCCGATTTTTCCCGATTTTTTCCCGATATTTTCCGATTTTTTCCCGATTTTTTCCCGATATTTTCCCCGATTTTTTCCCGATTTTTTCCCGATTTTTCCCGATTTTTTCCCGATTTTTTCCCGATTTTTTCCCGATTTTTCGCCGATTTTTTCCCGATATTTTCCCGATTTTTCCCGATTTTTCCCGATTTTTCCCGATTTTTTCCGATTTTTTTCCCGATTTTTTCCCCGATTTTTTCCCGATTTTTTCCCGATATTTCCCGATTTTTTCCCGATTTTTCCCCGATTTTTTCCGATTTTTTTCCCGATTTTTTTCCCCGATTTTTTCCTGATTTTTTCCCGATATTTTCCCGATTTTTTCCCGATTTTTTCCCGATTTTTCCCCGATTTTTTCCCCGATTTTTTCCCGATTTTTTCCCGATTTTTTCCCGATTTTTTCCCGATTTTTTCCCGATTTTTTCCCCGATTTTTTCCGATTTTTTCCCCGACTTTTTCCGATTTTTTTCCCGATTTTTTTCCCCGATTTTTTCCCGATTTTTTCCCGATATTTCCCCGATTTTTTCCCGATTTTTTCCCGATTTTTTCCCCGATTTTTTCCCGATTTTTTCCCGATTTTTCCAGATTTTTTCCCCGATTTTTCCCCGATTATTTCCCGATTTTTTCCCCGATTTTTTCCCGATTTTTTCCCGATTTTTCCCGATTTTTTCCCCGATTTTTCCCCGATTATTTCCCGATTTTTTCCGATTTTTTCCCCGATTATTTCCCGATTTTTTCCCCGATTTTTCCCCGATTATTTCCCGATTTTTTCCCCGATTTTTTCCCGATTTTTTCCCGATTTTTCGCCGATTTTTTCCGATATTTTCCCGATTTTTCCCGATTTTTCCCGATTTTTTCCCGATTTTTTCCCCGATTTTTTCCCGATTTTTTCCCGATATTTTCCCGATATTTTCCCGATTTTTCCCCGATTTTTTCCCGATTTTTCCCCGATTTTTTCCCCGATTTTTTCCCGATATTTTCCCGATTTTTCCCGATTTTTCCCGATTTTTTCCCGATTTTTTCCCCGATTTTTTCCCGATTTTTTCCCGATTTTTTCCCGATTTTTCGCCGATTTTTTCCCGATTTTTTTCCCGATTTTTCCCAGATTTTTTCCCGATTTTTTCCCCGATTTTTTCCCGATTTTTTCCCCGATTTTTTCCGATTTTTTTCCCGATTTTTCCCGATTTTTTCCCGATTTTTTCCCGATTTTTTCCCGATATTTCCCGATTTTTTCCCGATATTTTCCCGATATTTTCCCGATTTTTTCCCGATTTTTTCCGATTTTTCCCGATTTTTTCCCGATTTTTCCCCGATTTTTTCCCGATTTTTTCCCGATATTTTCCGATTTTTTCCCGATTTTTTCCCGATATTTTCCCCGATTTTTTCCCGATTTTTTCCCGATTTTTCCCGATTTTTTCCCGATTTTTTCCCGATTTTTTCCCGATTTTTCGCCGATTTTTTCCCGATATTTTCCCGATTTTTCCCGATTTTTCCCGATTTTTCCCGATTTTTTCCGATTTTTTTCCCGATTTTTTCCCCGATTTTTTCCCGATTTTTTCCCGATATTTCCCGATTTTTTCCCGATTTTTCCCCGATTTTTTCCGATTTTTTTCCCGATTTTTTTCCCCGATTTTTTCCTGATTTTTTCCCGATATTTTCCCGATTTTTTCCCGATTTTTTCCCGATTTTTCCCCGATTTTTTCCCCGATTTTTTCCCGATTTTTTCCCGATTTTTTCCCGATTTTTTCCCGATTTTTTCCCGATTTTTTCCCCGATTTTTTCCGATTTTTTCCCCGACTTTTTCCGATTTTTTTCCCGATTTTTTTCCCCGATTTTTTCCCGATTTTTTCCCGATATTTCCCCGATTTTTTCCCGATTTTTTCCCGATTTTTTCCCCGATTTTTTCCCGATTTTTTCCCGATTTTTCCAGATTTTTTCCCCGATTTTTCCCCGATTATTTCCCGATTTTTTCCCCGATTTTTTCCCGATTTTTTCCCGATTTTTCCCGATTTTTTCCCCGATTTTTCCCCGATTATTTCCCGATTTTTTCCGATTTTTTCCCCGATTATTTCCCGATTTTTTCCCCGATTTTTCCCCGATTATTTCCCGATTTTTTCCCCGATTTTTTCCCGATTTTTTCCCGATTTTTCGCCGATTTTTTCCCGATATTTTCCCGATTTTTCCCGATTTTTCCCGATTTTTTCCCGATTTTTTCCCCGATTTTTTCCCGATTTTTTCCCGATATTTTCCCGATATTTTCCCGATTTTTCCCCGATTTTTTCCCGATTTTTCCCCGATTTTTTCCCCGATTTTTTCCCGATATTTTCCCGATTTTTCCCGATTTTTCCCGATTTTTTCCCGATTTTTTCCCCGATTTTTTCCCGATTTTTTCCCGATTTTTTCCCGATTTTTCGCCGATTTTTTCCCGATTTTTTTTCCCGATTTTTCCCAGATTTTTTCCCGATTTTTTCCCCGATTTTTTCCCGATTTTTTCCCCGATTTTTTCCGATTTTTTTCCCGATTTTTCCCGATTTTTTCCCGATTTTTTCCCGATTTTTTCCCGATATTTCCCGATTTTTTCCCGATATTTTCCCGATATTTTCCCGATTTTTTCCCGATTTTTTCCGATTTTTCCCCCGATTTTTTCCGATTTTTTTCCCGATTTTTTCCCCGATTTTTTCCCGATTTTTTCCCGATATTTTCCCGATTTTTCCCGATTTTTTCCGATTTTTTCCCCAATTTTTAAACGATTTTTTCCCGATTTTTCGCCGATTTTTTCCCGATATTTTCCCGATTTTTCCCGATTTTTCCCGATTTTTCCCCGATTTTTTCCCCGATTTTTTCCCGATTTTTCCCCCGATTTTTTTCCCGATTTTTTCCCCGATTTTTTCCCGATTTTTTCCCGATATTTTCCCGATTTTTTCCCGATTTTTTCCGATTTTTTCCCCAATTTTTCCCGATTTTTTCCCGATTTTTCCCAGATTTTTTCCCGATTTTTTCACCGATTTTTTCCCGATTTTTTCCCCGATTTTTTCCGATTTTTTTCCCCGATTTTTCCCGATTTTTTCCCGATTTTTTCCCGATTTTTTCCCGATATTTCCCGATTTTTTCCCGATATTTTCCGATATTTTCCCGATTTTTTCCCGATTTTTTCCGATTTTTCCCCCGATTTTTTCCGATTTTTTCCCGATTTTTTCCCCGATTTTTTCCCGATTTTTTCCCGATATTTTCCCGATTTTTTCCCGATTTTTTCCGATTTTTTCCCCAATTTTTAAACGATTTTTTCCCGATTTTTCGCCGATTTTTTCCCGATATTTTCCCGATTTTTTCCCGATTTTTTCCCGATTTTTTCCCGATTTTTTCCCGATTTTTTCCCGATTTTTTCCCCGATTTTTTCCGATTTTTTCCCCGATTTTTTCCGATTTTTTCCCCGATTTTTTTCCCCGATTTTTTCCCGATTTTTTCTCGATATTTTCCCGATATTTTCCCGATTTTTCCCCGATTTTTTCCCCGATTTTTTCCCCGATTTTTCCCGATTTTTTCCCGATTTTTTCCCGATATTTCCCGATATTTCCCGATTTTTTCCCGATTTTTTCCCGATTTTTTTCCCCGATTTTTCCCGATTTTTTTCCCGATTTTTTCCCGATTTGTTCCCCGATTTGTTCCCCGATTTTTTTCCCGATTTTTTCCCCGATTTTTTCCCGATTTCTTCCCGATTTTTTCACGATTTTTTCCCCGATTTTTTCCGATTTTTTCCCCGATTTTTTCCGATTTTTTCCCGATTTTTTTCCCCGATTTTTTCCCGATTTTTTCCCGATATTTTCCCGATATTTTCCCGATTTTTTCCCGATTTTTTCACGATTTTTTCACGATTTTTTCCCGATTTTTCGCCGATTTTTTCCCGATTTTTCCCGATTTTTTCCCGATTTTTTCCCGATATTTCCCGATATTTTCCCGATATTTTCCCGATTTTTCCCCGATTTTTTCCCCGATTTTTTCCCCGATTTTTTCCCGATTTTTTCCCGATTTTTTCCCGATTTTTCACGATTTTTTCCCGATTTTTTCCCCGATTTTTCCGATTTTTTCCCCGATTTTTTCCGATTTTTTCCCGATTTTTTTCCCCGATTTTTTCCGATTTTTTCCCGATATTTCCCGATTTTTTCCCCGATTTTTTCCCGATTTTTTCCCGATTTTTTCCCGATTTTTTCCCGATTTTTTCCCCGATTTTTTCCGATTTTTTCCCCGACTTTTTCAGATTTTTTTCCCGATTTTTTTCCCCGATTTTTTCCCGATTTTTTCCCGATATTTCCCCGATTTTTTCCCGATTTTTTCCCCGATTTTTTCCCGATTTTTTCCCGATTTTTCCCGATTTTTTCCCCGATTTTTCCCCGATTATTTCCCGATTTTTTCCGATTTTTTCCCCGATTATTTCCCGATTTTTTCCCCGATTTTTTCCCGATTTTTTCCCGATTTTTTCCGGATTTTTCCCGATTTTTCCCGATTTTTTCCCGATTTTTTTCCCCGATTTTTCCCGATTTTTTTCCCGATTTTTTCCCGATTTTTTCCCCGATTTTTTCCCGATTTTTTTCCCGATTTTTTCCCCGATTTTTTCCCGATATTTTCCCGATATTTTCCCGATTTTTCCCCGATTTTTTCCCCGATTTTTTCCCCGATTTTTTCCCGATTTTTTCCCGATTTTTCCCGATTTTTTCCCGATTTTTTCACGATTTTTTCCCCGATTTTTTCCGATTTTTTCCCCGATTTTTTCCGATTTTTTCCCGATTTTTTTCCCCGATTTTTTCCCGATTTTTTCCCGATATTTTCCCGATTTTTTCCCGATTTTTTCCCCGATTTTTTCCGATTTTTTCCCCGACTTTTTCAGATTTTTTTCCCGATTTTTTTCCCCGATTTTTTCCCGATTTTTTCCCGATATTTCCCCGATTTTTTCCCGATTTTTTCCCCGATTTTTTCCCGATTTTTTCCCGATTTTTCCCGATTTTTTCCCCGATTTTTCCCCGATTATTTCCCGATTTTTTCCGATTTTTTCCCCGATTATTTCCCGATTTTTTCCCCGATTTTTTCCCGATTTTTTCCCGATTTTTTCCCGATTTTTCCCGATTTTTCCCGATTTTTTCCCGATTTTTTTCCCCGATTTTTCCCGATTTTTTTCCCGATTTTTTCCCGATTTTTTCCCCGATTTTTTCCCGATTTTTTTCCCGATTTTTTCCCCGATTTTTTCCCGATATTTTCCCGATATTTTCCCGATTTTTCCCCGATTTTTTCCCCGATTTTTTCCCCGATTTTTTCCCGATTTTTTCCCGATTTTTTCCCGATTTTTTCCCGATTTTTTCACGATTTTTTCCCCGATTTTTTCCGATTTTTTCCCCGATTTTTTCCGATTTTTTCCCGATTTTTTTCCCCGATTTTTTCCCGATTTTTTCCCGATATTTTCCCGATATTTTCCCGATTTTTTCCCGATTTTTCCCCGATTTTTTCCCGATTTTTTCCCGATATTTTCCGATTTTTTCCCGATTTTTTCCCGATATTTTCCCCGATTTTTTCCCGATTTTTTCCCGATTTTTCCCGATTTTTTCCCGATTTTTTCCCGATTTTTTCCCGATTTTTCGCCGATTTTTTCCCGATATTTTCCCGATTTTTCCCGATTTTTCCCGATTTTTCCCGATTTTTTCCGATTTTTTTCCCGATTTTTTCCCCGATTTTTTCCCGATTTTTTCCCGATATTTCCCGATTTTTTCCCGATTTTTCCCCGATTTTTTCCGATTTTTTTCCCGATTTTTTTCCCCGATTTTTTCCTGATTTTTTCCCGATATTTTCCCGATTTTTTCCCGATTTTTCCCCGATTTTTTCCCCGATTTTTTCCCGATTTTTTCCCGATTTTTTCCCGATTTTTTCCGATTTTTTCCCGATTTTTTCCCCGATTTTTTCCGATTTTTTCCCCGACTTTTTCCGATTTTTTTCCCCGATTTTTTTCCCCGATTTTTTCCCGATTTTTTCCGATATTTCCCCGATTTTTTCCCGATTTTTTCCCGATTTTTTCCCCGATTTTTTCCCGATTTTTTCCCGATTTTTCCCGATTTTTTCCCGATTTTTCCCCGATTATTTCCCGATTTTTTCCCCGATTTTTTCCCGATTTTTTCCCGATTTTTCCCGATTTTTTCCCGATTTTTCCCCGATTATTTCCCGATTTTTTCCGATTTTTTCCCCGATTATTTCCCGATTTTTTCCCCGATTTTTCCCCGATTATTTCCCGATTTTTTCCCCGATTTTTTCCCGATTTTTTCCCGATATTTTCCCGATATTTTCCCGATATTTCCCCGATTTTTTACCGATTTTTCCCCGATTTTTTCCCGATATTTTCCCGATTTTTTCCCGATATTTCCCGATTTTTTCCCGATTTTTTCCCGATTTTTCGCCGATTTTTTCCCCGATTTTTTCCCGATATTTTCCCGATTTTTTCCCGATATTTCCCGATTTTTTCCCGATTTTTTCCCGATTTTTCGCCGATTTTTTCCCGATATTTTCCCGATTTTTCCCGATTTTTCCCGATTTTTTCCCGATTTTTTCCCCGATTTTTTCCCGATTTTTTCCCGATATTTTCCCGATATTTTCCCGATTTTTCCCCGATTTTTTCCCGATTTTTCCCCGATTTTTTCCCCGATTTTTTCCCGATATTTTCCCGATTTTTCCCGATTTTTCCCGATTTTTTCCCGATTTTTTCCCCGATTTTTTCCCGATTTTTTCCCGATTTTTTCCCGATTTTTCGCCGATTTTTTCCCGATTTTTTTCCCGATTTTTCCCAGATTTTTTCCCGATTTTTTCCCCGATTTTTTCCCGATTTTTTCCCCGATTTTTTCCGATTTTTTTCCCGATTTTTCCCGATTTTTTCCCGATTTTTTCCCGATTTTTTCCCGATATTTCCCGATTTTTTCCCGATATTTTCCCGATATTTTCCCGATTTTTTCCCGATTTTTTCCGATTTTTCCCCCGATTTTTTCCGATTTTTTTCCCGATTTTTTCCCCGATTTTTTCCCGATTTTTTCCCGATATTTTCCCGATTTTTTCCCGATTTTTTCCGATTTTTCCCCAATTTTTAAACGATTTTTTCCCGATTTTTCGCCGATTTTTTCCCGATATTTTCCCGATTTTTCCCGATTTTTCCCGATTTTTCCCCGATTTTTTCCCCGATTTTTTCCCGATTTTTCCCCCGATTTTTTTCCCGATTTTTTCCCCGATTTTTTCCCGATTTTTTCCCGATATTTTCCCGATTTTTTCCCGATTTTTTCCGATTTTTTCCCCAATTTTTCCCGATTTTTTCCCGATTTTTCCCAGATTTTTTCCCGATTTTTTCCCCGATTTTTTCCCGATTTTTTCCCCGATTTTTTCCGATTTTTTTCCCGATTTTTCCCGATTTTTTCCCGATTTTTTCCCGATTTTTTCCCGATATTTCCCGATTTTTTCCCGATATTTTCCCGATATTTTCCCGATTTTTTCCCGATTTTTTCCGATTTTTCCCCCGATTTTTTCCGATTTTTTTCCCGATTTTTTCCCCGATTTTTTCCCGATTTTTTCCCGATATTTTCCCGATTTTTTCCCGATTTTTTCCGATTTTTTCCCCAATTTTTAAACGATTTTTTCCCGATTTTTCGCCGATTTTTTCCCGATATTTTCCCGATTTTTCCCGATTTTTCCCGATTTTTCCCCGATTTTTTCCCCGATTTTTTCCCGATTTTTCCCCCGATTTTTTTCCCGATTTTTTCCCCGATTTTTTCCCGATTTTTTCCCGATATTTTCCCGATTTTTTCCCGATTTTTTCCGATTTTTTCCCCAATTTTTCCCGATTTTTTCCCGATTTTTCGCCGATTTTTTCCCGATATTTTCCCGATTTTTCCCGATTTTTCCCGATTTTTTCCCGATTTTTTCCCCGATTTTTTCCCGATATTTTCCCGATTTTTTCCCGATTTTTTCCCCGATTTTTTCCCGATATTTTCCCGATTTTTTCCCGATTTTTTCCCCGATTTTTTCCCGATTTTTTCCCCGATTTTTTCCCCGATTTTTTCCCGATATTTTCCCGATATTTTCCCGATTTTTCCCCGATTTTTTCCCCGATTTTTCCCCGATTTTTTCCCGATTTTTTCCCGATTTTTTCCCGATTTTTTCCCGATTTTTTCCCCGATTTTTTCCGATTTTTTCCCCGATTTTTTCCGATTTTTTCCCGATTTTTTTCCCCGATTTTTTCCCGATTTTTTCTCGATATTTTCCCGATATTTTCCCGATTTTTCCCCGATTTTTTCCCCGATTTTTTCCCCGATTTTTCCCGATTTTTTCCCGATTTTTTCCCGATATTTCCCGATATTTCCCGATTTTTTCCCGATTTTTTCCCGATTTTTTTCCCCGATTTTTCCCGATTTTTTTCCCGATTTTTTCCCGATTTGTTCCCCGATTTGTTCCCCGATTTTTTTCCCGATTTTTTCCCCGATTTTTTCCCGATTTCTTCCCGATTTTTTCACGATTTTTTCCCCGATTTTTTCCGATTTTTTCCCCGATTTTTTCCGATTTTTTCCCGATTTTTTTCCCCGATTTTTTCCCGATTTTTTCCCGATATTTTCCCGATATTTTCCCGATTTTTTCCCGATTTTTTCACGATTTTTTCACGATTTTTTCCCGATTTTTCGCCGATTTTTTCCCGATTTTTCCCGATTTTTTCCCGATTTTTTCCCGATATTTCCCGATATTTTCCCGATATTTTCCCGATTTTTCCCCGATTTTTTCCCCGATTTTTTCCCCGATTTTTTCCCGATTTTTTCCCGATTTTTTCCCGATTTTTCACGATTTTTTCCCGATTTTTTCCCCGATTTTTTCCGATTTTTTCCCCGATTTTTTCCGATTTTTTCCCGATTTTTTTCCCCGATTTTTTCCCGATTTTTTCCCGATATTTCCCGATTTTTTCCCCGATTTTTTCCCGATTTTTCCCGATTTTTTCCCGATTTTTTCCCGATTTTTTCCCCGATTTTTCCGATTTTTTCCCCGACTTTTTCAGATTTTTTTCCCGATTTTTTTCCCCGATTTTTTCCCGATTTTTTCCCGATATTTCCCCGATTTTTTCCCGATTTTTTCCCCGATTTTTTCCCGATATTTCCCGATATTTTCCCGATATTTTCCCGATTTTTCCCCGATTTTTTCCCCGATTTTTTCCCGATTTTTTCCCGATTTTTTCCCGATTTTTTCCCGATTTTTCACGATTTTTTCCCGATTTTTCCCCGATTTTTTCCGATTTTTTCCCCGATTTTTTCCGATTTTTTCCCGATTTTTTCCCCGATTTTTTCCCGATTTTTTCCCGATATTTCCCGATTTTTTCCCCGATTTTTTCCCGATTTTTTCCCGATTTTTTCCCGATTTTTTCCCGATTTTTTCCCCGATTTTTTCCGATTTTTTCCCCGACTTTTTCAGATTTTTTTCCCGATTTTTTTCCCCGATTTTTCCCGATTTTTTCCCGATATTTCCCCGATTTTTTCCCGATTTTTTCCCCGATTTTTCCCGATTTTTTCCCGATTTTTCCCGATTTTTTCCCCGATTTTTCCCCGATTATTTCCCGATTTTTTCCGATTTTTTCCCCGATTATTTCCCGATTTTTTCCCGATTTTTTCCCGATTTTTTCCCGATTTTTTCCCGATTTTTCCCGATTTTTCCCGATTTTTTCCCGATTTTTTTCCCCGATTTTTCCCGATTTTTTTCCCGATTTTTTCCCGATTTTTTCCCCGATTTTTTCCCGATTTTTTTCCCGATTTTTTCCCCGATTTTTTCCCGATATTTTCCCGATATTTTCCCGATTTTTCCCCGATTTTTTCCCCGATTTTTTCCCCGATTTTTTCCCGATTTTTTCCCGATTTTTTCCCGATTTTTTCCCGATTTTTTCCCGATTTTTTCCCCGATTTTTTCCGATTTTTTCCCCGATTTTTTCCGATTTTTTCCCGATTTTTTTCCCCGATTTTTTCCCGATTTTTTCCCGATATTTTCCCGATATTTTCCCGATTTTTCCCCGATTTTTTCCCCGATTTTTTCCCCGATTTTTTTCCCGATTTTTTCCCGATTTTTTCCCGATTTTTTCACGATTTTTTCCCGATTTTTCTCCGATTTTTTCCCGATTTTTCCCGATTTTTTCCCGATATTTCCCGATTTTTTCCCGATTTTTTCCCGATTTTTCCCCGATTTTTTCCCCGATTTTTTCCCGATTTTTTCCCGATTTTTTTCCCGATTTTTTCCGATTTTTTCCCGATTTTTTTCCCCGATTTTTTCCCGATTTTTTCCCGATATTTTCCCGATATTTTCCCGATTTTTTCCCGATTTTTTCACGATTTTTTCACGATTTTTTCCCGATTTTTCGCCGATTTTTTCCCCGATTTTTTCCCGATTTTTTCCCGATTTTTTCCCGATTTTTTCCCGATTTTTTCCCCGATTTTTTCCGATTTTTTCCCCGACTTTTTCCGATTTTTTTCCCGATTTTTTTCCCGATTTTTTCCCGATTTTTTCCCGATATTTTCCCGATATTTTCCCGATTTTTCCCCGATTTTTTCCCCGATTTTTTCCCCGATTTTTCCCGATTTTTTCCCGATTTTTTCCCGATTTTTCACGATTTTTTCCCGATTTTTTCCCCGATTTTTTCCGATTTTTTCCCCGATTTTTTCCGATTTTTTCACGATTTTTTTCCCCGATTTTTTCCCGATTTTTTCCCGATATTTCCCGATTTTTTCCCGATTTTTCCCGATTTTTTCCCCGATTTTTCCCCGATTATTTCCCGATTTTTTCCGATTTTTTCCCCGATTTTTTCCCGATTTTTTCCCCGATTTTTTCCGATTTTTTCCCCGATTTTTTCCGATTTTTTCACGATTTTTTTCCCCGATTTTTTCCCGATTTTTTCCCGATATTTCCCGATTTTTTCCCCGATTTTTTCCCGATTTTTTCCCGATTTTTTCCCGATTTTTTCCCGATTTTTTCCCGATTTTTCCCCGATTATTTCCCGATTTTTTCCGATTTTTTCCCCGATTATTTCCCGATTTTTTCCCCGATTTTTTCCCGATTTTTTCCCGATTTTTTCCCGATTTTTCCCGATTTTTCCCGATTTTTTCCCGATTTTTTTCCCCGATTTTTCCCGATTTTTTTCCCGATTTTTTCCCGATTTTTTCCCCGATTTTTTCCCGATTTTTTTCCCGATTTTTTCCCCGATTTTTTCCCGATATTTTCCCGATATTTTCCCGATTTTTCCCCGATTTTTTCCCCGATTTTTTCCCCGATTTTTTCCCGATTTTTTCCCGATTTTTTCCCGATTTTTTCCCGATTTTTTCACGATTTTTTCCCCGATTTTTTCCCGATTTTTTCCCCGATTTTTTCCCGATATTTTCCCGATATTTTCCCGATTTTTCCCCGATTTTTTCCCCGATTTTTTCCCCGATTTTTTCCCGATTTTTTCCCGATTTTTTCCCGATTTTTTCCCGATTTTTTCCCGATTTTTTCCCCGATTTTTTCCGATTTTTTCCCCGATTTTTTCCGATATTTTCCCGACATTTTCCCGATTTTTTCCCGATATTTCCCGATTTTTTCCCGATTTTTTTCCGATTTTTCGCCGATTTTTTCTCAGATTTTTTCCGATTTTTTCCCGATTTTTCCCCGATTTTTTCCCGATTTTTTCCCGATATTTTCCGATTTTTTCCCCGATTTTTTCCGATATTTTCCCGACATTTTCCCGATTTTTTCCCGATATTTCCCGATTTTTTCCCGATTTTTTTCCGATTTTTCGCCGATTTTTTCTCCGATTTTTTCCGATTTTTTCCCGATTTTTTTCCCCGATTTTTTCCCGATTTTTTCCCGATATTTTCCGATTTTTTCCCGATTTTTTCCCGATATTTTCCCCGATTTTTTCCCGATTTTTTCCCGATTTTTTCCCGATTTTTCCCGATTTTTTCCCGATTTTTTCCCGATTTTTTCCCGATTTTTCGCCGATTTTTTCCCGATATTTTCCCGATTTTTCCCGATTTTTCCCGATTTTTCCCGATTTTTTCCGATTTTTTTCCCGATTTTTTCCCCGATTTTTTCCCGATATTTCCCGATTTTTTCCCGATTTTTCCCCGATTTTTTCCGATTTTTTTCCCGATTTTTTTCCCCGATTATTTCCCGATTTTTTCCCGATATTTCCCGATTTTTTCCCGATTTTTTCCCGATTTTTCCCCGATTTTTTCCCCGATTTTTTCCCGATTTTTCCCGATTTTTTCCCGATTTTTTCCCCGATTTTTTCCGATTTTTTCCCCGATTTTTTCCGATTTTTTCCCGATTTTTTTCCCCGATTTTTTCCGATTTTTTCCCCAATTTTTCCCGATTTTTTCCCGATTTTTCGCCGATTTTTTCCCGATATTTTCCCGATTTTTCCCGATTTTTCCCGATTTTTTCCCGATTTTTTCCCCGATTTTTTCCCGATATTTTCCCGATTTTTTCCCGATTTTTTCCCCGATTTTTTCCCGATATTTTCCCGATTTTTTCCCGATTTTTTCCCCGATTTTTTCCCGATTTTTCCCCGATTTTTTCCCCGATTTTTTCCCGATTTTTTCCCGATTTTTTCCCGATTTTTTCCCCGATTTTTTCCGATTTTTTCCCCGATTTTTTCCGATTTTTTCCCGATTTTTTTCCCCGATTTTTTCCCGATTTTTTCCCGATATTTTCCGATTTTTTCCCGATTTTTTCCCGATATTTTCCCCGATTTTTTCCCGATTTTTTCCCGATTTTTCCCGATTTTTTCCCGATTTTTTCCCGATTTTTTCCCGATTTTTCGCCGATTTTTTCCCGATATTTTCCCGATTTTTCCCGATTTTTTCCCGATTTTTTCCGATTTTTTCCCCAATTTTTAAACGATTTTTTCCCGATTTTTCGCCGATTTTTTCCCGATATTTTCCCGATTTTTCCCGATTTTTCCCGATTTTTCCCCGATTTTTTCCCCGATTTTTTCCCGATTTTTCCCCCGATTTTTTTCCCGATTTTTTCCCCGATTTTTTCCCGATTTTTTCCCGATATTTTCCCGATTTTTTCCCGATTTTTTCCGATTTTTTCCCCAATTTTTCCCGATTTTTTCCCGATTTTTCGCCGATTTTTTCCCGATATTTTCCCGATTTTTCCCGATTTTTCCCGATTTTTTCCCGATTTTTTCCCCGATTTTTTCCCGATATTTTCCCGATTTTTTCCCGATTTTTTCCCCGATTTTTTCCCGATATTTTCCCGATTTTTTCCCGATTTTTTCCCCGATTTTTTCCCGATTTTTCCCGATTTTTTCCCGATTTTTTCCCGATTTTTCGCCGATTTTTTCCCGATATTTTCCCGATTTTTCCCGATTTTTCCCGATTTTTCCCGATTTTTTCCGATTTTTTTCCCGATTTTTTCCCCGATTTTTTCCCGATATTTCCCGATTTTTTCCCGATTTTTCCCCGATTTTTTCCGATTTTTTCCCGATTTTTTCCCGATTTTTTCCCGATTTTTTCCCGATTTTTTCCCGATTTTTTCCCCGATTTTTTCCGATTTTTTCCCCGATTTTTTCCGATTTTTTCCCGATTTTTTTCCCCGATTTTTTCCCGATTTTTTCCCGATATTTTCCGATTTTTTCCCGATTTTTTCCCGATATTTTCCCCGATTTTTTCCCGATTTTTTCCCGATTTTTCCCGATTTTTTCCCGATTTTTTCCCGATTTTTCGCCGATTTTTTCCCGATATTTTCCCGATTTTTCCCGATTTTTTCCCGATTTTTTCCCCGATTTTTTCCCCAATTTTTAAACGATTTTTTCCCGATTTTTCGCCGATTTTTTCCCGATATTTTCCCGATTTTTCCCGATTTTTCCCGATTTTTCCCCGATTTTTTCCCCGATTTTTTCCCGATTTTTCCCCCGATTTTTTTCCCGATTTTTTCCCCGATTTTTTCCCGATTTTTTCCCGATATTTTCCCGATTTTTTCCCGATTTTTTCCGATTTTTTCCCCAATTTTTCCCGATTTTTTCCCGATTTTTCGCCGATTTTTTCCCGATATTTTCCCGATTTTTCCCGATTTTTCCCGATTTTTTCCCGATTTTTTCCCCGATTTTTTCCCGATATTTTCCCGATTTTTTCCCGATTTTTTCCCCGATTTTTTCCCGATATTTTCCCGATTTTTTCCCGATTTTTTCCCCGATTTTTTCCCGATTTTTCCCCGATTTTTTCCCCGATTTTTTCCCGATTTTTTCCCGATTTTTTCCCCGATTTTTTCCGATTTTTTCCCCGATTTTTTCCGATTTTTTCCCGATTTTTTTCCCCGATTTTTTCCCGATTTTTTCCCGATATTTTCCGATTTTTTCCCGATTTTTTCCCGATATTTTCCCCGATTTTTTCCCGATTTTTTCCCGATTTTTCCCGATTTTTTCCCGATTTTTTCCCGATTTTTTCCCGATTTTTCGCCGATTTTTTCCCGATATTTTCCCGATTTTTCCCGATTTTTTCCCGATTTTTTCCGATTTTTTCCCCAATTTTTAAACGATTTTTCCCGATTTTTCGCCGATTTTTTCCCGATATTTTCCCGATTTTTCCCGATTTTTCCCGATTTTTCCCCGATTTTTTCCCCGATTTTTTCCCGATTTTTCCCCCGATTTTTTTCCCGATTTTTTCCCCGATTTTTTCCCGATTTTTTCCCGATATTTTCCCGATTTTTTCCCGATTTTTTCCGATTTTTTCCCCAATTTTTCCCGATTTTTTCCCGATTTTTCGCCGATTTTTTCCCGATATTTTCCCGATTTTTCCCGATTTTTCCCGATTTTTTCCCGATTTTTTCCCCGATTTTTTCCCGATATTTTCCCGATTTTTTCCCGATTTTTTCCCCGATTTTTTCCCGATATTTTCCCGATTTTTTCCCGATTTTTTCCCCGATTTTTTCCCGATTTTTTCCCCGATTTTTTCCCCGATTTTTTCCCGATATTTTCCCGATATTTTCCCGATTTTTCCCCGATTTTTTTCCCCGATTTTTTCCCGATTTTTTCCCGATTTTTTCCCGATTTTTTCCCGATTTTTTCCCGATTTTTTCCCCGATTTTTTCCGATTTTTCCCCCGATTTTTTCCGATTTTTTCCCGATTTTTTTCCCCGATTTTTTCCCGATTTTTTCTCGATATTTTCCCGATATTTTCCCGATTTTTCCCCGATTTTTTCCCCGATTTTTTCCCCGATTTTTCCCGATTTTTTCCCGATTTTTTCCCGATATTTCCCGATATTTCCCGATTTTTTCCCAATTTTTCCCGATTTTTCCCGATTTTTTTCCCGATTTTTTCCCGATTTTTTCCCCGATTTTTTCCCGATTTTTTTCCCGATTTTTTCCCGATATTTTCCCGATATTTTCCCGATTTTTCCCCGATTTTTTCCCCGATTTTTTCCCCGATTTTTTCCCGATTTTTTCCCGATTTTTTCCCGATTTTTTCCCGATTTTTTCACGATTTTTTCCCCGATTTTTTCCGATTTTTTCCCCGATTTTTTCCGATATTTTCCCGACATTTTCCCGATTTTTTCCCGATATTTCCCGATTTTTTCCCGATTTTTTTCCGATTTTTCGCCGATTTTTTCTCCGATTTTTTCCGATTTTTTCCCGATTTTTTTCCCCGATTTTTTCCCGATTTTTTCCCGATATTTTCCGATTTTTTCCCGATTTTTTCCCGATTTTTTCCCCGATTTTTTCCCGATTTTTTCCCGATTTTTTCCCGATTTTTCCCGATTTTTTCCCGATTTTTTCCCGATTTTTTCCCGATTTTTCGCCGATTTTTTCCCGATATTTTCCCGATTTTTCCCGATTTTTCCCGATTTTTCCCGATTTTTTCCGATTTTTTTCCCGATTTTTTCCCCGATTTTTTCCCGATATTTCCCGATTTTTTCCCGATTTTTCCCCGATTTTTTCCCGATTTTTTTCCCGATTTTTTTCCCCGATTATTTCCCGATTTTTTCCCGATATTTCCCGATTTTTTCCCGATTTTTTCCCGATTTTTCCCCGATTTTTTCCCCGATTTTTTCCCGATTTTTTCCCGATTTTTTCCCCGATTTTTTCCCCGATTTTTTCCGATTTTTTCCCCGATTTTTTCCGATTTTTTCCGATTTTTTTCCCCGATTTTTTCCCGATTTTTTCCCGATATTTTCCGATTTTTTCCCGATTTTTTCCCGATATTTTCCCCGATTTTTTCCCGATTTTTTCCCGATTTTTCCCGATTTTTTCCCGATTTTTCGCCGATTTTTTCCCGATATTTTCCCGATTTTTCCCGATTTTTTCCCGATTTTTTCCGATTTTTTCCCCAATTTTTAAACGATTTTTTCCCGATTTTTCGCCGATTTTTTCCCGATATTTTCCCGATTTTTTCCCGATTTTTTCCGATTTTTTCCCCAATTTTTCCCGATTTTTTCCCGATTTTTCGCCGATTTTTTCCCGATATTTTCCCGATTTTTCCCGATTTTTCCCGATTTTTTCCCGATTTTTTCCCCGATTTTTTCCCGATATTTTCCCGATTTTTTCCCGATTTTTTTCCCCGATTTTTTCCCGATATTTTCCCGATTTTTTCCCGATTTTTTCCCCGATTTTTTCCCGATTTTTTCCCCGATTTTTCCCCGATTTTTTCCCGATATTTTCCCGATATTTTCCCGATTTTTCCCCGATTTTTTCCCCGATTTTTTCCCCGATTTTTTCCCGATTTTTTCCCGATTTTTTCCCGATTTTTTCCCGATTTTTTCCCGATTTTTTCCCCGATTTTTTCCGATTTTTTCCCCGATTTTTTCCGATTTTTTCCCGATTTTTTTCCCCGATTTTTTCCCGATTTTTTCTCGATATTTTCCCGATATTTTCCCGATTTTTCCCCGATTTTTTCCCGATTTTTTCCCCGATTTTTCCCGATTTTTTCCCGATTTTTTCCCGATATTTCCCGATATTTCCCGATTTTTTCCCGATTTTTTCCGATTTTTTTCCCCGATTTTTCCCGATTTTTTTCCCGATTTTTTCCCGATTTGTTCCCCGATTTGTTCCCCGATTTTTTTCCCGATTTTTTCCCCGATTTTTTCCCGATTTTTTCCCGATTTTTTCACGATTTTTTCCCCGATTTTTTCCGATTTTTTCCCCGATTTTTTCCGATTTTTTCCCGATTTTTTTCCCCGATTTTTTCCCGATTTTTTCCCGATATTTTCCCGATATTTTCCCGATTTTTTCCCGATTTTTTCACGATTTTTTCCCGATTTTTTCCCGATTTTTCGCCGATTTTTTCCCGATTTTTCCCGATTTTTTCCCGATTTTTTCCCGATATTTCCCGATATTTTCCCGATATTTTCCCGATTTTTCCCCGATTTTTTCCCCGATTTTTTCCCGATTTTTTCCCCGATTTTTTCCGTTTTTTTCCCCGATTTTTTCCGATTTTTTCCCGATTTTTTTCCCCGATTTTTTCCCGATTTTTTCCCGATATTTCCCGATTTTTTCCCCGATTTTTTCCCGATTTTTTCCCGATTTTTTCCCGATTTTTTCCCGATTTTTCCCCGATTTTTTCCGATTTTTTCCCCGACTTTTTCAGATTTTTTTCCCGATTTTTTTCCCCGATTTTTTCCCGATTTTTTCCCGATATTTCCCCGATTTTTTCCCGATTTTTTCCCCGATTTTTTCCCGATTTTTTCCCGATTTTTCCCGATTTTTTCCCCGATTTTTCCCCGATTATTTCCCGATTTTTTCCGATTTTTTCCCCGATTATTTCCCGATTTTTTCCCCGATTTTTTCCCGATTTTTTCCCGATTTTTTCCCGATTTTTCCCGATTTTTCCCGATTTTTTCCCGATTTTTTTCCCCGATTTTTCCCGATTTTTTCCCCGATTTTTTCCCCGATTTTTTCCCGATTTTTTCCCGATTTTTTCCCGATTTTTTCCCGATTTTTTCCCGATTTTTTCCCCGATTTTTTCCGATTTTTTCCCCGATTTTTTCCGATTTTTTCCCGATTTTTCCCCCGATTTTTTCCCGATTTTTTCCCGATATTTTCCCGATATTTTCCCGATTTTTCCCCGATTTTTTCCCCGATTTTTTCCCCGATTTTTTCCCGATTTTTTCCCGATTTTTTCCCGATTTTTTCCCGATTTTTCCCCGATTTTTTCCCCGATTTTTTCCCGATTTTTTCCCGATTTTTTCCCGATTTTTTCCCGATTTTTTCCCCGATTTTTTCCGATTTTTTCCCCGATTTTTTCCGATTTTTTCCAGATTTTTTTCCCCGATTTTTTCCCGATTTTTTCCCGATATTTTCCGATTTTTTCCCGATTTTTTCCCGATATTTTCCCCGATTTTTTCCCGATTTTTTCCCGATTTTTCCCGATTTTTTCCCGATTTTTTCCCGATTTTTTCCCGATTTTTCGCCGATTTTTTCCCGATATTTTCCCGATTTTTCCCGATTTTTCCCGATTTTTCCCGATTTTTTCCGATTTTTTTCCCGATTTTTTCCCCGATTTTTTCCCGATTTTTTCCCGATATTTCCCGATTTTTTCCCGATTTTTCCCCGATTTTTTCCGATTTTTTTCCCGATTTTTTTCCCCGATTTTTTCCTGATTTTTTCCCGATATTTTCCCGATTTTTTCCCGATTTTTTCCCGATTTTTCCCCGATTTTTTCCCCGATTTTTTCCCGATTTTTTCCCGATTTTTCCCGATTTTTTCCCGATTTTTTCCGATTTTTTCCCCGATTTTTCCGATTTTTTCCCCGACTTTTTCCGATTTTTTTCCCGATTTTTTTCCCCGATTTTTTCCCGATTTTTTCCCGATATTTCCCCGATTTTTTCCCGATTTTTTCCCGATTTTTTCCCCGATTTTTTCCCGATTTTTTCCCGATTTTTCCCGATTTTTTCCCCGATTTTTTCCCCGATTTTTTCCCGATTTTTTCCCGATTTTTCCCGATTTTTTCCCCGATTTTTCCCCGATTATTTCCCGATTTTTTCCGATTTTTTCCCCGATTATTTCCCGATTTTTTCCCCGATTTTTCCCCGATTATTTCCCGATTTTTTCCCCGATTTTTTCCCGATTTTTTCCCGATATTTTCCCGATTTTTTCCCCGATTTTTTCCCCGATTTTTTCCCGATTTTTTCCCGATTTTTTCCCGATTTTTCGCCGATTTTTTCCCGATATTTTCCCGATTTTTCCCGATTTTTTCCCGATTTTTCCGATTTTTTCCCCAATTTTTAAACGATTTTTTCCCGATTTTTCGCCGATTTTTTCCCGATATTTTCCCGATTTTTCCCGATTTTTCCCGATTTTTCCCCGATTTTTTCCCGATTTTTCCCGATTTTTCCCCCGATTTTTTTCCCGATTTTTTCCCCGATTTTTTCCCGATTTTTTCCCGATATTTTCCCGATTTTTTCCCGATTTTTTCCGATTTTTTCCCCAATTTTTCCCGATTTTTTCCCGATTTTTCGCCGATTTTTTCCCGATATTTTCCCGATTTTTCCCGATTTTTCCCGATTTTTTCCCGATTTTTTCCCCGATTTTTTCCCGATATTTTCCCGATTTTTTCCCGATTTTTTCCCCGATTTTTTCCCGATATTTTCCCGATTTTTTCCCGATTTTTTCCCCGATTTTTTCCCGATTTTTTCCCCGATTTTTTCCCCGATTTTTTCCCGATATTTTCCCGATATTTTCCCGATTTTTCCCCGATTTTTTCCCCGATTTTTTCCCGATTTTTTCCCGATTTTTTCCCGATTTTTTCCCGATTTTTTCCCGATTTTTTCCCCGATTTTTTCCGATTTTTCCCCCGATTTTTTCCGATTTTTTCCCGATTTTTTTCCCCGATTTTTTCCCGATTTTTTCTCGATATTTTCCCGATATTTTCCCGATTTTTCCCCGATTTTTTCCCCGATTTTTTCCCCGATTTTTCCCGATTTTTTCCCGATTTTTTCCCGATATTTCCCGATATTTCCCGATTTTTTCCCAATTTTTTCCCGATTTTTCCCGATTTTTTTCCCGATTTTTTCCCGATTTTTTCCCCGATTTTTTCCCGATTTTTTTCCCGATTTTTTCCCGATATTTTCCCGATATTTTCCCGATTTTTCCCCGATTTTTTCCCCGATTTTTTCCCCGATTTTTTCCCGATTTTTTCCCGATTTTTTCCCGATTTTTTCCCGATTTTTTCACGATTTTTTCCCCGATTTTTTCCGATTTTTTCCCCGATTTTTTCCGATATTTTCCCGACATTTTCCCGATTTTTTCCCGATATTTCCCGATTTTTTCCCGATTTTTTTCCGATTTTTCGCCGATTTTTTCTCCGATTTTTTCCGATTTTTTCCCGATTTTTTTCCCCGATTTTTTCCCGATTTTTTCCCGATATTTTCCGATTTTTCCCGATTTTTTCCCGATTTTTTCCCCGATTTTTTCCCGATTTTTTCCCGATTTTTTCCCGATTTTTCCCGATTTTTTCCCGATTTTTTCCCGATTTTTTCCCGATTTTTCGCCGATTTTTTCCCGATATTTTCCCGATTTTTCCCGATTTTTCCCGATTTTTTCCGATTTTTTTCCCGATTTTTTCCCCGATTTTTTCCCGATATTTCCCGATTTTTTCCCGATTTTTCCCCGATTTTTTCCGATTTTTTTCCCGATTTTTTTCCCCGATTATTTCCCGATTTTTTCCCGATATTTCCCGATTTTTTCCCCGATTTTTTCCCGATTTTTCCCCGATTTTTTCCCCGATTTTTTCCCGATTTTTTCCCGATTTTTTCCCGATTTTTTCCCCGATTTTTTCCGATTTTTTCCCCGATTTTTTCCGATTTTTTCCGATTTTTTTCCCCGATTTTTTCCCGATTTTTTCCCGATATTTTCCGATTTTTTCCCGATTTTTTCCCGATATTTTCCCCGATTTTTTCCCGATTTTTTCCCGATTTTTCCCGATTTTTTCCCGATTTTTCGCCGATTTTTTCCCGATATTTTCCCGATTTTTCCCGATTTTTTCCCGATTTTTTCCGATTTTTTCCCCAATTTTTAAACGATTTTTTCCCGATTTTTCGCCGATTTTTTCCCGATATTTTCCCGATTTTTTCCCGATTTTTTCCGATTTTTTCCCCAATTTTTCCCGATTTTTTCCCGATTTTTCGCCGATTTTTTCCCGATATTTTCCCGATTTTTCCCGATTTTTCCCGATTTTTTCCCGATTTTTTCCCCGATTTTTTCCCGATATTTTCCCGATTTTTTCCCGATTTTTTCCCCGATTTTTTCCCGATATTTTCCCGATTTTTTCCCGATTTTTTCCCCGATTTTTTCCCGATTTTTTCCCCGATTTTTTCCCCGATTTTTTCCCGATATTTTCCCGATATTTTCCCGATTTTTCCCCGATTTTTTCCCCGATTTTTTCCCGATTTTTTCCCGATTTTTTCCCGATTTTTTCCCGATTTTTTCCCGATTTTTTCCCGATTTTTTCCCCGATTTTTTCCGATTTTTTCCCCGATTTTTTCCGATTTTTTCCCGATTTTTTTCCCCGATTTTTTCCCGATTTTTTCTCGATATTTTCCCGATATTTTCCCGATTTTTCCCCGATTTTTTCCCCGATTTTTTCCCCGATTTTTCCCGATTTTTTCCCGATTTTTTCCCGATATTTCCCGATATTTCCCGATTTTTTCCCGATTTTTTCCCGATTTTTTTCCCCGATTTTTCCCGATTTTTTTCCCGATTTTTTCCCGATTTGTTCCCCGATTTGTTCCCCGATTTTTTTCCCGATTTTTTCCCCGATTTTTTCCCGATTTTTTCCCGATTTTTTCACGATTTTTTCCCCGATTTTTTCCGATTTTTTCCCCGATTTTTTCCGATTTTTTCCCGATTTTTTTCCCCGATTTTTTCCCGATTTTTTCCCGATATTTTCCCGATATTTTCCCGATTTTTTCCCGATTTTTTCACGATTTTTTCCCGATTTTTTCCCGATTTTTCGCCGATTTTTTCCCGATTTTTCCCGATTTTTTCCCGATTTTTTCCCGATATTTCCCGATATTTTCCCGATATTTTCCCGATTTTTCCCCGATTTTTTCCCCGATTTTTTCCCGATTTTTTCCCGATTTTTTCCCGATTTTTCACGATTTTTTCCCGATTTTTTCCCCGATTTTTTCCGTTTTTTTCCCCGATTTTTTCCGATTTTTTCCCGATTTTTTTCCCCGATTTTTTCCCGATTTTTTCCCGATATTTCCCGATTTTTTCCCCGATTTTTTCCCGATTTTTTCCCGATTTTTTCCCGATTTTTTCCCGATTTTTTCCCCGATTTTTTCCGATTTTTTCCCCGACTTTTTCAGATTTTTTTCCCGATTTTTTTCCCCGATTTTTTCCCGATTTTTTCCCGATATTTCCCCGATTTTTTCCCGATTTTTTCCCCGATTTTTTCCCGATTTTTTCCCGATTTTTCCCGATTTTTTCCCCGATTTTTCCCCGATTATTTCCCGATTTTTTCCGATTTTTTCCCCGATTATTTCCCGATTTTTTCCCCGATTTTTTCCCGATTTTTTCCCGATTTTTTCCCGATTTTTCCCGATTTTTCCCGATTTTTTCCCGATTTTTTTCCCCGATTTTTCCCGATTTTTTCCCCGATTTTTTCCCCGATTTTTTCCCGATTTTTTCCCGATTTTTTCCCGATTTTTTCCCGATTTTTTCCCGATTTTTTCCCCGATTTTTTCCGATTTTTTCCCCGATTTTTTCCGATTTTTTCCCGATTTTTTCCCCCGATTTTTTCCCGATTTTTTCCCGATATTTTCCCGATATTTTCCCGATTTTTCCCCGATTTTTTCCCCGATTTTTTCCCCGATTTTTTCCCGATTTTTTCCCGATTTTTTCCCGATTTTTTCCCGATTTTTCCCCGATTTTTTCCCCGATTTTTTCCCGATTTTTTCCCGATTTTTTCCCGATTTTTTCCCGATTTTTTCCCCGATTTTTTCCGATTTTTTCCCCGATTTTTTCCGATTTTTTCCAGATTTTTTTCCCCGATTTTTTCCCGATTTTTTCCCGATATTTTCCGATTTTTTCCCGATTTTTTCCCGATATTTTCCCCGATTTTTTCCCGATTTTTTCCCGATTTTTCCCGATTTTTTCCCGATTTTTTCCCGATTTTTTCCCGATTTTTCGCCGATTTTTTCCCGATATTTTCCCGATTTTTCCCGATTTTTCCCGATTATTCCCGATTTTTTCCGATTTTTTTCCCGATTTTTTCCCCGATTTTTTCCCGATTTTTTCCCGATATTTCCCGATTTTTTCCCGATTTTTCCCCGATTTTTTCCGATTTTTTTCCCGATTTTTTTCCCCGATTTTTTCCTGATTTTTTCCCGATATTTTCCCGATTTTTTCCCGATTTTTTCCCGATTTTTCCCCGATTTTTTCCCCGATTTTTTCCCGATTTTTTCCCGATTTTTTCCCGATTTTTTCCCGATTTTTTCCCGATTTTTTCCCCGATTTTTTCCGATTTTTTCCCCGACTTTTTCCGATTTTTTTCCCGATTTTTTCCCCGATTTTTTCCCGATTTTTTCCCGATATTTCCCCGATTTTTTCCCGATTTTTTCCCGATTTTTTCCCCGATTTTTTCCCGATTTTTTCCCGATTTTTCCCGATTTTTTCCCCGATTTTTTCCCCGATTTTTTCCCGATTTTTTCCCGATTTTTCCCGATTTTTTCCCCGATTTTTCCCCGATTATTTCCCGATTTTTTCCGATTTTTTCCCCGATTATTTCCCGATTTTTTCCCCGATTTTTCCCCGATTATTTCCCGATTTTTTCCCCGATTTTTTCCCGATTTTTTCCCGATATTTTCCCGATATTTTCCCGATATTTCCCCGATTTTTTACCGATTTTTCCCCGGTTTTTTCCCGATATTTTCCCGATTTTTTCCCGATATTTCCCGATTTTTTCCCGATTTTTTCCAGATTTTTCGCCGATTTTTTCCCCGATTTTTTCCCGATATTTTCCCGATTTTTTCCCGATATTTCCCGATTTTTTCCCGATTTTTTCCCGATTTTTCGCCGATTTTTTTCCCGATATTTTCCCGATTTTTCCCGATTTTTCCCGATTTTTCCCCGATTTTTTCCCGATTTTTTCCCGATATTTTCTCGATATTTTCCCGATTTTTCCCCGATTTTTTCCCGATTTTTCCCCGATTTTTTCCCCGATTTTTTCCCGATATTTTCCCGATTTTTCCCGATTTTTCCCGATTTTTTCCCGATTTTTTCCCCGATTTTTTCCCGATTTTTTCCCGATTTTTTCCCGATTTTTCGCCGATTTTTTCCCGATTTTTTTCCCGATTTTTCCCAGATTTTTTCCCGATTTTTTCCCCGATTTTTTCCCGATTTTTTCCCCGATTTTTTCCGATTTTTTTCCCGATTTTTCCCGATTTTTTCCCGATTTTTTCCCGATTTTTTCCCGATATTTCCCGATTTTTTCCCGATATTTTCCCGATATTTTCCCGATTTTTTCCCGATTTTTCCGATTTTTCCCCGATTTTTTCCGATTTTTTTCCCGATTTTTTCCCCGATTTTTTCCCGATTTTTTCCCGATATTTTCCCGTTTTTTTCCCGATTTTTTCCGATTTTTTCCCCAATTTTTTCCCGATATTTTCCCGATTTTTCCCGATTTTTCCCGATTTTTTCCCGATTTTTTCCCCGATTTTTTCCCGATATTTTCCCGATTTTTTCCCGATTTTTTCCCCGATTTTTCCCGATTTTTTCCCCGATTTTTTCCCGATATTTTCCCGATATTTTCCCGATTTTTCCCCGATTTTTTCCCCGATTTTTTCCCCGATTTTTTCCCGATTTTTTCCCGATTTTTTCCCGATTTTTTCCCGATTTTTTCCCGATTTTTTCCCCGATTTTTTCCGATTTTTTCCCCGATTTTTTCCGATTTTTTCCCGATTTTTTTCCCCGATTTTTTCCCGATTTTTTCCCGATATTTTCCCGATATTTTCCCGATTTTTCCCCGATTTTTTCCCCGATTTTTTCCCAAATTTTTTCCCGATTTTTTCCCGATTTTTTCCCGATTTTTTCCCGATTTTTTCCCGATTTTTCGCCGATTTTTTCCCGATTTTTCCCGATTTTTTCCCGATTTTTTCCCGATATTTCCCGATTTTTTCCCGATTTTTTCCCGATTTTTCCCCGATTTTTTCCCCGATTTTTTCCCGATTTTTTCCCGATTTTTTCCCGATTTTTTCCCCGATTTTTTCCCGATTTTTTCCCGATTTTTTCCGATTTTTTCCCCGATTATTTCCCGATTTTTTCCCCGATTTTTTCCCGATTTTTTCCCGATTTTTTCCCGATTTTTCCCGATTTTTCCCGATTTTTTCCCGATTTTTTTCCCCGATTTTTCCCGATTTTTTTCCCGATTTTTTCCCGATTTGTTCCCCGATTTTATCCCGATTTTTTTCCCGATTTTTTCCCCGATTTTTTCCCGATATTTTCCCGATATTTTCCCGATTTTTCCCCGATTTTTTCCCCGATTTTTTCCCCGATTTTTTCCCGATTTTTTCCCGATTTTTTCCCGATTTTTTCCCGATTTTTCGCCGATTTTTTCCCGATATTTTCCGATTTTTCCCGATTTTTCCCGATTTTTCCCGATTTTTTTCCCCGATTTTTTCCCGATTTTTTCCCGATATTTTCTCGATATTTTCCCGATTTTTCCCCGATTTTTTCCCGATTTTTCCCCGATTTTTTCCCCGATTTTTTCCCGATATTTTCCCGATTTTTCCCGATTTTTCCCCGATTTTTTCCCGATTTTTTCCCGATATTTCCCGATTTTTTCCCGATTTTTTCCCCGATTTTTTCCCAAATTTTTTCCCGATTTTTTCCCGATTTTTTCCCGATTTTTTCCCGATTTTTTCCCGATTTTTCGCCGATTTTTTCCCGATTTTTCCCGATTTTTTCCCGATTTTTTCCCGATATTTCCCGATTTTTTCCCGATTTTTTCCCGATTTTTCCCCGATTTTTTCCCCGATTTTTTCCCGATTTTTTCCCGATTTTTTCCCGATTTTTTCCCCGATTTTTTCCCGATTTTTTCCCGATTTTTTCCGATTTTTTCCCCGATTATTTCCCGATTTTTTCCCCGATTTTTTCCCGATTTTTTCCCGATTTTTTCCCGATTTTTCCCGATTTTTCCCGATTTTTTCCCGATTTTTTTCCCCGATTTTTCCCGATTTTTTTCCCGATTTTTTCCCGATTTGTTCCCCGATTTTTTCCCGATTTTTTTCCCGATTTTTTCCCCGATTTTTTCCCGATATTTTCCCGATATTTTCCCGATTTTTCCCCGATTTTTTCCCCGATTTTTTCCCCGATTTTTTCCCGATTTTTTCCCGATTTTTTCCCGATTTTTTCCCGATTTTTCGCCGATTTTTTCCCGATATTTTCCCGATTTTTCCCGATTTTTCCCGATTTTTTCCCGATTTTTTCCCCGATTTTTTCCCGATTTTTTCCCGATATTTTCTCGATATTTTCCCGATTTTTCCCCGATTTTTTCCCGATTTTTCCCCGATTTTTTCCCCGATTTTTTCCCGATATTTTCCCGATTTTTCCCGATTTTTCCCGATTTTTTCCCGATTTTTTCCCCGATTTTTTCCCGATTTTTTCCCGATTTTTTCCCGATTTTTCGCCGATTTTTTCCCGATTTTTTTCCCGATTTTTCCCAGATTTTTTCCCGATTTTTTCCCCGATTTTTTCCCGATTTTTTCCCCGATTTTTTCCGATTTTTTTCCCGATTTTTCCCGATTTTTTCCCGATTTTTTCCCGATTTTTTCCCGATATTTCCCGATTTTTTCCCGATTTTTTCCCGATTTTTCGCCGATTTTTTCCCGATATTTTCCCGATTTTTTCCCGATTTTTTCCCGATATTTCCCGATTTTTTCCCGATTTTTTCCCCGATTTTTTCCCGATTTTTTCCCGATATTTCTCGATATTTTCCCGATTTTTCCCCGATTTTTTCCCGATTTTTCCCCGATTTTTTCCCCGATTTTTCCCCGATTATTTCCCGATTTTTTCCCCGATTTTTTCCCGATTTTTTCCCGATATTTTCCCGATATTTTCCCGATATTTCCCCGATTTTTTACCGATTTTTCCCCGGTTTTTTCCCGATATTTTCCCGATTTTTTCCCGATATTTCCCGATTTTTTCCCGATTTTTTCCAGATTTTTCGCCGATTTTTTCCCCGATTTTTTCCCGATATTTTCCCGATTTTTTCCCGATATTTCCCGATTTTTTCCCGATTTTTTCCCGATTTTTCGCCGATTTTTTCCCGATATTTTCCCGATTTTTCCCGATTTTTCCCGATTTTTCCCCGATTTTTTCCCGATTTTTTCCCGATATTTTCTCGATATTTTCCCGATTTTTCCCCGATTTTTTCCCGATTTTTCCCCGATTTTTTCCCCGATTTTTTCCCGATATTTTCCCGATTTTTCCCGATTTTCCCGATTTTTTCCGATTTTTCCCCGATTTTTTCCCGATTTTTTCCCGATTTTTTCCCGATTTTTCGCCGATTTTTTCCCGATTTTTTTCCCGATTTTTCCCAGATTTTTTCCCGATTTTTTCCCCGATTTTTTCCCGATTTTTTCCCCGATTTTTTCCGATTTTTTTCCCGATTTTTCCCGATTTTTTCCCGATTTTTTCCCGATTTTTTCCCGATATTTCCCGATTTTTTCCCGATATTTTCCCGATATTTTCCCGATTTTTCCCGATTTTTTCCGATTTTTCCCCGATTTTTTCCGATTTTTTTCCCGATTTTTTCCCCGATTTTTTCCCGATTTTTTCCCGATATTTTCCCGTTTTTTTCCCGATTTTTTCCGATTTTTTCCCCAATTTTTTCCCGATATTTTCCCGATTTTTCCCGATTTTTCCCGATTTTTTCCCGATTTTTTCCCCGATTTTTTCCCGATATTTTCCCGATTTTTCCCGATTTTTTCCCCGATTTTTTCCCGATTTTTTCCCCGATTTTCCCGATATTTTCCCGATATTTTCCCGATTTTTCCCCGATTTTTTCCCCGATTTTTTCCCCGATTTTTTCCCGATTTTTTCCCGATTTTTTCCCGATTTTTTCCCGATTTTTTCCGATTTTTTCCCCGATTTTTTCCGATTTTTTCCCCGATTTTTTCCGATTTTTTCCCGATTTTTTTCCCCGATTTTTTCCCGATTTTTTCCCGATATTTTCCCGATATTTTCCCGATTTTTCCCCGATTTTTTCCCCGATTTTTTCCCAAATTTTTTCCCGATTTTTTCCCGATTTTTTCCCGATTTTTTCCCGATTTTTTCCCGATTTTTCGCCGATTTTTTCCCGATTTTTCCCGATTTTTTCCCGATTTTTTCCCGATATTTCCCGATTTTTCCCGATTTTTTCCCGATTTTTCCCCGATTTTTTCCCCGATTTTTTCCCGATTTTTTCCCGATTTTTTCCCGATTTTTTCCCCGATTTTTTCCCGATTTTTTCCCGATTTTTTCCGATTTTTTCCCCGATTATTTCCCGATTTTTTCCCCGATTTTTTCCCGATTTTTTCCCGATTTTTTCCCGATTTTTCCCGATTTTTCCCGATTTTTTCCCGATTTTTTTCCCCGATTTTTCCCGATTTTTTTCCCGATTTTTTCCCGATTTGTTCCCCGATTTTATCCCGATTTTTTTCCCGATTTTTTCCCCGATTTTTTCCCGATATTTTCCCGATATTTTCCCGATTTTTCCCCGATTTTTTCCCCGATTTTTTCCCCGATTTTTTCCCGATTTTTTCCCGATTTTTTCCCGATTTTTTCCCGATTTTTCGCCGATTTTTTCCCGATATTTTCCCGATTTTTCCCGATTTTTCCCGATTTTTTCCCGATTTTTTCCCCGATTTTTTCCCGATTTTTTCCCGATATTTTCTCGATATTTTCCCGATTTTTCCCCGATTTTTTCCCGATTTTTCCCCGATTTTTTCCCCGATTTTTTCCCGATATTTTCCCGATTTTTCCCGATTTTTCCCCGATTTTTTCCCGATTTTTTCCCGATATTTCCCGATTTTTTCCCGATTTTTTCCCCGATTTTTTCCCAAATTTTTTCCCGATTTTTTCCCGATTTTTTCCCGATTTTTTCCCGATTTTTTCCCGATTTTTCGCCGATTTTTTCCCGATTTTTCCCGATTTTTTCCCGATTTTTTCCCGATATTTCCCGATTTTTTCCCGATTTTTTCCCGATTTTTCCCCGATTTTTTCCCCGATTTTTTCCCGATTTTTTCCCGATTTTTTTCCCGATTTTTTCCCCGATTTTTTCCCGATTTTTTCCCGATTTTTTCCGATTTTTTCCCCGATTATTTCCCGATTTTTTCCCCGATTTTTTCCCGATTTTTTCCCGATTTTTTCCCGATTTTTCCCGATTTTTCCCGATTTTTTCCCGATTTTTTTCCCCGATTTTTCCCGATTTTTTTCCCGATTTTTTCCCGATTTGTTCCCCGATTTTTTCCCGATTTTTTTCCCGATTTTTTCCCCGATTTTTTCCCGATATTTTCCCGATATTTTCCCGATTTTTCCCCGATTTTTTTCCCCGATTTTTTCCCCGATTTTTTCCCGATTTTTTCCCGATTTTTTCCCGATTTTTTCCCGATTTTTCGCCGATTTTTTCCCGATATTTTCCCGATTTTTCCCGATTTTTCCCGATTTTTTCCCGATTTTTTCCCCGATTTTTTCCCGATTTTTTCCCGATATTTTCTCGATATTTTCCCGATTTTTCCCCGATTTTTTCCCGATTTTTCCCCGATTTTTTCCCCGATTTTTTCCCGATATTTTCCCGATTTTTCCCGATTTTTCCCGATTTTTTCCCGATTTTTTCCCCGATTTTTTCCCGATTTTTTCCCGATTTTTTCCCGATTTTTCGCCGATTTTTTCCCGATTTTTTTCCCGATTTTTCCCAGATTTTTTCCCGATTTTTTCCCCGATTTTTTCCCGATTTTTTCCCCGATTTTTTCCGATTTTTTTCCCGATTTTTCCCGATTTTTTCCCGATTTTTCCCGATTTTTTCCCGATATTTCCCGATTTTTTCCCGATTTTTTCCCGATTTTCGCCGATTTTTTCCCGATATTTTCCCGATTTTTTCCCGATTTTTTCCCGATATTTCCCGATTTTTTCCCGATTTTTTCCCCGATTTTTTCCCGATTTTTTCCCGATATTTTCTCGATATTTTCCCGATTTTTCCCCGATTTTTTCCCGATTTTTCCCCGATTTTTTCCCCGATTTTTCCCCGATTATTTCCCGATTTTTTCCCCGATTTTTTCCCGATTTTTTCCCGATATTTTCCCGATATTTTCCCGATATTTCCCCGATTTTTTACCGATTTTTCCCCGGTTTTTTCCCGATATTTTCCCGATTTTTTCCCGATATTTCCCGATTTTTTCCCGATTTTTTCCAGATTTTTCGCCGATTTTTTCCCCGATTTTTTCCCGATATTTTCCCGATTTTTTCCCGATATTTCCCGATTTTTTCCCGATTTTTTCCCGATTTTTCGCCGATTTTTTCCCGATATTTTCCCGATTTTTCCCGATTTTCCCGATTTTTCCCCGATTTTTTCCCGATTTTTTCCCGATATTTTCTCGATATTTTCCCGATTTTTCCCCGATTTTTTCCCGATTTTTCCCCGATTTTTTCCCCGATTTTTTCCCGATATTTTCCCGATTTTTCCCGATTTTTCCCGATTTTTTCCCGATTTTTTCCCCGATTTTTTCCCGATTTTTTCCCGATTTTTTCCCGATTTTTCGCCGATTTTTTCCCGATTTTTTTCCCGATTTTTCCCAGATTTTTTCCCGATTTTTTCCCCGATTTTTTCCCGATTTTTTCCCCGATTTTTTCCGATTTTTTCCCGATTTTTCCCGATTTTTCCCGATTTTTTCCCGATTTTTTCCCGATATTTCCCGATTTTTTCCCGATATTTTCCCGATATTTTCCCGATTTTTTCCCGATTTTTTCCGATTTTTCCCCCGATTTTTTCCGATTTTTTTCCCGATTTTTCCCCGATTTTTTCCCGATTTTTTCCCGATATTTTCCCGTTTTTTTCCCGATTTTTTCCGATTTTTTCCCCAATTTTTTCCCGATATTTTCCCGATTTTTCCCGATTTTTCCCGATTTTTTCCCGATTTTTTCCCCCGATTTTTTCCCGATATTTTCCCGATTTTTTCCCGATTTTTTCCCCGATTTTTTCCCGATTTTTTCCCCGATTTTTCCCGATATTTTCCCGATATTTTCCCGATTTTTCCCCGATTTTTTCCCCGATTTTTTCCCCGATTTTTTCCCGATTTTTTCCCGATTTTTTCCCGATTTTTTCCCGATTTTTTCCCGATTTTTTCCCCGATTTTTTCCGATTTTTTCCCCGATTTTTTCCGATTTTTTCCCGATTTTTTTCCCCGATTTTTTCCCGATTTTTTCCCGATATTTTCCCGATATTTTCCCGATTTTTCCCCGATTTTTTCCCCGATTTTTTCCCAAATTTTTTCCCGATTTTTTCCCGATTTTTTCCCGATTTTTTCCCGATTTTTTCCCGATTTTTCGCCGATTTTTTCCCGATTTTTCCCGATTTTTTCCCGATTTTTTCCCGATATTTCCCGATTTTTTCCCGATTTTTTCCCGATTTTTCCCCGATTTTTTCCCCGATTTTTTCCCGATTTTTTCCCGATTTTTTCCCGATTTTTTCCCCGATTTTTTCCCGATTTTTTCCCGATTTTTTCCGATTTTTTCCCCGATTATTTCCCGATTTTTTCCCCGATTTTTTCCCGATTTTTTCCCGATTTTTCCCGATTTTTCCCGATTTTTCCCGATTTTTTCCCGATTTTTTTCCCCGATTTTTCCCGATTTTTTTCCCGATTTTTTCCCGATTTGTTCCCCGATTTTTTCCCGATTTTTTTCCCGATTTTTTCCCCGATTTTTTCCCGATATTTTCCCGATATTTTCCCGATTTTTCCCCGATTTTTTCCCCGATTTTTTCCCCGATTTTTTCCCGATTTTTTCCCGATTTTTTCCCGATTTTTTCCCGATTTTTCGCCGATTTTTTCCCGATATTTTTCCCGATTTTTCCCGATTTTTCCCGATTTTTTCCCGATTTTTTCCCCGATTTTTTCCCGATTTTTTCCCGATATTTTCTCGATATTTTCCCGATTTTTCCCCGATTTTTTCCCGATTTTTCCCCGATTTTTTCCCCGATTTTTTCCCGATATTTTCCCGATTTTTCCCGATTTTTCCCGATTTTTTCCCGATTTTTTTCCCCGATTTTTTCCCGATTTTTTTCCCGATTTTTTCCCGATTTTTCGCCGATTTTTTCCCGATTTTTTTCCCGATTTTTCCCAGATTTTTTCCCGATTTTTTCCCCGATTTTTCCCGATTTTTTCCCCGATTTTTTCCGATTTTTTTCCCGATTTTTCCCGATTTTTTCCCGATTTTTTCCCGATTTTTTCCCGATATTTCCCGATTTTTTCCCGATTTTTTCCCCGATTTTTTCCCCGATTTTTTCCCAAATTTTTTCCCGATTTTTTCCCGATTTTTTCCCGATTTTTTCCCGATTTTTCGCCGATTTTTTCCCGATTTTTCCCGATTTTTTCCCGATTTTTCCCGATATTTCCCGATTTTTTCCCGATTTTTTCCCGATTTTTCCCCGATTTTTTCCCCGATTTTTTCCCGATTTTTCCCGATTTTTCCCGATTTTTCCCCGATTTTTTCCCGATTTTTTCCCGATTTTTTCCGATTTTTTCCCCGATTATTTCCCGATTTTTTCCCCGATTTTTTCCCGATTTTTTCCCGATTTTTTCCCGATTTTTCCCGATTTTTCCCGATTTTTTCCCGATTTTTTTCCCCGATTTTTCCCGATTTTTTTCCCGATTTTTTCCCGATTTGTTCCCCGATTTTTTCCCGATTTTTTTCCCGATTTTTTCCCCGATTTTTTCCCGATATTTCCCGATATTTTCCCGATTTTTCCCCGATTTTTTCCCCGATTTTTTCCCCGATTTTTTCCCGATTTTTTCCCGATTTTTTCCCGATTTTTTCCCGATTTTTCGCCGATTTTTTCCCGATATTTTCCCGATTTTTCCCGATTTTTCCCGATTTTTTCCCGATTTTTTCCCCGATTTTTTCCCGATCTTTTCCCGATATTTTCTCGATATTTTCCCGATTTTTCCCCGATTTTTTCCCGATTTTTCCCCGATTTTTTCCCCGATTTTTTCCCGATATTTTCCCGATTTTTCCCGATTTTTCCCGATTTTTTCCCGATTTTTTCCCCGATTTTTTCCCGATTTTTTCCCGATTTTTTCCCGATTTTTCGCCGATTTTTTCCCGATTTTTTTCCCGATTTTTCCCAGATTTTTTCCCGATTTTTTCCCCGATTTTTTCCCGATTTTTTCCCCGATTTTTTCCGATTTTTTTCCCGATTTTTCCCGATTTTTTCCCGATTTTTTCCCGATTTTTTCCCGATATTTCCCGATTTTTTCCCGATTTTTTCCCCGATTTTTTCCCCGATTTTTCCCAAATTTTTTCCCGATTTTTTCCCGATTTTTTCCCGATTTTTTCCCGATTTTTCGCCGATTTTTTCCCGATTTTTCCCGATTTTTTCCCGATTTTTTCCCGATATTTCCCGATTTTTTCCCGATTTTTTCCCGATTTTTCCCCGATTTTTTCCCCGATTTTTTCCCGATTTTTTCCCGATTTTTTCCCGATTTTTTTCCCCGATTTTTTCCCGATTTTTTCCCGATTTTTTCCGATTTTTTCCCCGATTATTTCCCGATTTTTTCCCCGATTTTTTCCCGATTTTTTCCCGATTTTTTCCCGATTTTTTCCCGATTTTTCCCGATTTTCCCGATTTTTTCCCGATTTTTTTCCCCGATTTTTCCCGATTTTTTTCCCGATTTTTTCCCGATTTGTTCCCCGATTTTTTCCCGATTTTTTTTCCCGATTTTTTCCCCGATTTTTTCCCGATATTTTCCCGATATTTTCCCGATTTTTCCCCGATTTTTTCCCCGATTTTTTCCCCGATTTTTTCCCGATTTTTTCCCGATTTTTTCCCGATTTTTTCCCGATTTTTCGCCGATTTTTTCCCGATATTTTCCCGATTTTTCCCGATTTTTCCCGATTTTTTCCCGATTTTTCCCCGATTTTTTCCCGATTTTTTCCCGATATTTTCTCGATATTTCCCGATTTTTCCCCGATTTTTTCCCGATTTTTCCCCGATTTTTTCCCCGATTTTTTCCCGATATTTTCCCGATTTTTCCCGATTTTTCCCGATTTTTTCCCGATTTTTTCCCCGATTTTTTCCCGATTTTTTCCCGATTTTTTCCCGATTTTCGCCGATTTTTTCCCGATTTTTTTCCCGATTTTTCCCAGATTTTTTCCCGATTTTTTCCCCGATTTTTTCCCGATTTTTTCCCCGATTTTTTCCGATTTTTTTCCCGATTTTTCCCGATTTTTTCCCGATTTTTTCCCGATTTTTTCCCGATATTTCCCGATTTTTTCCCGATTTTTTCCCGATTTTTCGCCGATTTTTTCCCGATATTTTCCCGATTTTTCCCGATTTTTCCCGATTTTTTCCCGATTTTTTCCCCGATTTTTTCCCGATTTTTTCCCGATATTTTCTCGATATTTTCCCGATTTTTCCCCGATTTTTTCCCGATTTTTCCCCGATTTTTTCCCCGATTTTTTCCCGATATTTTCCCGATTTTTCCCGATTTTTCCCGATTTTTTCCCGATTTTTTCCCCGATTTTTTCCCGATTTTTCCCCGATTTTTTCCCGATATTTTCCCGATTTTTCCCGATTTTTCCCGATTTTTTCCCGATTTTTTCCCCGATTTTTTCCCGATTTTTTCCCGATTTTTTCCCGATTTTTCGCCGATTTTTTCCCGATTTTTTTCCCGATTTTTCCCAGATTTTTTCCCGATTTTTTCCCCCGATTTTTTCCCGATTTTTTCCCCGATTTTTTCCGATTTTTTTCCCGATTTTTCCCGATATTTTCCCGATTTTTTCCCGATTTTTTCCGATTTTTCCCCCGATTTTTTCCGATTTTTTTCCCGATTTTTTCCCCGATTTTTTCCCGATTTTTTCCCGATATTTTCCCGATTTTTTCCCGATTTTTTCCGATTTTTTCCCCAATTTTTTTCCCGATATTTTCCCGATTTTTCCCGATTTTTCCCGATTTTTTCCCGATTTTTTCCCCGATTTTTTCCCGATATTTTCCCGATTTTTTCCCGATTTTTTCCCCGATTTTTTCCCGATTTTTTCCCCGATTTTTTCCCCGATTTTTTCCCGATATTTTCCCGATATTTTCCCGATTTTTCCCCGATTTTTTCCCCGATTTTTTCCCCGATTTTTTCCCGATTTTTTCCCGATTTTTTCCCGATTTTTTCCCGATTTTTTCCCCGATTTTTTCCGATTTTTTCCCCGATTTTTTCCGATTTTTTCCCGATTTTTTTCCCCGATTTTTTCCCGATTTTTTCCCGATATTTTCCCGATATTTTCCCGATTTTTTCCGATTTTTTCCCCGATTATTTCCCGATTTTTTCCCCGATTTTTTCCCGATTTTTTCCCGATTTTTTCCCGATTTTTCCCGATTTTTCCCGATTTTTTCCCGATTTTTCCCGATTTTTTCCCGATTTTTTCCCGATATTTCCCGATTTTTTCCCGATTTTTTCCCGATTTTTCCCCGATTTTTTCCCCGATTTTTTCCCGATTTTTTCCCGATTTTTTCCCGATTTTTTCCCCGATTTTTCCCGATTTTTTCCCGATTTTTTCCGATTTTTTCCCCGATTATTTCCCGATTTTTTCCCCGATTTTTTCCCGATTTTTTCCCGATTTTTTCCCGATTTTTCCCGATTTTTCCCGATTTTTTCCCGATTTTTTTCCCCGATTTTTCCCGATTTTTTTCCCGATTTTTTCCCGATTTGTTCCCCGATTTTTTCCCGATTTTTTCCGATTTTTTCCCGATATTTTCTCGATATTTTCCCGATTTTTCCCCGATTTTTTCCCGATTTTTCCCCGATTTTTTCCCCGATTTTTTCCCGATTTTTTCCCGATTTTTTCCCGATTTTCGCCGATTTTTTCCCGATATTTTCCCGATTTTTCCCGATTTTTCCCGATTTTTTCCCGATTTTTTCCCCGATTTTTTCCCGATTTTTTCCCGATATTTTCTCGATATTTTCCCGATTTTTCCCCGATTTTTTCCCGATTTTTCCCCGATTTTTTCCCCGATTTTTTCCCGATATTTTCCCGATTTTTCCCGATTTTTCCCGATTTTTTCCCGATTTTTTCCCCGATTTTTTCCCGATTTTTTCCCGATTTTTTCCCGATTTTTCGCCGATTTTTTCCCGATTTTTTTCCCGATTTTTCCCAGATTTTTTCCCGATTTTTTCCCCGATTTTTTCCCGATTTTTTCCCCGATTTTTTCCGATTTTTTTCCCGATTTTTCCCGATTTTTTCCCGATTTTTTCCCGATTTTTTCCCGATATTTCCCGATTTTTCCCGATATTTTCCCGATTTTTTCCCGATTTTTTCCGATTTTTCCCCCGATTTTTTCCGATTTTTTTCCCGATTTTTTCCCCGATTTTTTCCCGATTTTTTCCCGATATTTTCCCGATTTTTTCCCGATTTTTTCCGATTTTTTCCCCAATTTTTTTCCCGATATTTTCCCGATTTTTCCCGATTTTTCCCGATTTTTTCCCGATTTTTTCCCCGATTTTTTCCCGATATTTTCCCGATTTTTTCCCGATTTTTTCCCCGATTTTTTCCCGATTTTTTCCCCGATTTTTTCCCCGATTTTTTCCCGATATTTTCCCGATATTTTCCCGATTTTTCCCCGATTTTTTCCCCGATTTTTTCCCCGATTTTTTCCCGATTTTTTCCCGATTTTTTCCCGATTTTTTCCCGATTTTTTCCCCGATTTTTTCCGATTTTTTTCCCCGATTTTTTCCGATTTTTTCCCGATTTTTTTCCCCGATTTTTTCCCGATTTTTTCCCGATATTTTCCCGATATTTTCCCGATTTTTTCCGATTTTTTCCCCGATTATTTCCCGATTTTTTCCCCGATTTTTTCCCGATTTTTTCCCGATTTTTTCCCGATTTTTCCCGATTTTTCCCGATTTTTCCCGATTTTTCCCGATTTTTTCCACGATTTTTTCCCGATATTTCCCGATTTTTTCCCGATTTTTTCCCGATTTTTCCCCGATTTTTTCCCCGATTTTTTCCCGATTTTTTCCCGATTTTTTCCCGATTTTTTCCCCGATTTTTTCCCGATTTTTTCCCGATTTTTTCCGATTTTTTCCCCGATTATTTCCCGATTTTTTCCCCGATTTTTTCCCGATTTTTTCCCGATTTTTTCCCGATTTTTCCCGATTTTTCCCGATTTTTTCCCGATTTTTTTCCCCGATTTTTCCCGATTTTTTCCCGATTTTTTCCCGATTTGTTCCCCGATTTTTTCCCGATTTTTTTCCCGATTTTTTCCCCGATTTTTTCCCGATATTTTCCCGATATTTTCCCGATTTTTCCCCGATTTTTTCCCCGATTTTTTCCCCGATTTTTTCCCGATTTTTTCCCGATTTTTTCCCGATTTTTTCCCGATTTTCGCCGATTTTTTCCCGATATTTTCCCGATTTTTCCCGATTTTTCCCGATTTTTTCCCGATTTTTTCCCCGATTTTTTCCCGATTTTTTCCCGATATTTTCTCGATATTTTCCCGATTTTTCCCCGATTTTTCCCGATTTTTCCCCGATTTTTTCCCCGATTTTTTCCCGATATTTTCCCGATTTTTCCCGATTTTTCCCGATTTTTTCCCGATTTTTTCCCCGATTTTTTCCCGATTTTTTCCCGATTTTTTCCCGATTTTTCGCCGATTTTTTCCCGATTTTTTTCCCGATTTTTCCCAGATTTTTTCCCGATTTTTTCCCCGATTTTTTCCCGATTTTTTCCCCGATTTTTTCCGATTTTTTTCCCGATTTTTCCCGATTTTTTCCCGATTTTTTCCCCGATTTTTTCCCGATATTTCCCGATTTTTTCCCGATTTTTTCCCGATTTTTCGCCGATTTTTTCCCGATATTTTCCCGATTTTTCCCGATTTTTCCCGATTTTTTCCCGATTTTTTCCCCGATTTTTTCCCGATTTTTTCCCGATATTTTCTCGATATTTTCCCGATTTTTCCCCGATTTTTTCCCGATTTTTCCCCGATTTTTTTCCCGATTTTTTCCCGATATTTTCCCGATTTTTCCCGATTTTTCCCGATTTTTTCCCGATTTTTTCCCCGATTTTTTCCCGATTTTTTCCCGATTTTTCGCCGATTTTTTCCCGATTTTTTTCCCGATTTTTCCCAGATTTTTTCCCGATTTTTTCCCGATTTTTTCCCGATTTTTTCCCCGATTTTTTCCGATTTTTTTCCCGATTTTTCCCGATTTTTTCCCGATTTTTTCCCGATTTTTTCCCGATATTTCCCGATTTTTTCCCGATATTTTCCCGATATTTTCCCGATTTTTTCCCGATTTTTTCCGATTTTTCCCCCGATTTTTTCCGATTTTTTTCCCGATTTTTTCCCCGATTTTTTCCCGATTTTTTCCCGATATTTTCCCGATTTTTTCCCGATTTTTTCCGATTTTTTCCCCAATTTTTTCCCGATATTTTCCCGATTTTTCCCGATTTTTCCCGATTTTTTCCCGATTTTTTCCCCGATTTTTTCCCGATATTTTCCCGATTTTTTCCCGATTTTTTCCCCGATTTTTTCCCGATTTTTTCCCCGATTTTTTCCCCGATTTTTTCCCGATATTTTCCCGATATTTTCCCGATTTTTCCCCGATTTTTTCCCCGATTTTTTCCCCGATTTTTTCCCGATTTTTTCCCGATTTTTTCCCGATTTTTTCCCGATTTTTTCCCCGATTTTTTCCGATTTTTTCCCCGATTTTTCCGATTTTTTCCCGATTTTTTTCCCCGATTTTTTCCCGATTTTTTCCCGATATTTTCCCGATATTTTCCCGATTTTTCCCCGATTTTTTCCCCGATTTTTTCCCAATTTTTTCCCGATTTTTTCCCGATTTTTTCCCGATTTTTCCCGATTTTTCGCCGATTTTTTCCCGATTTTTCCCGATTTTTTCCCGATTTTTTCCCGATTTTTTCCCGATTTTTCGCCGATTTTTCCCGATTTTTCCCGATTTTTTCCCGATTTTTTCCCGATTTTTCCCGATTTTTCCCGATTTTTTCCCGATTTTTTTCCCCGATTTTTCCCGATTTTTTTCCCGATTTTTTCCCGATTTGTTCCCCGATTTTTTCCCGATTTTTTTCCCGATTTTTTCCCCGATTTTTTCCCGATATTTTCCCGATATTTTCCCGATTTTTCCCCGATTTTTTCCCCGATTTTTTCCCCGATTTTTTCCCCGATTTTTTCCCGATTTTTTCCCGATTTTTTCCCGATTTTTTCCCGATTTTTCGCCGATTTTTTCCCGATATTTTCCCGATTTTTCCCGATTTTTCCCGATTTTTTCCCGATTTTTTCCCCGATTTTTTCCCGATTTTTTCCCGATATTTTCTCGATATTTTCCCGATTTTTCCCCGATTTTTTCCCGATTTTTCCCCGATTTTTTCCCCGATTTTTTCCCGATATTTTCCCGATTTTTCCCGATTTTTCCCGATTTTTTCCCGATTTTTTCCCCGATTTTTTCCCGATTTTTTCCCGATTTTTTCCCGATTTTTCGCCGATTTTTTCCCGATTTTTTTCCCGATTTTTCCCAGATTTTTTCCCGATTTTTTCCCCGATTTTTTCCCGATTTTTTCCCCGATTTTTTCCGATTTTTTTCCCGATTTTTCCCGATTTTTTCCCGATTTTTTCCCGATTTTTTCCCGATATTTCCCGATTTTTCCCGATTTTTTCCCGATTTTTCGCCGATTTTTCCCGATATTTTCCCGATTTTTCCCGATTTTTCCCGATTTTTTCCCGATTTTTTCCCCGATTTTTTCCCGATTTTTTCCCGATATTTTCTCGATATTTTCCCGATTTTTCCCCGATTTTTTCCCGATTTTTCCCCGATTTTTTTCCCCGATTTTTTCCCGATATTTTCCCGATTTTTCCCGATTTTTCCCGATTTTTTCCCGATTTTTTCCCCGATTTTTTCCCGATTTTTTCCCGATTTTTTCCCGATTTTTCGCCGATTTTTTCTCGATTTTTTTCCCGATTTTTCCCAGATTTTTTCCCGATTTTTTCCCCGATTTTTTCCCGATTTTTTCCCCGATTTTTTCCGATTTTTTTCCCGATTTTTCCCGATTTTTTCCCGAATTTTTCCCGATTTTTTCCCGATATTTCCCGATTTTTTCCCGATATTTTCCCGATATTTTCCCGATTTTTTCCCGATTTTTTCCGATTTTTCCCCCGATTTTTTCCGATTTTTTTCCCGATTTTTTCCCCGATTTTTTCCCGATTTTTTCCCGATATTTTCCCGATTTTTTCCCGATTTTTTCCGATTTTTTCCCCAATTTTTTCCCGATATTTTCCCGATTTTTCCCGATTTTTCCCGATTTTTTCCCGATTTTTTCCCCGATTTTTTCCCGATATTTTCCCGATTTTTTCCCGATTTTTTCCCCGATTTTTTCCCGATTTTTTCCCCGATTTTTTCCCCGATTTTTTCCCGATATTTTCCCGATATTTTCCCGATTTTTCCCCGATTTTTTCCCCGATTTTTCCCCGATTTTTTCCCGATTTTTTCCCGATTTTTTCCCGATTTTTTCCCGATTTTTTCCCCGATTTTTTCCGATTTTTTCCCCGATTTTTTCCGATTTTTTCCCGATTTTTTTCCCCGATTTTTTCCCGATTTTTTCCCGATATTTTCCCGATATTTTCCCGATTTTTCCCCGATTTTTTCCCCGATTTTTTCCCAAATTTTTTCCCGATTTTTTCCCGATTTTTTCCCGATTTTTTCCCGATTTTTTCCCGATTTTTTCCCCGATTTTTTCCCGATTTTTTCCCGATTTTTTCCCCGATTTTTTCCGATTTTTTCCCCGACTTTTTCAGATTTTTTTCCCGATTTTTTTCCCCGATTTTTTCCCGATTTTTTCCCGATTTTTACCGATTTTTTCCCCGATTTTTCCCCGATTATTTCCCGATTTTTTCCGATTTTTTCCCCGATTATTTCCCGATTTTTTCCCCGATTTTTTCCCGATTTTTTCCCGATTTTTTCCCGATTTTTCCCGATTTTTCCCGATTTTTTCCCGATTTTTTTCCCCGATTTTTCCCGATTTTTTTCCCGATTTTTTCCCGATTTGTTCCCCGATTTTTTCCCGATTTTTTTCCCGATTTTTTCCCCGATTTTTTCCCGATATTTTCCCGATATTTTCCCGATTTTTTCCCCGATTTTTTCCCCGATTTTTTCCCGATTTTTTCCCGATTTTTTCCCGATTTTTTCCCGATTTTTCGCCGATTTTTTCCCGATTTTTTCCCGATATTTTCTCGATATTTTCCCGATTTTTCCCCGATTTTTTCCCGATTTTTCCCCGATTTTTTCCCCGATTTTTTCCCGATATTTTCCCGATTTTTCCCGATTTTTCCCGATTTTTTCCCGATTTTTTCCCCGATTTTTTCCCGATTTTTTCCCGATTTTTTCCCGATTTTTCGCCGATTTTTTCCCGATTCTTTTTCCCGATTTTTCCCAGATTTTTTCCCGATTTTTTCCCCGATTTTTTCCCGATTTTTTCCCCGATTTTTTCCGATTTTTTTCCCGATTTTTCCCGATTTTTTCCCGATTTTTTCCCGATTTTTTCCCGATATTTCCCGATTTTTTCCCGATATTTTCCCGATATTTTCCCGATTTTTTCCCGATATTTTCCCGATTTTTCCCGATTTTTCCCGATTTTTTCCCGATTTTTTCCCCGATTTTTTCCCGATTTTTTCCCGATTTTTTCCCGATTTTTCGCCGATTTTTTCCCGATTTTTTTCCCGATTTTTCCCAGATTTTTTCCCGATTTTTTCCCCGATTTTTTCCCCGATTTTTTCCGATTTTTTTCCCGATTTTTCCCGATTTTTTCCCGATTTTTTCCCGATTTTTTCCCGATATTTCCCGATTTTTTCCCGATATTTTCCCGATATTTTCCCGATTTTTCCCGATTTTTTCCGATTTTTCCCCCGATTTTTTCCGATTTTTTTCCCGATTTTTTCCCCGATTTTTTCCCGATTTTTTCCCGATATTTTCCCGATTTTTTCCCGATTTTTTCCGATTTTTTCCCCAATTTTTTCCCGATATTTTCCCGATTTTTCCCGATTTTTCCCGATTTTTTCCCGATTTTTTCCCCGATTTTTTCCCGATATTTTCCCGATTTTTTCCCGATTTTTTCCCCGATTTTTTCCCGATTTTTTCCCCGATTTTTTCCCCGATTTTTTCCCGATATTTTCCCGATATTTTCCCGATTTTTCCCCGATTTTTTCCCCGATTTTTTCCCCGATTTTTTCCCGATTTTTTCCCGATTTTTTCCCGATTTTTTCCCGATTTTTTCCCCGATTTTTTCCGATTTTTTCCCCGATTTTTTCCGATTTTTTCCCGATTTTTTTCCCCGATTTTTTCCCGATATTTTCCCGATATTTTCCCGATTTTTCCCCGATTTTTTCCCCGATTTTTTCCCCGATTTTTTCCCGATTTTTTCCCGATTTTTTCACGATTTTTTCCCGATTTTTCGCCGATTTTTTCCCGATTTTTCCCGATTTTTTCCCGATTTTTTCCCGATATTTCCCGATTTTTTCCCGATTTTTTCCCGATTTTTCCCCGATTTTTTCCCCGATTTTTTCCCGATTTTTTCCCGATTTTTTCCCGATTTTTTCCCGATTTTTTCCCCGATTTTTTCCGATTTTTTCCCCGACTTTTTCAGATTTTTTTCCCGATTTTTTTCCCCGATTTTTTCCCGATTTATTCCCGATATTTCCCCGATTTTTTCCCCGATTTTTTCCCGATTTTTCCCGATTTTTTCCCGATTTTTTCCCGATTTTTTCCCGATTTTTTCCCCGATTTTTTCCCGATTTTTTCCCGATTTTTACCGATTTTTTCCCCGATTTTTCCCCGATTATTTCCCGATTTTTTCCGATTTTTTCCCCGATTATTTCCCGATTTTTTCCCCGATTTTTTCCCGATTTTTTCCCGATATTTTCCCGATATTTTCCCGATTTTTCCCCGATTTTTTCCCCGATTTTTTCCCCGATTTTTTCCCGATTTTTTCCCGATTTTTTCCCGATTTTTTCCCGATTTTTTCCCGATTTTTTCCCCGATTTTTTCCGATTTTTTCCCCGATTTTTTCCGATTTTTTCCCGATTTTTTTTCCCGATTTTTTCCCGATTTTTTCCCGATATTTTCCCGATATTTTCCCGATTTTTTCCCGATTTTTTCACGATTTTTTCCCGATTTTTCCCGATTTTTTCCCGATTTTTTCCCGATATTTCCCGATTTTTTCCCGATTTTTTCCCGATTTTTTCCCGATTTTTTCCCCGATTTTTTCCCCGATTTTTTCCCGATTTTTTCCCGATTTTTTCCCGATTTTTTCCCGATTTTTTCACGATTTTTTCCCCGATTTTTTCCGATTTTTCCCCGATTTTTTCCGATTTTTTCCCGATTTTTTTCCCCGATTTTTTCCCGATTTTTTCCCGATATTTTCCCGATATTTTCCCGATTTTTTCACGATTTTTTCCCGATTTTTCCCGATTTTTTCCCGATTTTTTCCCGATATTTCCCGATTTTTTCCCGATTTTTTCCCGATTTTTCCCCGATTTTTTCCCCGATTTTTTCCCGATTTTTTCCCGATTTTTTCCCGATTTTTTCCCGATTTTTTCCCGATTTTTTCCCCGATTTTTTCCGATTTTTTCCCCGACTTTTTCCGATTTTTTTCCCGATTTTTTTCCCCGATTTTTTCCCGATTTTTTCCCGATATTTTCCCGATATTTTCCCGATTTTTCCCCGATTTTTTCCCCGATTTTTTCCCGATTTTTTTCCCGATTTTTTCCCCGATTTTTTCCCGATTTTTTCCCGATTTTTTCCCGATTTTTTCCCGATTTTTTCCCCGATTTTTTCCGATTTTTTCCCCGACTTTTTCAGATTTTTTTCCCGATTTTTTTCACCGATTTTTTCCCGATTTTTTTCCGATATTTCCCCGATTTTTTCCCCGATTATTTCCCGATTTTTTCCCCGATTTTTTCCCGATTTTTTCCCGATTTTTCCCGATTTTTCCCGATTTTTTCCCGATTTTTTCCCGATTTTTTCCCGATTTTTTTCCCGATTTTTTCCCGATTTTTTCCCCGATTTTTTCCCGATTTTTTTCCCGATTTTTTCCCCGATTTTTTCCCGATATTTTCCCGATATTTTCACGATTTTTCCCCGATTTTTTCCCCGATTTTTTCCCCGATTTTTTCCCGATTTTTTCCCGATTTTTTCCCGATTTTTTCACTATTTATTCCCCGATTTTTTCCGATTTTTTCCCCGATTTTTTCCGATTTTTTCCCGATTTTTTTCCCCGATTTTTTCCCGATTTTTTCCCGATATTTTCCCGATATTTTCCCGATTTTTTCACGATTTTTTCACGATTTTTTCACGATTTTTTCCCGATTTTTCGCCGATTTTTTCCCGATTTTTCCCGATTTTTTCCCGATTTTTTCCCGATATTTCCCCGATTTTTTCCCGATTTTTTCCCGATTTTTCCCCGATTTTTTCCCCGATTTTTTCCCGATTTTTTCCCGATTTTTTCCCGATTTTTTCCCGATTTTTTCCCGATTTTTTCCGATTTTTTCCCCAACTTTTTCCGATTTTTTTCCCGTTTTTTTTCCCCGATTTTTTCCCGATTTTTTCCCGATATTTTCCCGATATTTTCCCGATTTTTCCCCGATTTTTTCCCCGATTTTTTCCCCGATTTTTTCCCGATTTTTTCCCGATTTTTTCCCGATTTTTCACGATTTTTTCCCGATTTTTTCCCCGATTCTTTCCGATTTTTTCCCCGATTTTTTCCGATTTTTTCCCGATTTTTTTCCCCGATTTTTTCCCGATTTTTTCCCGATTTTTTCCCGATTTTTTCCCGATTTTTTCCCGATTTTTTCCCGATTTTTTCCCGATTTTTCGCCGATTTTTTCCCGATATTTTCCCGATTTTTCCACGATTTTTTCCGATTTTTTTCCCGATTTTTTTCCCCGATTTTTTCCCGATTTTTTCCCGATATTTTCCCGATTTTTTCCCGATTTTTTCCCGATTTTTCCCCGATTTTTCCCCCGATTTTTTCCCGATTTTTTCCCGATTTTTTCCCGATTTTTTCCCGATTTTTTCCCGATTTTTTCCCCGATTTTTTCCGATTTTTTCCCCGACTTTTTCCGATTTTTTTCCCGATTTTTTTCCCCGATTTTTTCCCGATTTTTTCCCGATATTTCCCCGATTTTTTCCCCCATTTTTTCCCGATTTTTTCCCGATTTTTACCGATTTTTTCCCCGATTTTTCCCCGATTATTTCCCGATTTTTTCCGATTTTTTCCCCGATTATTTCCCGATTTTTTCCCCGATTTTTTCCCGATTTTTCCCCGATTTTTTCCCGATATTTTCCCGATTTTTTCCCGATTTTTTCCCGATTTTTTCCCGATTTTTTCACTATTTATTCCCCGATTTTTTCCGATTTTTTCCCCGATTTTTTCCGATTTTTTCCCGATTTTTTTCCCCGATTTTTTCCCGATTTTTTCCCGATATTTTCCCGATATTTTCCCGATTTTTTCACGATTTTTTCACGATTTTTTCACGATTTTTTCCCGATTTTTCGCCGATTTTTTCCCGATTTTTCCCGATTTTTTCCCGATTTTTTCCCGATATTTCCCGATTTTTTCCCGATTTTTTCCCGATTTTTCCCCGATTTTTTCCCCGATTTTTTCCCGATTTTTTCCCGATTTTTTCCCGATTTTTTCCCGATTTTTTCCCGATTTTTTCCGATTTTTTCCCCAACTTTTTCCGATTTTTTTCCCGTTTTTTTTCCCCGATTTTTTCCCGATTTTTTCCCGATATTTTCCCGATATTTTCCCGATTTTTCCCCGATTTTTTCCCCGATTTTTTCCCCGATTTTTTCCCGATTTTTTCCCGATTTTTTCCCGATTTTTCACGATTTTTTCCCGATTTTTTCCCCGATTCTTTCCGATTTTTTCCCCGATTTTTTCCGATTTTTTCCCGATTTTTTTCCCCGATTTTTTCCCGATTTTTTCCCGATTTTTTCCCGATTTTTTCCCGATTTTTTCCCGATTTTTTCCCGATTTTTCGCCGATTTTTTCCCGATATTTTCCCGATTTTTCCACGATTTTTTCCGATTTTTTTCCCGATTTTTTTCCCCGATTTTTTCCCGATTTTTTCCCGATATTTTCCCGATTTTTTCCCGATTTTTTCCCGATTTTTCCCCGATTTTTCCCCCGATTTTTTCCCGATTTTTTCCCGATTTTTTCCCGATTTTTTCCCGATTTTTTCCCGATTTTTTCCCCGATTTTTTCCGATTTTTTCCCCGACTTTTTCCGATTTTTTTCCCGATTTTTTTCCCCGATTTTTTCCCGATTTTTTCCCGATATTTCCCCGATTTTTTCCCCCATTTTTTCCCGATTTTTTCCCGATTTTTACCGATTTTTTCCCCGATTTTTCCCCGATTATTTCCCGATTTTTTCCCCGATTTTTTCCCGATTTTTTCCCGATATTTCCCGATTTTTTCCCGATTTTTTCCCGATTTTTCCCCGATTTTTTCCCCGATTTTTTCCCCGATTTTTTCCCGATTTTTTCCCGATTTTTTCCCGATTTTTTCCCGATTTTTTCACGATTTTTTCCCCGATTTTTTCCGATTTTTCCCCGATTTTTTCCGATTTTTTCCCGATTTTTTTCCCCGATTTTTTCCCGATTTTTTCCCGATATTTTCCCGATATTTTCCCGATTTTTTCCCGATTTTTTCACGATTTTTTCCCGATTTTTCCCGATTTTTTCCCGATTTTTTCCCGATATTTCCCGATTTTTTCCCGATTTTTTCCCGATTTTTCCCCGATTTTTTCCCCGATTTTTTCCCGATTTTTTCCCGATTTTTTCCCGATTTTTTCCCGATTTTTTCCCGATTTTTTCCCCGATTTTTTCCGATTTTTTCCCCGACTTTTTCCGATTTTTTTCCCGATTTTTTTCCCCGATTTTTTCCCGATTTTTTCCCGATATTTTCCCGATATTTTCCCGATTTTTCCCCGATTTTTTCCCCGATTTTTTCCCGATTTTTTTCCCGATTTTTTCCCCGATTTTTTCCCGATTTTTTCCCGATTTTTTCCCGATTTTTTCCCGATTTTTTCCCCGATTTTTTCCGATTTTTTCCCCGACTTTTTCAGATTTTTTTCCCGATTTTTTTCACCGATTTTTTCCCGATTTTTTTCCGATATTTCCCCGATTTTTTCCCCGATTATTTCCCGATTTTTTCCCCGATTTTTTCCCGATTTTTTCCCGATTTTTCCCGATTTTTCCCGATTTTTTCCCGATTTTTTCCCGATTTTTTCCCGATTTTTTTCCCGATTTTTTCCCGATTTTTTCCCCGATTTTTTCCCGATTTTTTTCCCGATTTTTTCCCCGATTTTTTCCCGATATTTTCCCGATATTTTCACGATTTTTCCCCGATTTTTTCCCCGATTTTTTCCCCGATTTTTTCCCGATTTTTTCCCGATTTTTTCCCGATTTTTTCACTATTTATTCCCCGATTTTTTCCGATTTTTTCCCCGATTTTTTCCGATTTTTTCCCGATTTTTTTCCCCGATTTTTTCCCGATTTTTTCCCGATATTTTCCCGATATTTTCCCGATTTTTTCACGATTTTTTCACGATTTTTTCACGATTTTTTCCCGATTTTTCGCCGATTTTTTCCCGATTTTTCCCGATTTTTTCCCGATTTTTTCCCGATATTTCCCGATTTTTTCCCGATTTTTTCCCGATTTTTCCCCGATTTTTTCCCCGATTTTTTCCCGATTTTTTCCCGATTTTTTCCCGATTTTTTCCCGATTTTTTCCCGATTTTTTCCGATTTTTTCCCCAACTTTTTCCGATTTTTTTCCCGTTTTTTTTCCCCGATTTTTTCCCGATTTTTTCCCGATATTTTCCCGATATTTTCCCGATTTTTCCCCGATTTTTTCCCCGATTTTTTCCCCGATTTTTTCCCGATTTTTTCCCGATTTTTTCCCGATTTTTCACGATTTTTTCCCGATTTTTTCCCCGATTCTTTCCGATTTTTTCCCCGATTTTTTCCGATTTTTTCCCGATTTTTTTCCCCGATTTTTTCCCGATTTTTTCCCGATTTTTTCCCGATTTTTTCCCGATTTTTTCCCGATTTTTTCCCGATTTTTTCCCGATTTTTCGCCGATTTTTTCCCGATATTTTCCCGATTTTTCCACGATTTTTTCCGATTTTTTTCCCGATTTTTTTCCCCGATTTTTTCCCGATTTTTTCCCGATATTTTCCCGATTTTTTCCCGATTTTTTCCCGATTTTTCCCCGATTTTTCCCCCGATTTTTTCCCGATTTTTTCCCGATTTTTTCCCGATTTTTTCCCGATTTTTTCCCGATTTTTTCCCCGATTTTTTCCGATTTTTTCCCCGACTTTTTCCGATTTTTTTCCCGATTTTTTTCCCCGATTTTTTCCCGATTTTTTCCCGATATTTCCCCGATTTTTTCCCCCATTTTTTCCCGATTTTTTCCCGATTTTTTCCCGATTTTTTCCCGATTTTTTCCCGATTTTTTCCCCGATTTTTTCCCGATTTTTTCCCGATTTTTTCCCCGATTTTTTCCCCGATTTTTTCCCGATTTTTTCCCGATTTTTCCCGATTTTTCCCGATTTTTTCCCGATTTTTTTCTCCGATTTTTCCCGATTTTTATCCCGATTTTTTCCCGATTTTTTCCCCGATTTTTTCCCAATTTTTTCCCGATTTTTTCCGATTTTTTCCCCGATTTTTTCCCCGATTTTTTTCCCGATTTTTTCCCGATTTTTTCCGATTTTTTCCCCGATTTTTTCCCGATTTTTTCCCGATTTTTTCCCGATTTTTCCCGATTTTTTCCCCGATTTTTCCCCGATTATTTCCCGATTTTTTCCCGATTTTTTCCCGATTTTTTCCCCGATTTTTTCCCGATTTTTTCCCGATTTTTTCCCCGATTTTTTCCCGATTTTTTCCCGATTTTTCCCGATTTTTTCCCCGATTTTTTCCCGATTTTTCCCGATTTTTTCCCGATTTTTTCCCGATTTTTTCCCGATTTTTCGCCGATTTTTTCCCCAATTTTTTCCCGATATTTCCCCGATTTTTTCCCCGATTTTTTCCCGATTTTTTCCCGATTTTTTCCCGATTTTTTCCCCGATTTTTTCCCCGATTTTTTCCCGATTTTTTCCCGATTTTTCCCGATTTTTTCCCGATTTTTTCCCGATTTTTTCCCGATTTTTCGCCGATTTTTTCCCCGATTTTTTCCCGATATTTCCCCGATTTTTTCCCCGATTTTTTCCCGATTTTTTCCCGATTTTTTCCCGATTTTTTCCCCGATTTTTTCCCGATTTTTTCCCGATTTTTCCCGATTTTTTCCCCGATTTTTCCCCGATTATTTCCCGATTTTTTCCGATTTTTTCCCCGATTATTTCCCGATTTTTTCCCCGATTTTTTCCCGATTTTTTCCCGATTTTTTCCCGATTATTTCCCGATTTTTTCCCGATTTTTTCCCGATTTTTTCCCCGATTTTTTCCCGATTTTTTCCCCGATTTTTTCCCGATTTTTTCCCGATTTTTCCCGATTTTTTCCCCGATTTTTCCCCGATTATTTCCCGATTTTTTCCGATTTTTTCCCCGATTATTTCCCGATTTTTTCCCCGATTTTTTCCCGTTTTTCCCCGATTTTTTCCGATTTTTTCCCCGATTTTTTCCCCGATTATTTCCCGATTTTTTCCCCGATTTTTTCCCGATTTTTTCCCGATTTTTCCCGATTTTTTCCCCGATTTTTCCCCGATTATTTCCCGATTTTTTCCCCGATTTTTTCCCGATTTTTTCCCGATTTTTTCCCGATTTTTCCCGATTTTTTCCCGATTTTTTCCCCGATTTTTTTCCCGATTTTTTCCCGATATTTCCCGATTTTTTCCCCGATTTTTTCCGATTTTTTTCCCGATTTTTTTCCCCGATTTTGTCCCGATTTTTTCCCGATATTTCCCTATTTTTTCCCGATTTTTTCCCGATATTTCCCGATTTTTTCCCGATTTTTTTCCCGATTTTTTCCCCGATTTTTTCCCGATTTTTTCCCGATTTTTTCCCCGATTTTTTTCCCGATTTTTTCCCGATTTTTTCCGATTTTTTCCCCGATTTTTTCCCGATTTTTTCCCCGATTTTTTCCCCGATTTTTTTCCCGATTTTTTCCCGATTTTTTCCGATTTTTTCCCCGATTTTTTCCCGATTTTTTCCCGATTTTTTCCCGATTTTTCCCGATTTTTTCCCCGATTTTTCCCCGATTATTTCCCGATTTTTTCCCGATTTTTTCCCGATTTTTCCCGATATTTCCCCGATTTTTTCCCCGATTTTTTCCCGATTTTTTCCCGATTTTTTCCCGATTTTTTCCCCGATTTTTTCCCCGATTTTTTCCCGATTTTTTCCCGATTTTTCCCGATTTTTTCCCGATTTTTTCCCGATTTTTTCCCGATTTTTCGCCGATTTTTTCCCCGATTTTTTCCCGATATTTCCCCGATTTTTTCCCCGATTTTTTCCCGATTTTTTCCCGATTTTTTCCCGATTTTTTCCCCGATTTTTTCCCGATTTTTTCCCGATTTTTCCCGATTTTTTCCCCGATTTTTCCCCGATTATTTCCCGATTTTTTCCGATTTTTTCCCCGATTATTTCCCGATTTTTTCCCCGATTTTTTCCCGATTTTTTCCCGATTTTTTCCCGATTATTTCCCGATTTTTTCCCGATTTTTTCCCGATTTTTTCCCCGATTTTTTCCCGATTTTTTCCCCGATTTTTTCCCGATTTTTTCCCGATTTTTCCCGATTTTTTCCCCGATTTTTCCCCGATTATTTCCCGATTTTTTCCGATTTTTTCCCCGATTATTTCCCGATTTTTTCCCCGATTTTTTCCCGTTTTTCCCCGATTTTTTCCGATTTTTTCCCCGATTTTTTCCCCGATTATTTCCCGATTTTTTCCCCGATTTTTTCCCGATTTTTTCCCGATTTTTCCCGATTTTTTCCCCGATTTTTCCCCGATTATTTCCCGATTTTTTCCCCGATTTTTTCCCGATTTTTTCCCGATTTTTTCCCGATTTTTCCCGATTTTTTCCCGATTTTTTCCCCGATTTTTTTCCCGATTTTTTCCCGATATTTCCCGATTTTTTCCCCGATTTTTTCCGATTTTTTTCCCGATTTTTTTCCCCGATTTTGTCCCGATTTTTTCCCGATATTTCCCTATTTTTTCCCGATTTTTTCCCGATATTTCCCGATTTTTTCCCGATTTTTTTCCCGATTTTTTTTCCCCGATTTTTTCCCGATATTTCCCGATTTTTTCCCGATTTTTTCCCGATTTTTTCCCGATATTTCCCGATTTTTTCCCGATTTTTTCCGATTTTTTTCCCGATTTTTTTCCCGATTTTTTTTCCCCGATTTTTTCCCGATATTTCCCGATTTTTTTCCCGATTTTTTCCCCGATTTTTTCCCGATATTTTCCCGATATTTTCCCGATTTTTCCCCGATTTTTTCCCCGATTTTTTCCCCGATTTTTTCCCGATTTTTTCCCGATTTTTTCCCGATTTTTTCCCCGATTTTTTCCCGATTTTTTCCCGATTTTTTCCCGATTTTTTCACGATTTTTTCCCGATTTTTTCCCCGATTTTTTCCGATTTTTTCCCCGATTTTTTCCGATTTTTTCCCGATTTTTTTCCCCGATTTTTTCCCGATTTTTTCCCGATATTTCCCGATTTTTTCCCGATTTTTTCCCGATATTTTCCCCGATTTTTTCCCGATTTTTTCCCGATATTTTCCCGATTTTTCCCGATTTTTCCCGATTATTTCCCGATTTTTTCCCCGATTTTTTCCCGTTTTTCCCCGATTTTTTCCGATTTTTTCCCCGATTTTTTCCCCGATTATTTCCCGATTTTTTCCCCGATTTTGTCCCGATTTTTTCCCGATATTTCCCTATTTTTTCCCGATTTTTTCCCGATATTTCCCGATTTTTTCCCGATTTTTTTCCCGATTTTTTTTCCCCGATTTTTTCCCGATATTTCCCGATTTTTTCCCGATTTTTTCCCGATTTTTTCCCGATATTTCCCGATTTTTTCCCGATTTTTTCCGATTTTTTTCCCGATTTTTTTCCCGATTTTTTTTCCCCGATTTTTTCCCGATATTTCCCGATTTTTTTCCCGATTTTTTCCCCGATTTTTTCCCGATATTTTCCCGATATTTTCCCGATTTTTCTCCGATTTTTTCCCCGATTTTTTCCCCGATTTTTTCCCGATTTTTTCCCGATTTTTTCACGATTTTTTCCCCGATTTTTTCCCCGATTTTTTCCCGATTTTTTCCCGATTTTTTCCCGATTTTTTCACGATTTTTTCCCGATTTTTTCCCCGATTTTTTCCGATTTTTTCCCCGATTTTTTCCGATTTTTTCCCGATTTTTTTCCCCGATTTTTTCCCGATTTTTTCCCGATATTTCCCGATTTTTTCCCGATTTTTTCCCGATATTTTCCCCGATTTTTTCCCGATTTTTTCCCGATATTTTCCCGATTTTTCCCGATTTTTCCCGATTTTTTCCGATTTTTTTCCCGATTTTTTCCCCGATTTTTTCCCGATTTTTTCCCGATATTTCCCGATTTTTTCCCGATTTTTCCCCGATTTTTCCCGATTTTTCCCCGATTTTTTCCCCGATTTTTTCCCCGAGTTTTTCCCGATTTTTTCCCGATTTTTTCCCGATTTTTCACGATTTTTTCCCGATTTTTTCCCCGATTTTTTCCGATTTTTTCCCCTATTTTTTCCGATTTTTTCCCGATTTTTTTCCCCGATTTTTTCCCGATTTTTTCCCGATATTTTCCGATTTTTTCCCGATTTTTTCCCGATATTTTCCCCGATTTTTTCCCGATTTTTTCCCGATTTTTTCCCGATTTTTCCCGATTTTTTCCCGATTTTTTCCCGATTATTTCCCGATTTTTTCCCCGATTTTTTCCCGATTTTTTCCCGATTTTTCCCGATTTTTTCCCCGATTTTTCCCCGATTATTTCCCGATTTTTTCCCCGATTTTTTCCCGATTTTTTCCCGATTTTTTCCCGATTTTTCCCGATTTTTTCCCGATTTTTTCCCCGATTTTTTTCCCGATTTTTTCCCGATATTTCCCGATTTTTTCCCCGATTTTTTCCGATTTTTTTCCCGATTTTTTTCCCCGATTTTGTCCCGATTTTTTCCCGATATTTCCCTATTTTTTCCCGATTTTTTCCCGATATTTCCCGATTTTTTCCCGATTTTTTTCCCGATTTTTTTTCCCCGATTTTTTCCCGATATTTCCCGATTTTTTCCCGATTTTTTCCCGATTTTTTCCCGATATTTCCCGATTTTTTCCCGATTTTTTCCGATTTTTTTCCCGATTTTTTTTCCCCGATTTTTTCCCGATATTTCCCGATTTTTTTCCCGATTTTTTCCCCGATTTTTTCCCGATATTTTCCCGATATTTTCCCGATTTTTCCCCGATTTTTTCCCCGATTTTTTCCCGATTTTTTCCCGATTTTTTCACGATTTTTTCCCCGATTTTTTCCCCGATTTTTTCCCGATTTTTTCCGATTTTTTCCCCGATTTTTTCCGATTTTTTCCCGATTTTTTTCCCCGATTTTTTCCCGATTTTTTCCCGATATTTCCCGATTTTTTTCCCGATTTTTTCCCGATATTTTCCCCGATTTTTTCCCGATTTTTTCCCGATATTTTCCCGATTTTTCCCGATTTTTCCCGATTATTTCCCGATTTTTTCCCCGATTTTTTCCCGTTTTTCCCCGATTTTTTCCGATTTTTTCCCCGATTTTTTCCCCGATTATTTCCCGATTTTTTCCCCGATTTTTTCCCGATTTTTTCCCGATTTTTCCCGATTTTTTCCCCGATTTTTCCCCGATTATTTCCCGATTTTTTCCCCGATTTTTTCCCGATTTTTTCCCGATTTTTTCCCGATTTTTCCCGATTTTTTCCCGATTTTTTCCCCGATTTTTTTCCCGATTTTTTCCCGATATTTCCCGATTTTTTCCCCGATTTTTTCAGATTTTTTTCCCGATTTTTTTCCCCGATTTTGTCCCGATTTTTTCCCGATATTTCCCTATTTTTTCCCGATTTTTTCCCGATATTTCCCGATTTTTTCCCGATTTTTTTCCCGATTTTTTTTCCCCGATTTTTTCCCGATATTTCCCGATTTTTTCCCGATTTTTTCCCGATTTTTTCCCGATATTTCCCGATTTTTTCCCGATTTTTTCCGATTTTTTTCCCGATTTTTTTCCCGATTTTTTTTCCCCGATTTTTTCCCGATATTTCCCGATTTTTTTCCCGATTTTTTCCCCGATTTTTTCCCGATATTTTCCCGATATTTTCCCGATTTTTCCCCGATTTTTTCCCCGATTTTTTCCCCGATTTTTTCCCGATTTTTTCCCGATTTTTTCCCGATTTTTTCCCCGATTTTTTCCCCGATTTTTTCCCGATTTTTTCCCGATTTTTTCCCGATTTTTTCACGATTTTTTCCCGATTTTTTCCCCGATTTTTTCCGATTTTTTCCCCGATTTTTTCCGATTTTTTCCCGATTTTTTCCCGATTTTTCCCCGATTTTTTCCCGATTTTTTCCCGATATTTTCCCGATTTTTCCCGATTTTTCCCGATTTTTCCCGATTTTTTCCGATTTTTTTCCCGATTTTTTCCCCGATTTTTTCCCGATTTTTTCCCGATATTTCCCGATTTTTTCCCGATTTTTCCCCGATTTTTTCCGATTTTTTTCCCGATTTTTTTCCCGATTTTTTTCCCCGATTTTTTCCCGATATTTTCCCGATATTTTCCCGATTTTTCCCCGATTTTTTCCCCGATTTTTTCCCCGAGTTTTTCCCGATTTTTTCCCGATTTTTTCCCGATTTTTCACGATTTTTTCCCGATTTTTTCCCCGATTTTTTCCCCTATTTTTTCCGATTTTTTCCCGATTTTTTTCCCCGATTTTTTCCCGATTTTTTCCCGATATTTTCCGATTTTTTCCCGATTTTTTCCCGATATTTTCCCCGATTTTTTCCCGATTTTTTCCCGATTTTTTCCCGATTTTTCCCGATTTTTTCCCGATTTTTTCCCGATTTTTTCCCGATTTTTCGCCGATTTTTTCCCGATATTTTCCCGATTTTTCCCGATTTTTCCCGATTTTTCCCGATTTTTTCCGATTTTTTTCCCGATTTTTTCCCCGATTTTTTCCCGATATTTCCCGATTTTTTCCCGATTTTTCCCCGATTTTTTCCGATTTTTTTCCCGATTTTTTTCCCCGATTATTTCCCGATTTTTTCCCGATATTTCCCGATTTTTTCCCGATTTTTTCCCGATTTTTCCCCGATTTTTTCCCCGATTTTTTCCCGATTTTTTCCCGATTTTTTCCCGATTTTTTCCCGATTTTTTCCCCGATTTTTTCCGATTTTTTCCCGATTTTTTCCCGATATTTTCCCCGATTTTTTCCCGATTTTTTCCCGATTTTTTCCCGATTTTTCCCCGATTTTTTCCCCGATTTTTTCCCGATTTTTTCCCGATTTTTTCCCGATTTTTTCCCGATTTTTTCCCCGATTTTTTCCGATTTTTTCCCGATTTTTTCCCGATATTTTCCCCGATTTTTTCCCGATTTTTTCCCGATTTTTTCCCGATTTTTTCCCGATTTTTCGCCGATTTTTTCCCGATATTTTCCCGATTTTTCCCCGATTTTTTCCGATTTTTTTCCCGATTTTTTTCCCCGATTTTTTCCCGATTTTTTCCCGATATTTCCCGATTTTTTCCCGATTTTTTCCCGATTTTTTCCCGATATTTCCCGATTTTTTCCCGATTTTTTCCGATTTTTTTCCCGATTTTTTTCCCGATTTTTTTTCCCCGATTTTTTCCCGATATTTCCCGATTTTTTTCCCGATTTTTTCCCCGATTTTTTCCCGATATTTTCCCGATATTTTCCCGATTTTTCCCCGATTTTTTCCCCGATTTTTTCCCGATATTTTCCCCGATTTTTTCCGATTTTTTCCCCGATTTTTTCCCCGATTTTTTCCCGATTTTTTCCCGATATTTCCCGATTTTTTCCCGATTTTTCCCCGATTTTTTCCGATTTTTTTCCCGATTTTTTTCCCGATTTTTTCCCCGATTTTTTCCCGATATTTTCCCGATATTTTCCCGATTTTTCCCCGATTTTTTCCCCGATTTTTTCCCCGATTTTTTCCCGATTTTTTCCCGATTTTTTCACGATTTTTTCCCCGATTTTTTCCCCGATTTTTCCCGATTTTTTCCCGATTTTTTCCCGATTTTTTCACGATATTTTCCCGATTTTTCCCGATTTTTCCCGATTTTTTCCGATTTTTTTCCCGATTTTTTCCCCGATTTTTTCCCGATTTTTTCCCGATATTTCCCGATTTTTTCCCGATTTTTCCCCGATTTTTTCCGATTTTTTTCCCGATTTTTTTCCCGATTTTTTTCCCCGATTTTTTCCCGATATTTTGCCGATATTTTCCCGATTTTTCCCCGATTTTTTCCCCGATTTTTTCCCCGAGTTTTTCCCGATTTTTTCCCGATTTTTTCCCGATTTTTCCTGATTTTTTCCCGATTTTTTCCCCGATTTTTTCCGATTTTTTCCCCTATTTTTTCCGATTTTTTCCCGATTTTTTTCCCCGATTTTTTTCCCGATTTTTTCCCGATATTTTCCGATTTTTTCCCGATTTTTCCCGATATTTTCCCCGATTTTTTCCCGATTTTTCCCGATTTTTTCCCGATTTTTCCCGATTTTTTCCCGATTTTTTCCCGATTTTTTTCCCGATTTTTCGCCGATTTTTTCCCGATATTTTCCCGATTTTTCCCCGATTTTTTCCCCGATTTTTTCCCGATTTTTTCCCGATTTTTTCCCGATTTTTTCACGATTTTTTCCCGATTTTTTCCCCGATTTTTTCCGATTTTTTCCCCGATTTTTTCCGATTTTTTCCCGATTTTTTTCCCCGATTTTTTCCCGATTTTTTCCCGATATTTCCCGATTTTTTCCCGATTTTTCCCCGATTTTTTCCCGATTTTTTCCCGATATTTTCCCGATTTTTCCCGATTTTTCCCGATTTTTCCCGATTTTTTCCGATTTTTTTCCCGATTTTTTCCCCGATTTTTTCCCGATTTTTTCCCGATATTTCCCGATTTTTTCCCGATTTTTCCCCGATTTTTTCCGATTTTTTTCCCGATTTTTTTCCCGATTTTTTTCCCCGATTTTTTCCCGATATTTTCCCGATATTTTCCCGATTTTTCCCCGATTTTTTCCCCGATTTTTTCCCCGAGTTTTTCCCGATTTTTTCCCGATTTTTTCCCGATTTTTCACGATTTTTTCCCGATTTTTTCCCCGATTTTTTCCCCTATTTTTTCCGATTTTTTCCCGATTTTTTTCCCCGATTTTTTCCCGATTTTTTCCCGATATTTTCCGATTTTTTCCCGATTTTTTCCCGATATTTTCCCCGATTTTTTCCCGATTTTTTCCCGATTTTTTCCCGATTTTTCCCGATTTTTTCCCGATTTTTTCCCGATTTTTTCCCGATTTTTCGCCGATTTTTTCCCGATATTTTCCCGATTTTTCCCGATTTTTCCCGATTTTTCCCGATTTTTTCCGATTTTTTTCCCGATTTTTTCCCCGATTTTTTCCCGATATTTCCCGATTTTTTCCCGATTTTTCCCCGATTTTTTCCGATTTTTTTCCCGATTTTTTTCCCCGATTATTTCCCGATTTTTTCCCGATATTTCCCGATTTTTTCCCGATTTTTTCCCGATTTTTCCCCGATTTTTTCCCCGATTTTTTCCCGATTTTTTCCCGATTTTTTCCCGATTTTTTCCCGATTTTTTCCCCGATTTTTTCCGATTTTTTCCCGATTTTTTCCCGATATTTTCCCCCGATTTTTTCCCGATTTTTTCCCGATTTTTTCCCGATTTTTCCCCGATTTTTTCCCCGATTTTTTCCCGATTTTTTCCCGATTTTTTCCCGATTTTTTCCCGATTTTTTCCCCGATTTTTTCCGATTTTTTCCCGATTTTTTCCCGATATTTTCCCCGATTTTTTCCCGATTTTTTCCCGATTTTTTCCCGATTTTTTCCCGATTTTTCGCCGATTTTTTCCCGATATTTTCCCGATTTTTCCCCGATTTTTTCCGATTTTTTTCCCGATTTTTTTCCCCGATTTTTTCCCGATTTTTTCCCGATATTTCCCGATTTTTTCCCGATTTTTTCCCGATTTTTTCCCGATATTTCCCGATTTTTTCCCGATTTTTTCCGATTTTTTTCCCGATTTTTTTCCCGATTTTTTTTCCCCGATTTTTTCCCGATATTTCCCGATTTTTTTCCCGATTTTTTCCCCGATTTTTTCCCGATATTTTCCCGATATTTTCCCGATTTTTCCCCGATTTTTTCCCCGATTTTTTCCCGATATTTTCCCCGATTTTTTCCGATTTTTTCCCCGATTTTTTCCCCGATTTTTTCCCGATTTTTTCACCAATATTTCCCGATTTTTTCCCGATTTTTCCCCGATTTTTTCCGATTTTTTTCCCGATTTTTTTCCCGATTTTTTCCCCGATTTTTTCCCGATATTTTCCCGATATTTTCCCGATTTTTCCCCGATTTTTTCCCCGATTTTTTCCCCGATTTTTTCCCGATTTTTTCCCGATTTTTTCACGATTTTTTCCCCGATTTTTTCCCCGATTTTTTCCCGATTTTTTCCCGATTTTTTCCCGATTTTTTCACGATATTTTCCCGATTTTTCCCGATTTTTCCCGATTTTTTCCGATTTTTTTCCCGATTTTTTCCCCGATTTTTTCCCGATTTTTTCCCGATATTTCCCGATTTTTTCCCGATTTTTCCCCGATTTTTTCCGATTTTTTTCCCGATTTTTTTCCCGATTTTTTTCCCCGATTTTTTCCCGATATTTTGCCGATATTTTCCCGATTTTTCCCCGATTTTTTCCCCGATTTTTTCCCCGAGTTTTTCCCGATTTTTTCCCGATTTTTTCCCGATTTTCCTGATTTTTTCCCGATTTTTTCCCCGATTTTTTCCGATTTTTTCCCCTATTTTTTCCGATTTTTTCCCGATTTTTTTCCCCGATTTTTTCCCGATTTTTTCCCGATATTTTCCGATTTTTTCCCGATTTTTTCCCGATATTTTCCCCGATTTTTTCCCGATTTTTTCCCGATTTTTTCCCGATTTTTCCCGATTTTTTCCCGATTTTTTCCCGATTTTTTCCCGATTTTTCGCCGATTTTTTCCCGATATTTTCCCGATTTTTCCCGATTTTTCCCGATTTTTCCCGATTTTTTCCGATTTTTTTCCCGATTTTTTCCCCGATTTTTTCCCGATATTTCCCGATTTTTTCCCGATTTTTCCCCGATTTTTTCCGATTTTTTTCCCGATTTTTTTCCCCGATTATTTCCCGATTTTTTCCCGATATTTCCCGATTTTTTTCCCGATTTTTTCCCGATTTTTCCCCGATTTTTTCCCCGATTTTTTCCCGATTTTTTCCCGATATTTTCCCCGATTTTTTCCCGATTTTTTCCCGATTTTTTCCCGATTTTTTCCCGATTTTTTCCCGATTTTTTCCCGATTTTTCGCCGATTTTTTCCCGATATTTTCCCGATTTTTCCCCGATTTTTTCCGATTTTTTTCCCGATTTTTTTCCCCTATTTTTTCCCGATTTTTTCCCGATATTTTCCCGATTTTTTCCCGATTTTTTCCCGATTTTTTCCCGATTTTTTCCCGATTTTTCCCGATTTTCCCGATTTTTTCCCGATTTTTTTCCCCGATTTTTCCCGATTTTTATCCCGATTTTTTCCCGATTTTTTCCCCGATTTTTTCCCAATTTTTTCCCGATTTTTTCCGATTTTTTCCCCGATTTTTTCCCCGATTTTTTTCCCGATTTTTTCCCGATTTTTTCCGATTTTTTCCCCGATTTTTTCCCGATTTTTTCCAGATTTTTTCCCGATTTTTCCCGATTTTTTCCCCGATTTTTCCCCGATTATTTCCCGATTTTTTCCCGATTTTTTCCCGATTTTTTCCCCGATTTTTTCCCGATTTTTTCCCGATTTTTTCCCCGATTTTTTCCCGATTTTTTCCCGATTTTTCCCGATTTTTTCCCCGATTTTTTCCCGATTTTTCCCGATATATTCCCGATTTTTTCCCGATTTTTTCCCGATTTTTCGCCGATTTTTTCCCCGATTTTTTCCCGATATTTCCCCGATTTTTTCCCCGATTTTTTCCCGATTTTTTCCCGATTTTTTCCCGATTTTTTCCCCGATTTTTTCCCCGATTTTTTCCCGATTTTTTCCCGATTTTTTCCCGATTTTTTCCCGATTTTTTCCCGATTTTTCGCCGATTTTTTCCCCGATTTTTTCCCGATATTTCCCCGATTTTTTCCCCGATTTTTTCCCGATTTTTTCCCGATTTTTTCCCGATTTTTTCCCCGATTTTTTCCCGATTTTTTCCCGATTTTTCCCGATTTTTTCCCCGATTTTTCCCCGATTATTTCCCGATTTTTTCCGATTTTTTCCCCGATTATTTCCCGATTTTTTCCCCGATTTTTTCCCGATTTTTTCCCGATTTTTTCCCGATTATTTCCCGATTTTTTCCCGATTTTTTCCCGATTTTTTCCCCGATTTTTTCCCGATTTTTTCCCGATTTTTCCCGATTTTTTCCCCGATTTTTCCCCGATTATTTCCCGATTTTTTCCGATTTTTTCCCCGATTATTTCCCGATTTTTTCCCCGATTTTTTCCCGTTTTTCCCCGATTTTTTCCCGATATTTTCCCCGATTTTTTCCCGATTTTTTCCCGATTTTTTCCCGATTTTTCCCCGATTTTTTCCCCGATTTTTTCCCGATTTTTTCCCGATTTTTTCCCGATTTTTTCCCGATTTTTTCCCCGATTTTTTCCGATTTTTTCCCGATTTTTTCCCGATATTTTCCCCGATTTTTTCCCGATTTTTTCCCGATTTTTTCCCGATTTTTCGCCGATTTTTTCCCGATATTTTCCCGATTTTTCCCCGATTTTTTCCGATTTTTTTCCCGATTTTTTTCCCCGATTTTTTCCCGATTTTTTCCCGATATTTCCCGATTTTTTCTCGATTTTTTCCCGATTTTTTCCCGATATTTCCCGATTTTTTCCCGATTTTTTCCGATTTTTTTCCCGATTTTTTTCCCGATTTTTTTTCCCCGATTTTTTCCCGATATTTCCCGATTTTTTTCCCGATTTTTTCCCCGATTTTTTCCCGATATTTTCCCGATATTTTCCCGATTTTTCCCCGATTTTTTCCCCGATTTTTTCCCGATATTTTCCCCGATTTTTTCCCGATTTTTTCCCGATATTTTCCCGATTTTTCCCGATTTTTCCCGATTTTTTCCGATTTTTTTCCCGATTTTTTCCCCGATTTTTTCCCGATTTTTTCCCGATATTTCCCGATTTTTTCCCGATTTTTCCCCGATTTTTTCCGATTTTTTTCCCGATTTTTTTCCCGATTTTTTTCCCGATTTTTTCCCCGATTTTTTCCCGATATTTTCCCGATATTTTCCCGATTTTTCCCCGATTTTTTCCCCGATTTTTTCCCCGATTTTTTCCCGATTTTTTCCCGATTTTTTCACGATTTTTTCCCCGATTTTTTCCCCGATTTTTTCCCGATTTTTTCCCGATTTTTTCCCGATTTTTTCACGATATTTTCCCGATTTTTCCCGATTTTTCCCGATTTTTTCCGATTTTTTTCCCGATTTTTTCCCCGATTTTTTCCCGATTTTTTCCCGATATTTCCCGATTTTTTCCCGATTTTTCCCCGATTTTTTCCGATTTTTTTCCCGATTTTTTTCCCGATTTTTTTCCCCGATTTTTTCCCGATATTTTCCCGATATTTTCCCGATTTTTCCCCGATTTTTTCCCCGATTTTTTCCCCGAGTTTTTCCCGATTTTTTCCCGATTTTTTCCCGATTTTTCCTGATTTTTTCCCGATTTTTTCCCCCGATTTTTTCCGATTTTTTCCCCTATTTTTTCCGATTTTTTCCCGATTTTTTTCCCCGATTTTTTCCCGATTTTTTCCCGATATTTTCCGATTTTTTCCCGATTTTTTCCCGATATTTTCCCCGATTTTTTCCCGATTTTTTCCCGATTTTTTCCCGATTTTTCCCGATTTTTTCCCGATTTTTTCCCGATTTTTTCCCGATTTTTCGCCGATTTTTTCCCGATATTTTCCCGATTTTTCCCGATTTTTCCCGATTTTTCCCGATTTTTTCCGATTTTTTTCCCGATTTTTTCCCCGATTTTTTCCCGATATTTCCCGATTTTTTCCCGATTTTTCCCCGATTTTTTCCGATTTTTTTCCCGATTTTTTTCCCCGATTATTTCCCGATTTTTTCCCGATATTTCCCGATTTTTTCCCGATTTTTTCCCGATTTTTCCCCGATTTTTTCCCGATTTTTTCCCGATTTTTTCCCGATATTTTCCCCGATTTTTTCCCGATTTTTTCCCGATTTTTTCCCGATTTTTTCCCGATTTTTCGCCGATTTTTTCCCGATATTTCCCGATTTTTCCCCGATTTTTTCCGATTTTTTTCCCGATTTTTTTCCCCGATTTTTTCCCGATTTTTTCCCGATATTTTCCCGATTTTTTCCCGATTTTTTCCCGATTTTTTCCCGATTTTTTCCCGATTTTTCCCGATTTTTCCCGATTTTTTCCCGATTTTTTTCCCCGATTTTTCCCGATTTTTATCCCGATTTTTTCCCGATTTTTTCCCCGATTTTTTCCCAATTTTTTCCCGATTTTTTCCGATTTTTTCCCCGATTTTTTCCCCGATTTTTTTCCCGATTTTTTCCCGATTTTTTCCGATTTTTTCCCGATTTTTTCCCGATTTTTTCCCCGATTTTTTCCCGATTTTTTCCCGATTTTTTCCCCGATTTTTTCCCGATTTTTTCCCGATTTTTTCCCGATTTTTTCCCGATTTTTCGCCGATTTTTTCCCCGATTTTTTCCCGATATTTCCCCGATTTTTTCCCCGATTTTTTCCCGATTTTTTCCCGATTTTTTCCCGATTTTTTCCCCGATTTTTTCCCCGATTTTTTCCCGATTTTTTCCCGATTTTTCCCGATTTTTTCCCGATTTTTTCCCGATTTTTTCCCGATTTTTCGCCGATTTTTTCCCCGATTTTTTCCCGATATTTCCCCGATTTTTTCCCCGATTTTTTCCCGATTTTTTCCCGATTTTTTCCCGATTTTTTCCCCGATTTTTTCCCGATTTTTTCCCGATTTTTCCCGATTTTTTCCCCGATTTTTCCCCGATTATTTCCCGATTTTTTCCGATTTTTTCCCCGATTATTTCCCGATTTTTTTCCCCGATTTTTTCCCGATTTTTTCCCGATTTTTTCCCGATTATTTCCCGATTTTTTCCCGATTTTTTCCCGATTTTTTCCCCGATTTTTTCCCGATTTTTTCCCGATTTTTCCCGATTTTTTCCCCGATTTTTCCCCGATTATTTCCCGATTTTTTCCGATTTTTTCCCCGATTATTTCCCGATTTTTTCCCCGATTTTTTCCCGTTTTTCCCCGATTTTTTCCGATTTTTTCCCCGATTTTTTCCCCGATTATTTCCCGATTTTTCCCCGATTTTTTCCCGATTTTTTCCCGATTTTTCCCGATTTTTTCCCCGATTTTTCCCCGATTATTTCCCGATTTTTTCCCCGATTTTTTCCCGATTTTTTCCCGATTTTTTCCCGATTTTTCCCGATTTTTTCCCGATTTTTTCCCCGATTTTTTTCCCGATTTTTTCCCGATATTTCCCGATTTTTTCCCCGATTTTTTCCGATTTTTTTCCCGATTTTTTTCCCCGATTTTGACCCGATTTTTTCCCGATATTTCCCGATTTTTTCCCGATTTTTTTCCCGATTTTTTTCCCCGATTTTTTCCCGATTTTTTCCCGATATTTCCCTATTTTTTCCCGATTTTTTCCCGATATTTCCCGATTTTTTCCCGATTTTTTTCCCGATTTTTTTTCCCCGATTTTTCCCGATATTTCCCGATTTTTTCCCGATTTTTTCCCGATTTTTTCCCGATATTTCCCGATTTTTTCCCGATTTTTTCCGATTTTTTTCCCGATTTTTTTCCCGATTTTTTTTCCCCGATTTTTTCCCGATATTTCCCGATTTTTTTCCCGATTTTTTCCCCGATTTTTTCCCGATATTTTCCCGATATTTTCCCGATTTTTCCCCGATTTTTTCCCCGATTTTTTCCCCGATTTTTTCCCGATTTTTTCCCGATTTTTTCACGATTTTTTCCCCGATTTTTTCCCCGATTTTTTCCCGATTTTTTCCCGATTTTTTTCCCCGATTTTTTCCCGATTTTTTCCCGATATTTTCCGATTTTTTCCCGATTTTTTCCCGATATTTTCCCCGATTTTTTCCCGATTTTTTCCCGATTTTTTCCCGATTTTTCCCGATTTTTTCCCGATTTTTTCCCGATTTTTTCCCGATTTTCGCCGATTTTTTCCCGATATTTTCCCGATTTTTCCCGATTTTTCCCGATTTTTCCCGATTTTTTCCGATTTTTTTCCCGATTTTTTCCCCGATTTTTTCCCGATATTTCCCGATTTTTTCCCGATTTTTCCCCGATTTTTTCCGATTTTTTCCCGATTTTTTTCCCCGATTATTTCCCGATTTTTTCCCGATATTTTCCCGATTTTTTCCCGATTTTTTCCCGATTTTTCCCCGATTTTTTCCCCGATTTTTTCCCGATTTTTTCCCGATTTTTTCCCGATTTTTTCCCGATTTTTCGCCGATTTTTTCCCGATATTTTCCCGATTTTTTCCCGATTTTTTCCCGATTTTTCCCGATTTTTTCCCCGATTTTTCCCCGATTATTTCCCGATTTTTTCCGATTTTTTCCCCGATTATTTCCCGATTTTTTCCCCGATTTTTTCCCGTTTTTCCCCGATTTTTTCCCGATATTTTCCCCGATTTTTTCCCGATTTTTTCCCGATTTTTTCCCGATTTTTCCCCGATTTTTTCCCCGATTTTTTCCCGATTTTTTCCCGATTTTTTCCCGATTTTTTCCCGATTTTTTCCCCGATTTTTTCCGATTTTTTCCCGATTTTTTCCCGATATTTTCCCCGATTTTTTCCCGATTTTTTCCCGATTTTTTCCCGATTTTTCGCCGATTTTTTCCCGATATTTTCCCGATTTTTCCCCGATTTTTTCCGATTTTTTTCCCGATTTTTTTCCCCGATTTTTTCCCGATTTTTTCCCGATATTTCCCGATTTTTTCTCGATTTTTTCCCGATTTTTTCCCGATATTTCCCGATTTTTTCCCGATTTTTTCCGATTTTTTTCCCGATTTA